>NC_060070.1:71282500-71592500 GCF_922984935.1 Meles meles
GTCGGCTGAGCAATAATTTGGGTCCCAGGGAGGATTCCAGAAGTCCCATGTTATGGGCTTGGAGACCACTGACCAAAGCTGAGCCCCAACAGGGTTCAGCTAGAGCAACAGCTGGGGCAACCCCTCTCCCCAGTGTGCTGGGGGATTTCCTTCCTGCTCCCCCCACACCTCACCCCTTTAATTAAACAAAATTAAAGTAGGACACATGGGTCCTCAAGAAAATTGTTAAACAACTAGAAGAACAGATGTCATCGCCTGAAAAGAAGTCTTCAGTTGTGGTAAAGTAAATTTGTGTGTTTGTGTGGCCAGAGCTAATTCTGAGCAGATTTTGTGTTCTGCGTCTCCAGGAACATAATTGTTCTCTCTGTGTGGAATTATCACTCATTCCTGGGGAGAGTCAATTGTTCCCCTGTATTATAACACAGCATCGCAGACTGGGTGCTATAAACAACGGAAATGTATTTTCTTACAGTTCTGGAAGCTAGACATTCAAGGTCACAAACAGTAGCCACACCGCCCCCCCCACATACACACATGCACACCCTTGGCCACATTTCACTTTCTGTGGTTTCAGTTACCCGAGGTCAAACCACAGAAGCAGATGATCCCCTGCTGTGAGGTGAGTAGTAGCCTAAAGCTACAGCCCTCGCCTGTGTCATTCACCTGGCACCATCTCCCGAGTCCCGAGGGTGTTCTGTCATCTCACACCCTCACAAGAAGAAGACAGGTGAGTACAGTATAATAAGATATTTTGAGAGAGACTACATTCATTTTTTTATTACAGCATACTGTTATAATCATTCTATTTTATTATTAGTTATTGTTAATCTTTTCCTGTGCCTAGTTTCTAAATTAAAGTTTCTCATAGGTATGTATGACTAGGGAAAAAACAGTATATAATAGGGTTCTTTACTATTCATTGTTCCAGGCATCTGCTGGGGGTCTTGGAACGTACTGTCAGCAGTAAGGGAAGACTACTGTATTGGCAGGGTGATTTCTTTTGAGGCCTCTCTTGTCGGTTTACAAATAGCCATTTCCTTTTTTTCATGTGGTCTTTCCAGTCTTTCCTCTCTGTGTGTCTGTGTCCTAATTTCCTTTTTTTTTTTTTTTTTTAAATTAGGTAGGTTTCACACCCAGCATGGAGCCCAATGCAGGGCTTGAGCTCACAACCCTGAGATCAAGGCCGGAGTTGAGATCAAAAGCAGATGCTTAACCAACTGAGCCACTTAAGGTCCCCTAATTTCCTCTTTTTATAAGGACACAAGTGATATTGGAATTAGGGCCCACCTTCATGACTTCATTTTAAATTAATTTCCTCTCTAAAAGATCTAGCTCCAAATACAGTCACATTCTAAGGCTAGGACTTCAAGACGTGAATTTTAGGAAGACGCAATTCAGCCCCTAACATCACCTGATATATGTAGGAAGAAAAAACACTAATGAATTGGACTACATTCCTGACATCTCAATCAAAACAATGAGAAAGGTAATTGATACTCCCATCCTATAAATGGTGATGTTATTCATGACCAAAACGTACTGATGTTAGATCACTGTGTTTTGAATTAATTCTGTTGAGCAAGAAGATGTTGCTGTGGCGAAGGATGGGGGTTCACCTGAAGGGTTTGAACATTCTCACTGTCAGTCATCTGGGAATGTGCTCTTTGTAGAACAGGAATAGACCCCAGGGAAGAAACCGTAGACTAGGAGAATCTCAGGAGAAATGGGTCTGACGTCCAAGACATAGACACAGATTCCCCACACTCCCAGCACTGGGATAAGTCAGCCCCACTTACAAGGACGAAACCATGTAACATTGTTGCTGGTTACACCCCTGGTAAAAAGAGTTCGGCAACAGCTTCAGTTTAACCAGTGGAATTAATATTCACCACCCACATTTGCCCAGTTGCTGGCTTGGGGTGAGGAGGGGTGAAGGGTCCTGGACCACAGGAATACCAAGCCCATTGCTTGATTTTCATCCACTTTATAAGGCAACAGTTTTATTTTTTTTCCTTTCTTTTTTTTGTCTGTGATAAAATCATATAACATAAAATTTACTATTGTAACCATTTTTAAGGGTGCGACTCAGTAGTATTAAGTATATTCACATTGTTGTGCAACCAATCCTCGGGTTCTTTTTATCTTGCAAAACTGGAATTCTGTGACCATAAACAACTCCCCATTCCCCTGTCCCCTCCACCCCTAGTAACCACCATTCTGCTTTCTGTTTATAGGAATATGACTACTCTAGGTACCTCATGTAAGTGGAATCCTACAGTATTCATCCTTTGAACTGTCTTATTTGTCTTAGCGTAATAACCTCAAGGTGGTTCTGGCATATGTCAGAAATTCCTTCCTTAAAGGCTAAAGAATATTCTCTTGTATATAAACACTACATGGCATTTATATTTCTTCCCCCTCTTGGCTCCTGTGCATAATGCTGCTATGAACATGGGTTGAGACGCTGTTCGCCATAATTTTAGCTACATATGACATAATAGAATTGCTGGACCAATGTGGTAACTATTTTTAATTGTTTAAGGATCTTTATTTTTAAACCAAGTAATATATTCACTTGGTTCAAAAATCAAAATGATATCAAGCACTTTGCACCGGGAAATCTCAATAATCCAAGCTTTTTCATCATCACAGCCACCAACTGTAGCTAACCACATTTTGTGCATCCTTCAAGTGTTTTTTTTATGCAAATATGTGTATTTGTCCTCATTTTCTAAGGCCACACATAGCTATGGCAAGCAGAATTTTGGTCCCCAGGTTCTTCACCCCCTGTATTTGTAAATATGTTTCATTACATAGCAAAATGGACATGGCAGAGGGAATTAAGGTCATGGGGCCTAAAATAAGGAGATTATCTTGGATTACAGAAGTAAGGGCCAACCTCATCATTTGAGCAACTGAAGAGACAGGAGAGGTAAAGCAAAAGTGGAAGTCAGAGAAACAAAGCCCAGGAAGGACTTAATGTAGCTGACTTTGAAGACAGAGAAAGTGGGCCATAAGCCAAGGAGCGCAGGCAGCTCTAGAAACCAAGAACTTTTGGGGGTTGTGTTGGGTTGTGTTGGGTTGGGTTTTATCTCAGAGTATTTACATTCTGGGGATGAGCTGAGGCACACGGAGACAATCAGTAAGGAAACAAGAACAGATGGCCTGTTACGGAAAAAAGTAAAGCAGGGTATGAAAGTGCCAGGAGCGGGGAGGACAGGTGTAATTTTATATAAGGTGACATTTGAGCAGACACCCGAAAGAAGGATATTTGGATATTTGGAGAGAGAGACAGTTCATTTCAAAGTTATGTTCCACTTCTTTTTTTGTTTGTTTGTTTAAATTCAATTAGCCAACATATAGTACAACATTAGTTTCAGATGTGATGTTCAATAATTTATCAGTTACATATAACACTCAGTGCTCCTCACATCACGTACCCTCCTTAATGTCCATCATCCAATTTATTTCTTAATGATTCCTCAAAAGTTTATTAAGTGTGCACTATGTACCCAGCACCGAACAATGCAAACAGGAATGTGATGTAAAGTATGCTCTTGGATTTCTTCTGCCTTTGAGTTTATAGACTAGAAGGGGAAGATTGACAAGTAAACAATTCTCTGAGAAGTTTTGTGTGTTTGGGCAGAGGTCCGTGTGAGAGAGTAGATACAGAGACAATCTGATCTCTCCTCTGCAAAGCTTCAGAGAAAGTGTCACTGGAGCTAATCTACAAGGAAAGCAATTGTTTACCAGGAGCTGGGAAAGGGCATTCCAGGCTCCAGGGAGCAGCTGCTGGAGGGCCAGGGGAGCTCTATGTAGGTCATTCAGCAAGGCTGGGGTGCAGTTCCGGAGGGGATTGTCAGAGGGAGGGGGCTTGCCCAGGAAGTTGTGGCCACGTGTGGAAGTCCTTACCTGCCATTCCAAGATTCCTACCATGTTCTGTCTTTGATGAGGAGCTTCCAGCAGAGTTCAAGTGGGTAATAGTAAAGTAGAAATTACTGAGGCAATGAGAATGAAGACAGGATCGCAAGGAGTCCAAAAATAGAACCTAAGCAGAAACTTACCTTGTATTCTCTCTAGATCAGGAATATGGATGGAACCAAATTTGGAGAGATAAATATTTAATAGCAATATTGAGGAACTGCTAGTTAGGAAGAAATCTTGAAATTAGGTTTGACAGTTTCTCTTTTTTACACAAATCTGATCAAAGACACATTTGAATTGAGAATTACCAAACAGTGCCTGTCATCACCCTTACCGTGGCATCTACTGTTACCAAATTGGAATTCTTGCCCTTTATGTTCTCCTTTGCTCGATGGATAGATTCTTCAACTTTGGATTTTTCAACTATCGATGAAAGCTAAACTCTATGGCACCCACAGAGAGTCATTTTTTTGAGTGCTTTTTCATATTGTAAATGTATCTTTTCAGGAGGCATTTGCTTTGTGTCTACAAAGGTGTTAAATAGCAATGCATTTCACACTTGATAATTGGTTTTTACTTGGCCTGACCTTCAGTTTGCTACATAGCAGAGTACATCTACACTTCCAACTGAAAGATATTAGAGACACAGTTCTATTGGGGCTGGTGGGTAAGCTAATAATCCTTTCCATTAACCAACATAACAAAGCTTCGTGGCAGAGATGACCCTTTGCAACTTTAACTCTTAAATTCAGTTGTGCTTTCTTGTATATTGTGTCTTTCTTAGAATGAGAGCCTTTAAAAAGCCATAGCTGGGTGAAGCAAGTTGAGAAAGGTATCATGTGTGATAGATGTGGGTATTATTGACTCTTCCCATCCCACCCCCCCCCCCCCAACAGAAGGAAAGGTATGAAAACTCGGGAAACCATTGGCCATACCGTCTTCCAAGGCCCTGCGCCAATTTTGCATTTGAACTTTCAGATCCTTGAAGAAGGCCGCCTCGTTGTTCACATACAGACACTAGACAATGCGGACTATTGAACCTGTGTAAATCAGGCCACTCCAGCCTGGGAGTAAGATCAGACCCAAAAGAGAGTTTTCCTGATTGTACCGTGGCTTGTTCTGCAGTCGTTTCAGTCCTCCTGGAATTCCTTCCAAATATTTCCAGAAGGGTCCAGGAGTATCTCATATATTTCCCAAGCTAAATTCTCTAAGCAATACAGTTGTCACCTTCCTCCTGCCTGTCCCATTTCATAACAGCAAGGGGGCTTGTCATTTTGACAGGAAAAGTCGCATCCACAGCTCCTCTGTGGGTGCCCACCCCACATCAGTCAAAGAAATCGGGGCCAGCGCCAAGCAGGGAGACTCCTGCCTTGAGGGCACCATTTCCCTAACCTGTCACCATCTCCGGAAACTAGTGCTTTCTCTCACACAACCCTTCTCCCTGCTCACCCTAGGTCTCAGACTTGGTACCACAGGGACTGGCCTGGAGGACAGATAAGAGAGATGTCAAGCTATCCTTGATCCGGCTTGGCTCTTTCTTCCCCTACTGTGTGATCTTTCTCAAGAGGACCCGTGGTCCCTCTGGTAAAATACACTCCACCAGGCTAATGGAGACATTCCCAAGGATGGAATGGAGGGAGAAAGGAAAGCCACAGGATGAGGGCATGCTACCCACAGCACTAATGGGCAGGGCAGTGCATCGTCTGGAAACGTGGGATCTAGATGCCGTCCTCAGTTTCCTCATCTGTAAACCCAGAATAGAAATAACACTCACCATATGCGGTTGCTGTAAGGACTAAAGGAATGGAGATATATACAATGGTTGGGAAGTGATGCTTTATGGAAAAGTTACAAGAATTTGGAACACCCGAATGAAGCATGGGATTCATTTCTGCACTTAAATGTTTTATTTGCTTATTTATTTAAAAGTTTTATTTCTTAATTATTTTTTCTGGAGTAATAGCAATAGAAATATATTGAAAAGTTTTAAATATTCAAAAAGAGACAGAGTGAAATGAGACATCCACTTTGCCCTCGTCTCTGGCCAGACGGCTCTAAAAGCAATGCTGCTGGTTGCTGTGTACCCTTCTGGGGTGCGCCGTGTGACGACAGGCGTCTGGGCATTTAGGCGGTGCAGATTTAACTTGTTAGCAGACTCCAGGTTTAGAAAGGTGACTGCCAGGACAGTGATCAGCAATGTTACAACTTGCTCTGAGGGAACTGGCCATCTGGAGGCATGGCAGATTTACAAGAAAGCACCAGGGAGCCCAGAGAAAGTGAAGTGAGGACAAGCAGAAGGGATTCTGTCATGGGCACCTGGAAAACAAAAACAAAAACAGAAGTATTTCTGAGGGGAGCAAACTAGACAATGTCGCAGAGGCTCAAAGTGTGATTTGGATCCTCTCATACGCACATCTGTGCTATAAAGTTCATGCAGAACCTCATCCCAAAAGTGTAAATTTTGCAAAGAAACTTGAGGTAACAGGGATGATTTTGCTCTATAATGTTGGATATGTGCCATTTTGTTTTCTTTTTCTAAACTAAATTGACCTTTGAGCCTAGAGGATGTGCCTGAGATCTGTCATTGCCATAAGACCCCTCTTCACAGGATGCTTGACAAAACTCAAAAAAGACTTTCTGGTCTCCAGGCTACCGTGATTCCGTGAGATAGCTCTCTGTCCCAGCCCACTGGTGCATTTACATGGGGCAGCCCTGCTCCCTCCAGGCCCTGGCCATGAGGATCTTGTTCATGTACACAGACGAGTGGAGGACTCAGTATTCAGGACCCATGCCTCCCTATCTGGGGTTCTCCATGCACAAGGAACCAGAATCCCTCATCCCCCAACTTACACACACATGAAAACTTCTGCCCCTTCCAGTGAAGAGCTGCCTCTCCAGTCTTGGTTCCTTCCAGTCTGTTCTTCCCACTGTAGCCCAAATGACCTTTGTTGTTTTCATTCTTTGTGTTTTTGTTCTTTACTAAAATTTACATCAATATAACCAAGCTTTCAGAAAAACATTCATGTCGGTTAATGCAATGCAATTTATTTTAATTTACCCTGTGCTAAGTTGAACCAAAGTTGTCCATAACTTAAGTTTACAACAAATAAACAAGTTATTTGTTTTTTAAGAATCGATTGTAATAGATTAAAATCTATGTTTTTTAGGCTGTGAAAGCAGGTAGTAAGAACCATGGGAAATTTCCCATTGGCTTACCTTTTTGGAAAAATGAGAAAAGAAAACAAGTGCAAAAATTGATGCAACAAAGCAATTTCATCATGTGCCGGGGCACATAATAATTATAATTCTAATTATAATTCTTCAATAATTACTGCGTAATTTGGGAGGGTGGGAAGCCTGTAAGCGCCCATGTATTAATTTCCTAAGGCTGTCACAACAAATTATCACAGACTTGGTGGCTTAAAACAGCAGAAATGTACTCTCTCACAGTTCTGGAGTCCAGAAGTTTGAAATCAAGGTGTTAGTAGGCCTCTCCTCCAAAGCTCTAGGAGAAGCTCTTTCCTTAGCTCCTTCAGCTTCTGGTACCTTCTGGTGTTCCCTGGCTTGTGGCAGGCAACCTAAGCTCTGCCTCTGTCTTCAGTGCCCTTCTGTCTGTGTCTCTGTGTTCGAATCTCCCTTCCTTTCTGTTAAAAGATCCCACTTCCTGGATTTAAGGCCCACCTTAAACCCAGGCTGATTTCCTCTGAAGATCCTTAGTTAATTACATCTACAAAGATCCTATTTCCAATAAGGTTACATTCCAAGATGCTGGAAAGACGTGAATGCTGGGAGGACACTCCTCAACCCTCTACAACCTGTGAAACAATTTCATTAGCTTGTGTATGTAGTTGTGATTGCTTGTCAAATATAAACATACATAAACCAAGATCCAAGCAATTTCCTGAATCTGAGTTAACAACTTGAGTTCATTCATCTGCTGAGATTAACAAGAGAACTCCACTTATTGGCTGTCAGTATTTCTGATTTTTATTTTTAAAAGGGCATTTTTGCCATACTTTCTCAAGTCCAGACAGGTAAATTAACTAAATCACTGAAGAGAATACCTTCTGCATTCAAACGTGTGCCCAATACCACGTGGTGAAGTTGACCTCAGTTTCGGTTCATAAGCGCAGAGCAATCTAAAACAAACTTGGTTGTATCACACACCTAGTCCACCCATCGACGTTATGCTCAGTGCTCATAGACAAAGGCCTAACACTAAACGTGAACTTCCGTAGTCTGAGCCCTGCTCTGGCCAAATCCCTAACAAGTCCTCCCATGGTTCCATTCCCACCCCCTCCTTTCCTGAATGATTATCTAAATAATGTAGATGAGCCCAATGAAGGTGAAGACAAAGTCTGTTTGCCATTGTGTCTCCAGCACACGCACAGAGTATGACATGTAACTGATATTTGTTGAAAGAGTTAACAAATGAAACTCTGACCTTGCCCATCCATACTGTCTCATCCCGCTTTGTTGGTTGGTATTGATACATATGCTCCCAACAGACCTGCATTCAATGCAGAGCAAAAAATCCTTTGGTAATCAGCAGCCTCCATTCCCTCCAAGAAATGACAAACTTGAACAAAAGCTGAAGCTGGAGAAATGAGGACAAACACTACTTTCGCACAGTCAACAGAGATTTTCACAGCATGCTGTCGCTTTTTCCCTCTTTGGAAAATTAGCAATCTTCTATTGCCTGAGCGGGAGGGATGCCACAGAGAGAATCGACCGGGACCTGGGTAGGGGACCCTGTTGAATAGCAGGCTATGATATCGGTTGACGACTTGTGAGCCCATCATCAGGGTCCCCCTGCCAGATCGTATTTGAAGTGGGCACATCTTCCCCTAGAGCAGATGCCCCCCACTTCTGCGTGAGAAGCTGACAGCCTGGTGCCTCGAGGCTGCCTGCCAACCCCCAGCCAAGGCTTTGTTGGCCGAAGAGCCAGGGAGTCCTAGTCTCTTAAAGGCAAGCGACCCGCTGCTTAAATTTATGTTGGCCTTCAACTGCCACAAAGGCAATCTGCTGAAAAGTTTATTTCAAGTTGAAAGGAAAAGGCACCATCTTAAATGAATCCAGCTGTTTGTTTCAGTTCTCACTTTTAATTAGTTGGGTCAAGCACATGGATTTTCGAGGGGGAAAAGAATACAGCAGGTGGATATGGCCTCCATTCATTTCCCTCCATTGATTCTGGGAGGAGGGGGAGATTCAGTCGCATAACCAAAACGTCATTTCTGGGTAGGAGTCCCCATCTTTGGGGATTTTAATCAGGAAATAATGAAGCCCTCCAGCTGACAGAGGAGGAACTAGGAAATGATTTTCCCTCTTCTCATGAGCAAGTGGTCCACTAGAAACAATGTGGAGAAACCCCTGGGGGAGCTCCTCTGTTTTTAGGAACATCCTTCTAAATTGCTACCATAGCATTTCCCCAAACTTATTTATGTCATGGAACACATTAACAAGGATAGATGGGGTCATGTTTTCAGGCTAACTGAGGTAAAAAGAAAGTTCCTGATTATCACAGTAACTTTACTAAGAATTAACTAAATTCTGCAAAAATGAAGCAAATATAGACTTTGCTAGAGGCTAGGGAGCTACCCACTTGCCCACTTAACCCCTCACAGGCATCTACACCCACAGCCACCACTAGCCAAGCTCACCTGATCTACTGGCTGGATCTGCACAAGGGCCGGGGTCCGGCCCGCAGTGGGCTAGCAGAGGTGATAGCCAGTCAACTACATGTAGACCAAGAGCCTGCAGGGGGCACACTGTACATCACGGTTCTCAACTAGAAGGGATTTTTTCCCCCACCCACCCAACCCAGGCCAGGGGACATTTGGCCATGTCTGGAGATACTTTGATTGTTGCCAGTAAGTGTCTAGTGAGTATGGCCAGAGATGTTATTTAACATCCCACCACGTGTAGAAGAGCTCCTTACAAGGAAAGATCATCTGGCACAAACGGCCATCATAAAAGGTTGAGAAACTCTGCCCTCCCTCAACATGTAGCAAGAGGAGAGAGAGGTCCAAAAGAAGCAGAGTGTTCTGTTTCTGTGAATGACCATGTCTGACCAGAGACCACCCCGTGTTAAGAGGAAGTCTGCAAAGAAATACACACGTGCAATATTGTCTGCCAGCCGATGCTTACATGCTGTGTCAAGATTAATGCTGCTGGTAATGGTCTGGATCTTTGTGCCAGTGACTCTGAAAGTCCCTGAAGACCATGCCCTCCAGGACCTGGGTGCATCAGCCCTCAGAGCAAACCACAGAGCCACAGGAGCACGCGGCAGTGGCAGGATGACTGGGTTTCATTTGAAACAACAGCCCTTCGTCGTTCACAATCAAATAAACACGAAAGCTGGTTGTAAAAACACGTATTTGGTTATTCCAGTTTCACAGAGATTTAACTGACATATTGTGATAGTTGAAGGTATAGAACGTAATGATTTGATATCTGTATAAACTGCAGAATGACCATCACAATATGTAAGTATAGCCACCATCCATCACCACACAGAGCTACACACTTTCTTCCCCTGTAATGAGAACTTTCAAAATCTACTCTCTTAACAACTTTCTAACGTAAATACAGTATTGTTAACTCTAGTAAATACAGTATTGTTAACTCTCCTGGTTGTATGTTGTATCTCCAGGACTTACTTATCTTATAACTGGAAGTTGGTACCTTTTGACCACTTCCAACCATTTCATTCACCCGCTACCTGACTGCCCACCCCCTTCCCTGCCTCTGGCAACCACCAATCTGTTTTCTGTTTCTATGAGGTTTTTTTTTTTTTATTTCACGTTTAAATGAGATTGCAATATTAAATGAGATGCAGTCTTTCTCTTAAGAACATGAAGCTTTATTCTGGCTTATAACCTAGTATTTGCTCCATGCTAATTAATACTTCTGAAGGACATTACGAAATGCCTTGCTTTCAGAATGAAGAGATAATGGCCTCAAAGTACATTTGTGAAAGAAAACCCTAGTTGCTAAATTCACTATAAAAACAGAAATGTATTTTCACAGGGAAAAGCAAAAGCATTCAGTTAGACTTACTATTTTCAAATCAAAATCTCCAACTCCGACTCCCTACATCTTCTGGGTACCTTCTGTTCATCTGGAGCTCTCAGTTTTGGGGACACTAGCAAATTCCCAGCCAGGCCTCACCCTGCCAGGGCCACTCAGGGTTGTTAAATTAGGTCCCTTGTTCTGCTTAATCAGGCCGCCATGCAGCAAGATTTTGATAAAACTACTCAGGACAGATCTGGGTGAGATGGGGGACAGAGGGGACCTGCCTTCCCATATGAACACAAATGGAGCCAGAAGATCTTCTGTTGGGTCCACCCACATTCCTTCCCCTTGAATTTATGCCTGAGAAGCTGAAAGAAAAAAACTAAAACTCTGCTCCTGCCCTTTTCCTCCTCTTTCATTCACTGTTTTTACCCCTCAGGCCAGAAGCTTCTGGCTGCATTTTTACTTCCCCTTCCTGTGGGTAGGTTCTTTTACTCGGCTCGTGGCCCAGAAAATAGGCTGTGACCCTTCCTTCTTCCTTGCTCCAACCTCGAGGCTAAGCTGAATGGTGTCTGGAGAGCAGGAGAGAGACCCCATAGGAGAATCTAAGAAGAGAGACAGTCTTTTGCATTATACCATTGTATTAGATAATGATTATCACTTCTTTACAACTGAGACAATGAGGGTCAAAAGGGCACAGTCACAGAGGTAGTGGGTGGTGGAGGCAAGATTCAAACTCCATTCTCTGTCAGCAAACATGCGCTCCTCCGGTAAGAGCTATGGAAAAACAGGGTGGGAGGGGCGCCTGGGTGGCTCAGTGAGTTAAAGCTCTGCCTTCAGCTCAGGTCATGATCCCAGGGTCCTGGCATCGAGCCCCGCATAGGGCTCTCTGCTCGGTGGGGAGCCTGCTTCCTCCTCTCTCTCTTCCTGCCTCTCTGCCTACTTGTGATCTATCTGTCAGATAAATAAATAAAAAATATTTAAAAAGAAAAAAGAAAAACACGGTGGGAGAAGCAGAGTCTATCTCTAATGAGCTCTGTGATCTCTTTATGCCTCGGTTTTCTTATCTATAAAATGTTGGTGATTACAATAGTGCCTGTTTCCCAGGAATGTTATAAAGATCAACTGAGTTAATATATGGCAGTATCAGTCAGAAGACAAATGTCAGGAGGCATTATTATTGTGATAAACGCTGCACCCACCACACTGGTGAGGAGAGTTCACTCTCACATACCAGTAATGCTGGGGTTCTCTTCCTCCATTGTTTTCAGAAATTAGGCTGCCTAATGAACAGCTCCATTAGCTGCATGAGTGATTAATCTCTGAAGTCATTACCTAAAAAGATATTGCTATTTCAACTCTACCTTTTAGACTCCAGATTAAATGTTCAAAAGCATAATCTCATTCCTAAGAGCTGCAGGTTGGACTGCTCTAGTCACTGCAATTACTCCTAAAAGCGTATGTCATAAAAACATATTTTTCTCTCGGAGTATAATGTGAGTGTTCTTAAGAGGAGATTTACTTGCCAATTAGGCTTGATTTCGTCTATTATGAACAGAATTGTGTATTATCCTAGCATGTGGTATCACCTATCTTCTCTGGGACAACTGCACTAGTAATCCCATTATTATTCCTTTCTCTCCCTTTATATTTATCATGTACATTGCGTGGTTAATACTCAGGTCATTGACAACACCTTCCACAGTGGACACGTGATGGGCAATCCCTCCCCTTCTGCCAACACGTCAACTATTAATAGGACACCTCTTCACTAAGGGGAGCGATATTCCTGTGGTTAGGATGGGACTGAATCTCCAACAAACCAGATCCCCTTACAACAGTGATGGGCTCGGGGACAGGCACATGGCAAAGCCTGGGAAATAAGTGTCTTCCCAAGGACTTTTCTGCTAGAGCTTTCTAGGGAAACATCTTTAGGGCATTCCTAAACAGTAGGTGTGAACCTTGATTTCTGGCAGCCATCTTGCCAATGATCTGAGGAACACCTGCGCAAGGAATGAATCTAAGCAGAGACAAAGTGAAATAGAAAGAGTGAACAAGGGATGCCCGGGTGGCTCAGCTGGTTAAGTGGCTGCTTTCGGCTCAGGTCATTATCCCGGGGTCCTGGGATTGAGCCCACAGCGGGCTCCCTGCTCAGCGGGGAGCCTGCTTCTCCTGCACACTCTGCCTGCTGGTCCCCTTGCTTGTGCTCTCTCTCTCTCTGGCAAATGAATACATAAAATCAGAAAGAAAGGAAGGAAGAGAGAAAAGAAAGAAAGGGAAGAGAAGAGGAGGAAAAAAAGAAGAAAAGAGTGAACAAGAGCCTTAACGATATCTGAACTCAAAACCTGGCCAATCTTAAAGACTGCTACATCCCAGTTATGTTTCAATAAATTCCTCCTCTACCTCTAATTTATTTATTTTGTTAATGGTTTGAGTTGAGTGTCTGTCATTTGTAATTAAAAGCATGCTAATTTGCAGCCCAACTGAACATTTGATTTTTATCTCTGTGAAAGTGAAGCACATCATGAATCTAGTGTGTGATGCCTTAGACACACAGTAGTCCCCTCCATTCATGATTTCACTTTCCACTTTCAGATACCCATGGTCAATGGAAGACTTATCGTCATAACGTCAGCAGTATCCTAACACTTAACAGTGCCTATATCATCATGTCACTTCTCTTCCCGTAGGCATTTTATCATCTTGCATCTTCACAAGAAGAGGAAGGGTGAGTACAGTACAATGAGATATTTTGAGAGAGAGCCTAAATTGACTTAACTTCCATTATAGTGTATTGTTATCATTGTTCTATTTATTATGAGCTACTGTTAATCTCTTTCTGTGCTTAATTTATAAATTCAACTTGCTCATAGGTATATATGTATCAGAAAAAAACATAACTGTTTGGTACGATCTGCAGTGTCAGGCATCCTCTGGGAGTCTTGGAATGTATCCCCCATGGATAAGGGAAGACAACTGCCCCTCTACTCAACAGGATAGTGTCAATGAGATGGTCTCAGTGGTTGAGGGCCCATAGCCCCAATGCCTGTTGAAGAAGAGTCAAAGCCCAAGGGATGGTTATTAGCTACCCCCCACCCCCAATCCCTTCTTTCTTTAACTCTTTCATGGAGGCTGCTGACCTTGGTTTCCTCTTGGATTTCAAGTATTATCCTGCATTTTTACAGTGCAGTGGAACCAGGATTCCTGGATCTTTGTGTGACATTAGAAAAACCACTTGTTTCTTAGCTTCTTTATCTTCATCTATCAAATCAAAATGATGGTCTAATCTTGGAAAATCACTGTTACTCTTATGAAATCACTATGATTCTTATGTCTTAGTTGTTCCCTGCATTTGTCTCATCCTCCCACATAAATCATAAGCTGTTTCTGTACAGAAATAAGTCTTTAAACTTCTTTTGTGTCCTTAGCATGTTTGCTTTATGTCACTCAGAATATTTTGGTTGGCCAGATGGAAATGTTTTTGAAATATAGTTACCTTTTTTTTTTTTTATTAACAAAGCAATTGAAAATAGACTGGTGAGAAAGTAGAGTGGTTTTCCATCTCTCTCAGAGAAAAGGGGGTTGAGGAACTCAGAAACTTCCAGTTATTAGAATAAAATCTCTCAGACTGGTACTAATAGTTGGACCAGAGATTCCTTCAAAAATATAAAAACATAAACCACAGGATAATAATTTCTTAGCACAAGATTACTTAATATAAATCTTTTTTTAACATTAGTTTTTCCTCAATATTGAATTAAGTAACAATTCTTTTAAGTTCTGGAAATCTTTTTTTTTTTTTTTTTTTTTGACAGAGAGAGATCACAAGTAGGCAGAGAGGCAGGCAGAGAGAGAGAGAAGAAAGCAGGCTCCCTGCCAAGCAGAGATCCCGACATGGGACTTGATCCCAGGACCCTGAGATCATGACCTGAGTGGAAGGCAGAGGCTTAACCCACTGAGCCACCCAGGCGCCCTGGAAATCTGTTTAAAAAGAAAAGAGTTTCTGTTTAAAAAGCCACTGTGTGGCTTAGTCGGTTAAGCTTAAGCATCTGCCTTTGGCTCAGGTCATGATCTCAGGGTCCTAGGATTGAACCTAGAGCCCGGGCTCCCTGCTCAGTGGTAATCTACTTCTCCCTTTCCCTCTGCCCCACCTCCTGCCAATAGTGTTCTCTCACACATGCACATGCCCTCTCTCTCTCAAATAAATAAATCAAATCTTTAAAAAAAAAAAAGAGAGAGAGAAAGAAAAATATTTGTAATAATTTCATGCGTAAAAACCAAATATTACAATTTGATCTATTATTTTCAGTCATTTTTGGGCAGGACTACTATTTTTTTTCATCCCCAAATAGGGAGCAAATGGTATGCCCTACAATTTTTCCATTTAATATTATGAACACTTTTTCATATCATGATGTTTGAAATCATTTTTGATGGTTACAAAATACTGCACCCTGGAGGCAGACCACAGTTTATTTGCTTCTCCCCACCTTCGAGAGAATTCAAAGTCGTTTTTGATTTCTTCTTATTATAAATAACACTTGAGTGAACATTCTAGTATATAAATCTTCCCAGGCACCCTCTCTTATTTTCCTTAGTTGGCATTCATTTATTCATTCATTCATTCTTTAATGATTATGATCATTATGTAGGATAATGAGTTAATTAATTGACTCATGGACAACAGTGAGATATTTAATGACCAAAGTTCTTGAGGAGGGTTTCGATGCTGCTTCTTGTGGGGACCCTCATCGAAAGCCAAGGGTAGAAGATGAGTATGCAATTTCAAGAAGGTGATTTTGAGAGAGGCCTTGGGGCTAAGTCCATGCTGCAGAATCTGCTGGAAATACCCTCAAGTTTCAATCTCCAGAAGGCACTGAGGCTGAGAAGTGAGCTGTCCGCCCAGCATTTTCCTTGGCAAGAGTTTCATCATCTGACGTTATTATCATGTGACATGAGAAAGGATTTCACCTCTACACCTTGCTGCACAATCTACCAGGCGCTTTCACACACTCCATGTGATTCTTACAACACACACCGTATCAGGAGCCCTGCCTCTCGTTCCTGTGTCAGGTAAATGAAGACCAGCATTCTCTCTCAGAAAAAATACATTTATGTCAAACCCCATTCTCTCTTTTTGAAAATCTCTGTGACGGGACATTGTATTACATGTATTTTAACCTTTGTGACGAAATCCTCCATGGTGGAAACACTCCTCGGCATCTGACCTCAGATCCCTCCTGAGCTGACCCCAGTCTCCCTCTCCACCCTCTTCTCCCACCTCATCTTCCTCTCCTCTCCTGACCCACCACGCCCTGCACACCTCCCCGGTGGGCCCTTCCACATCCTTTGCAGCCTCTCCCTCCATTGCCTGATACACTCCTCTCATCCTCACAGACTATTTCAAATGGTACCTTTTCAAGAGACTCTTGAACTCTTGAAGCTACGGGTGTTTCACTGAGAGTCCAGCGCCTTCGATTCCAGCACTTACTGCCTCATCTTTGTATTGTGTCTGATTGCCTGTGCTTTTTTCCAGCTAAATGAAACCCCCTTCAGGAAAAATCATTTCTTATTTGTCTCTGTGGTCCCAGTACTAGGCGTACTCCCTGGCACAAGGTTGGGACTTGGTTGGCTGAGTGAGTTTGGGGACGGGGCCGCAGAGGCTCGGTGGGCACTAACAGGGTGGAGGGGTCCAGTGGGAGCTCCCAGACCACCGCAAGGATAAAAACATGTGGAGAAAAGCAGTGATGTACAAATACAAGCATCTAAGTTTTGCTGGTACGTTCCTGCCCTCCATCAACAGTTATAATTTGAAGCAAAGCTGAATTTTTATTAAGGGAATTCTAACAAGAATAAAGAAATAAGCTAAAAGTATTAAAGAATAATTTCACATGGCATGTGGTAGAAAGAGTCCTGGGCAGGAAGCCACGATGCTTGGTTTTTGTCTTGATTTGGCCACTGTCTGGCAATTAATGAATTCATTGGCAAACACAGTACCTTTCTAGACTTGGCTTCATCATCCAAGAACAGAGACCAGGTTAGGTGAGTCTGACATGCTCCCACGTCTATTAATTAATGATGAAAACACTCTGATGTGTGCCAGATAAAAATTGATCCATTTATATTATTTTATGATTTGGTTTTCTCATAAGTTTTTGTCACTGGGTCAATTTGCACTAAGATTACTTAACGCAGATTTGTTAAAGGTTTTTTCTGTATCTGAGAGGAAAAAATAAAGTATTGTTCTCAGAGTCTCCTGAAAGGAGGGAAAAGCCTTTCCCTCCCTCTGCCCAGGCCAGGAGCTGAGATGGTGTGAAAGGGATCAGATATGACTCGAGTTCAGAGGTACTCCTCCTCAGAGGAGAGGACTACACAGCAACCCTTCAGGCAGTGGTCACCTTTCCCCCCGGGTTTTAGCCAGACTTGCCCACCTAGTATATTATAACAGAGTCAGGCTGCCAGCCACGTTAGCCTGGGAGCTGCCCAGGATACTGATCTATCAACAACCTTAAATCATCCCCAAGCCGTTTAAATATGCCTTCACCTCAGGCTCCCCCCTTCCCTCCTTGAATACCCGGAGAGACAAAAATCAGCTCCGTCAGAACTGAAGTGGACAATGCATTTATTTGAGGAAAAAGAAAATCACACACCGAGGAATTTTACCCTGTATCTGCCACGCACTGTCGGCCCCACCGTCACACCAGGCCAGCCCATCGACCCTTCAAGTGAGGTCAGCAGAGCTAGATGGCTGAGCTTCTAAAAGATAATAGTAGGCGATGTTGTGCTCTCCATGGAAGTGAATCTCTAATATTAATATTCCAATTTGGGGCAATTTACTATGCCCCCAGGGAGTTGCCTGGTTTGGAAGAATTGCTTAGAAACCCTGACTGAGTTTCCAGCCTGTAGATTTTAGACTCGAGACTGCAATCCCAAGTCTTTGAATTTCCAAACTGCTGGCTTGCTTTACAGATTGCAGACGTGCCAGCTCCCACAATAGCACAAGCCACTTCCTGAAAATAAATCTCCCTCTGATCTCCTTCCCTCTATTTCTCATATATATGTAAAAAAATGTATTTTATATATCATTTATAAATGTAATGTGCATAAATATAATGTGTGTATACATATGTGAAGTGCTGTAAGATAGATACACACACACACACACACACACACACACACACACAACTATTGGTTCTGTTTCTCTGGAGAACTCTAGATACACTAAAAGTCTACCCAACTCAATTCGAACTAATACACCAGGAGTCCCTGCCTGTCAGGACATTAAGGAAGACCCCGTACCAATGGAAGAGTGTGGGGTAGAGGGTGGGGAAGACAAGTTTTGAAAGCAGCAAATTCTGCTTGAGAATCGGAGACCAAGGAGAATTTTCTTGAGAAGAGGGAGCCTCTAGGTACCTCCCCAGGCAACAAGGTAATCCATACATCTATGTCCAACAGCTATGGTCCTTGCTGAGTACTTTTTAAAGGCCAGACACAGTTCTAAGCTCTTTACATACAATAAATCATCCACCAGGAGAGCAACCCTAATGGATTCTAGGATGACACGGATGAGGAAAGTGAGCCTCAAGGAACCCAAGTAAATTGCCATCTAATTGTGGACCCAGGGTCTAGACCTGTACTGCCTAACTCCAGAAATTAGCTTCTTAACCACGATGCTAAAACTGTCTCCCTAAAAGAAAAAAAAATCTGCTGAAAAATCAACTGAAAGGAAAATAACACATTTTAAGTGCAAGGAAATTTGAAAAAATAATGGATCTTCTGGTGTTCAGAGCCAAACTCCGCTAATCAAGTCCAGAATTCTTGCATTCCAGGCCTTTAGTGCTCATGGGCTTCTCATTGGTTGAGAGAGGTCAGAGGTATGGAATAAGAAAGACAATAACATACTGAGCACTTGCTGCGTGCTAAGGGCTTTACATGTATTTTCTTGTTAAATCTTGACGATGTTCCCTGGGGCTGGGGGAGGCATGTTATTATTCCATTTTTTCAATGAGAAATCTGAAATTCAAGGAGATTCAGTAATTTGTTCCAGAATGAATGTGTTGCCATAGCCGTTCCCAGGTTCAAACACAAGTCCCTCTGACCTTTGTTTACGCATTTTCTAAACACTACATTGCTGCCCTCCTACAAACAAAGTGTGCAAAAGGGCACAGTCCACCATTTCCTAACTGGGGTAAATTCAGAAGTCTGACTGTGACTTGGTGTGGATTTCTTTAGCTTGTCTGAAGTTTATTTCGCTTCTGGAATTGATGGATTTATGTCTTTGGCCAAATTTAGGGACCTTTCCACCATTATTTCTCTGGGTACTTTTCTGACCGCCTCACCCCCGCTTCTCCTCTTCTTCCAGACTTCCAGACTTCCAGGGAAACAAATGTTAAGTCTTCTGTTAGAGTCCGACAGGTCCCTACGGGATATTTTTGGGTTTTTTTCCAGGCTTTTTTTTTTCTCTGTTGTTCAGATTAGGTAATTTCTATTGTTCTGTCTTCCAGTTCATAAGATTCTTTCCTCTGCCCCCTCCATTCTGCTGATGAACTCATCTACCGAGTTTTTTTGTTTTGTTGATTATATTTCACAGTTCTATCACTGCCAGCTGGTTCTTCTTTATACCTTCTCATGTTCTGCTGAGCTTTTTATATCTTTGCTGAGACTTTATTTTTTTTGTTGTTTCAAGTGTGTTCATAATTTCTCACTGAAGCATTTTTATGAGGCTACATTTTAATTTTTGCCAATAATTCTAAAGTTTCTGACATCTTGATGTTGGCACTTGTTGCAAGGTGAATTGTGTCCCCCTCAAATTCATTTGTTGAAGTCCCAACCTCCAAGCAGTTACCTCAGAACGTAACCGTATTTGGAAATAGAACCTTTCAGGAGGAAATTGAGGTTAAGTGGGGTCATATGAGTGGACCCTGAATTATGTAACTATTTAGACATGGAGCCTTCAAAGCAGTGGTGAGTAAGTCAAAACAAGACCAATAGGATGGGTCCCTAGTTCAGTATATGGTGTCCTTTTAAGAACCGGAAGAGCTATGGTGTCCAGGGATGGACAGGCATAGAGGAAAGACTGTATGGGGACACAATGAGAAGGTATCCACCTACAGGCCAAGAAGAGAGGCCTCAGGGAAACCCAAATCTGCCAATTACCAGTCTTCAGAGCTTTGAGAAATGAATTTTGGTTGTGTGAGCCACCCTCTCTCTGGCATTTTGTCCTGACAGCAGTGCCAAACTAATACAGCATCTGTTGTCTTTTTTCATTAAGTTTGAAATCTTCCTAGTTCTTGGTATAATGTGTGAATATTAATTTAAAATATTAATATGCATTTATCTGTTCTGTTACGAGACTCCAGGCCCTACATAAACTTTCTATTTTAGCTGGCCTTCATAGGACACCACTCCAGCGTGGGAAAGGGAGGTACCATCTTGTTCCTGCCAGATGGGAGGATAAGTCCAAGTTTTCCATTTGGCCTCCATTGACACCTGAGGAGTCTCCTCACTTCTGGCCAGTGCTAAGAGATCCAGCTGCCCCCTAGGTCTCCACTAGTACTTCTCCTAGCTGCCAGGGTCAGAGTGCCTTGTTATTGCTCCTCAGATGGCTTTACTGTATGGGGAAAGGGTGGTCCTGTTATCGCTGGGCAGTAAAAAGGCCAGCCTCTTCATAGGCCTCCTCTGCTATCACTCTAGCGGGGAAGGCATGGGACGCCTCTTCACTGCTAGTTTGGGGTGGAAGACTGGGCTCTCCACATGGTCTTCACAGATACCAGGGGATGAGTGGTTCTTGCTACTGCCCAGTTCTGCTGCTCTAATCAGCATTTTCTGACACCATCTTGGCTTGGTGGCGGGTGGGATGTTACAGCCTAATAAGGCTGGGAATCTAGACTCCCCACTCCATCTGAGGTCTTGAGAAAGTCTGCTTCCTTCTCTCCACCTCTCAGGTCTGCATATGTTTGTTTTATAGATAATGTCCAGAACTTTTAGTTGCACTTAGCAGGAGGAATGGGGGAAATATGTGTATTCCATCCTCTTGGAAGTAAAAGATTTGACCAATTTTGAGCATTCAAAAAGCCAATTTGTCAAGCCACTTTATAAATAACCTTAAGTTGAAGAGTAGTTACTACAAGTTTTCAAAATGTTTTCAACCCCATTGTGGGCCTTTTCACATAATCTAGTCTCAGCCTAAGCCATCTGTTTGGATTTCTCTCTCCCTTTCCCCTTTTCAGTTAGAGCAAATGCAATAAACTACCTTTCTCACCCTTTCCCAAAATCTCTGTGGTCTGTTGTGTGTCTGCCATGTGCCCAGCTCTGTAGACTGTCTGGCTAAAATCGTCCTTTATCCTGAGCAGAGGGAAGGCTGCTGAAATATTATTATCCTGTTGTTTATTAAGTGACCCTGACTTGTTTCGAAACTGAGTCACAGATAATGATTACTTCAGACTCATTTCATATTATCTCCTACACTGTGTCCAGTTTAGAAGAAGCTACTATGTGCTTTAAAGATCAGTCAAAGTCATCTTTAGAAAAGTAGCAACAAAATGAGATAAAGGGCTTCAGATTTGTGCTTAGTGCCTTCTTTGCTTAAGTTCTATAATTGAACAAATGGATTAAACTTTGAAATCTTTAGTAATACATCTTGCTACTGAAAATAATGGCTACTAGTACCTTTTAATTTAGTTGTAACATTTTTAATATATTTTGCTCTATTTTAAAGATTTTTTTTTTTTTTTTTGCTTATTTATTTGACAGAGACATCACAAGTAGGCAGAGAGGCAGGCAGAGAGAGAGAGGAGGAAGCAGGCTCCCCGCTGAGCAGAGAGCCCAATGTGGGACTCGATCCCAGGACCCTGAGATCATGACCTGAGCTGAAGGCAGAGGCTTAACCCACTGAGCCACCCAGAGAATCTAGGATAACAGTTACTAAATCTACAGTCTAATTCTTCTACAATGGTATAGATTGTATAATTCTGCATCATTTCTTGTGTACCACAAGGGTTATCTTCTTTTAAAAATAGCAAATTCAGAAAGATGTGTTTGGTGACACTAAAAAATATATATTCAAGTCCTCACATTTGGGCACTATCATAAGAAAAACACTTTGGAATTCTTACATGAGAAAAATCAAATGAGAGTTTAAAAAAAAAAAAGGTGGCCAAATCTCTTTAAAAACAGTTGAGGTAAAATCGTAAAGCATTTCAATTAAATTTCCCATAAAGACAGGTAGATGTTGAAAGTGAAGGAAATGTAATAGGAAGTGAAATATACTCACAGAAATTCTGGATGTTATATGTTTAAAAAATCTCATTCCAGCAAATGCAAACAGCTATTCGTGGACAGTCTGTCTATTCTGTGCCAGCCCAGTATCACTCCTGGGAAGTGACTGGTAACAGGACAGCGAGTTCCTGCTCTGACCATGGGGAAGCCTGAAGACACACACATAAAAACAAATAAGCCCGATCGCCTCAGGGGGTGCTAAGGACTATGGAGAAAATAAAAGAGTGATGTTTTGGGGCAAAACTAGGAGGAGAGAAGCACCTTCAGCAAGAGGGTTCAGGGAAGGCCTCTTAGAGGAGGCGGCTCCTAAGCCGGGCCCTGGAGAGCGTGACAGCACTTCCAGGCAGAGGGAGGAGCAAAGTGCAGGGCCCCTGGAGAGAACAAGCATGACCTGTTTGGCAGCCCAAAAGATACCAATGCCCTAGAGCCCAGGGAGCACAGTGGTCCAGAGAGGCGAGCAACTGAGATGACTAGGACCCTTCGAACCACAGCAAGGACTTGTATGTTATACTCCACATCATAAGAATACACTCAGAAGAACTTGGAGAGAAGCAGTTAAGAAGGTCCCCAGCACTCTAATATTCCCTGTTCAGGTTGGGCTGTTTGCAAGCACTTAAATGCACATTCAAGCAGGAAGTTGGGTGCATGAATCCGGAGCTCAGGAGAGATGTCTGGGCTGGAGACACTGATTAGTGACCTGCATGGACAGTTGCCACTTTTCATAGTGTAGGTTCTGCCAGAAACAGACACTAAGGCAGAAACTTGGCTATAAATAGATTATTTGGGAAGTGCAGGAAACAGTAGCAGGGAACATGGGAAGGGGTTCAGGCAAGGGAAGGTAACAAGTTAAAAAGGCAGTAGCAGCCAGTTACCCAAGTAGGAGGTGACCAGGAAAGTCTGGGTAAAAGTACAAAGCACAGCGTTGAGGATCCTCCCATCAACGCTAATTTCCAAAAGTCATGGGTCAAGGATGTCCTCCTGGCCTGCCACATGCATAAGTGGACCAGATTCCATGGTTTAAGACCCATAGTTGCAGGTGTTAATACGTGGAAGTTGACCAAGCTTCCCTGGAAGATCCGAGGGATGTGGGAAGGCCACTGACCATGTCCACAACATCCTTTTAAGACCATGAGAACTGGAGCATCTGCACGTGAATCCCAGTGGTCACATGTAACTGAATGTCTCTGAGCTCCCTCACCTGTCAAACTGGGATTGTATTATCCAGGGTTGTCCAGAAAAACAGAACCAATAAGATAGATAGATACATAGATGAGAGACAGAGAGAGAGATTATGAGGCATGGGCTCATATTATGGAGAACAAAAAGTCAGCTACAAGCTGGGACCCCAGGAGAAGCTAGGGGTGTAGTACAGTCCAAGTCCAAAGGCCAGAGAACCAGATGGGTGCAAATCCTAGTGCAAGGGTGGGAGAAGACTGATGTCCCAGCTCAAGCAAGCAGGCAGGAATTAAAAATGGGTGAATTCTCTTTTCTCCTCCTTTTGTTCTATTCAAGACCTCAACAAATTGGATGATGCCCGGCTACATGGGGGAGGGCCATCTGCTTTACTGAGTCCACCAATCCAAATGTTAATCTTATCCAGAAACATGCTAACAGACATGCCCAGAGACAACGTTGAATCAGGGCACCTCATGGCCAGTCAGCTGACACAGAATTCAGCAGGGATAAAGCTACCTGCTTCATTCCTCAAAACGTTAAAAATAGAAATAGCATTATGAACCAGTAATTCCACTGTTAGTTTATTTACTCAAAGAAAATGAAAACACCAATTCAAAAAGATATAGGCACCCCCTGTCTACTGCAGCATTATTTACAACGGTCAAGATAAGGAAGCCAAGTGTCCATTGACAAATGAATATGATAAAGAAGGTTGTGGTAGATGGACAATGGGGTATAACTCAGCCATAAAAAAGAACGGTATCTTGCCATTTGCAATGACATTGTGAACCTAGATGGTGTTACGCTAAGTGAAATAGACCAGACAGAGAAAGTCAAATGTCACATTATCTCACTTATGTGTGGAATCTAAAAAGCAAAACAAATGAAGAAACAAACAGAAACAGACTCATAAATACAGAGGAAGAACTGGAGGTTGCCAGAGGGAAGGGGGTGGAGGATGGGTGGAACACATGAGGGGGGTTAAGAGGTACATACTTGCAATTATAAAATAAGTCATGGGGATGAACGGCATGGGGAACTTAGTCAATAATATCATAATAACTTTGTATGGTGACAGGCGGTAACTATGCTTATCATGGTATAAAACTGTAGAATGTATAAAACTGTAGAATCACTATATTGTACACCTGAAACTAATATAATGTTGTGTGTCAACTGTACTTCAATAAAAATAAAAATAAAGAAAATTAAAGAAAAAAACCCACCTACCTCATAGGAGCTGTGGTAGATTAAATTATTGAATAAAGGCAGAGTGCTCAAAGTGTACATAACATAGTGGTAGAAAAGCACCTTTTTTCACAATTACCACCATCATCACCATTATCATTACTATTACTATTAATTACTGTATTAGAATATATACTATATATACTAATACTATATATATTACTATATATACTAATAATTACTATTATTATTTATTATCTGGGACTAGATTACGATGACCTAGATCATTCATTCGAGATTATAAATAAAGATGAAGGCTCGGGGCTGAGGGAGAAAAAGCTGGCAAAGGAGAATGAGAAGGAGGGAATGAGTGGTCGGGGGAAACCAGACAAATATGATGACATGACCCACGAAAAGACAGCTTGTCAAGAAGGAGTGAAATCCCCAGGTGCTGAATTACGCTGAGAGTTGAAGCCAGAGGAAGACAGGGATTAGAGCAAACACTTTGGTGCACCAGAGCCCTACCCGGTTGCCAATGTAGATCTTCCTTTAAAACATCTGTGTTAGGGCGCCTGGGTGGCTCAGTGGGTTAGGCCTCTGCCTTCAGCTCAGGTCGTGATCTCAGGGTCCTGGGATCGAGTCCCGCATTGGGCTCTCTGCTCGGTGAGGAGCCTGTTTCCCCATCTCTCTCTGCCTGCGTCTCTGTCTACTTGTGATCTCTGTCAAATAAATAAATAAAATCTTTCAAAACAAAACAAAAAAACACGTGTGTTAGTGGACAAACTTTTCAGGTAGACACCTCTTGGTTTGGACTGCCAGGTGTCCCTTCTTCTTTCTTCTGGTAGCAGCACCCTACTCTTCCTGTGACATTCACATGCCAAACTTAGAATATGGGCCCAGTGAATCTGTCTATTACGGTACTCTACCATCTTTCACCACAGACAAGGGCTAGCTCAACAGACTCCTTCCCAGAATGGTCTGTTTCAGAGTTTGGGGGGAATACTGTACTTTTGTTGTGAAGCAGGTAGGATATTAGTCTGGGGTTTTACACAGACAACTATCTTGGCTGGTAAATGGAGACACCCACAGAGGGAGGCAATGGCAGAGCCCTGTTTACACTGTTGGAGTGTAATAGTCTACATGCATATTATACAGTATATATATGTAACACTACCTTAGGACTAGGTCCAGTGACTCAGAGACTCATTAAGAAGGAACTGAAAATACAAGTAAAATACCAGCACAGTGCCTGGCACTCAGTAAGTCCTCTAGACAAGTAGTTGCTATTGTTATGAGCACAGGATTAGAAAGCCAGAAAATGACTTATAGGAAGAGTGATATGAGGTCAGTCATCGCTTGAGCTGTTGAACTAGAACTTCATCAAAGCCTCTGAGGGAGAACAGGATTGATGCCAAATCTTGAGGCAAGGTTGAGCTGAGTCTGGCAGACAACGGCAAATCCCTTATCTTTCTCTTCCACTTTCCAGCTAGAAAGCAAAACTCCTTGTTATGAGCTGAACCGTGCTCCCTCCCCTGAAAATTCTTATGTTGAAGTCTTAGCACCCACTACCTCAGAATGTGACTGTATTTGGGCCTTCAAAGTGGTCATGAAGGTAAAATGAGGTCATACAGGTAAGCCCTAATCCAACAGAATTGAAAGAAGAAGAAATTAGGTCACAGACAGACGGGTATAGAGAGTAAACCATGTGAAGACACAGAAGACATCCATCTACAAGCCAAGGGAAAAGACCCTTGGAAGAAATCAACCCTCTGGGCCCCTTGACCTTGGGTTACTGGGCTCCAGAACCATGAGGAAATAAGTTTCTGTTGCTTAATCCACCCATCTGGGTGTTTGTTATGGCAGCCCTAGCAAACTAATCCACATCTAAATCAACAACATTGAAGTTCAGGGCATCGTCAGACTGACCCAGTTGTACCAGCCTGTGAGCTTATGAGGCAAAGGGCCAGAGCTCAAGAAACCCCTGGAGTTATTACCCACGTTAGTAAGGAAATAACCTTCTAGAAACTATGGAATGATAGATATGACTTTGGCAATGCTCACTGATCATCATAATCAGCAAGCAATACTAACATTTCTGATACAGAGAGTACAACTCTCTTTTCAAGTTACTAAGCAAGAATTCACAATAGCCAACATCGACTGAAGGTTTTAACATGCTAGATGCTGTCACCTTGCTATAGTAAACTGATCTGCTGCTCACCAACAACCTTATCAGTATTAAAATATTAAAGTATGCATTGTTAATGTGACTATAAACAGCATCTTTTTTTTTTTTAAGATTTTATTTATGTATTTGACAGAGAGAGAGAGTGGGGAGTGGGAAAGGGAGAAGCAGGCTTCCCACTGAGCAGGGATCCCAATGCAGGGCTCGATCCCAAGACCCTGGGATCATGACCTGAGCCAAAGGCAGACGCTTAATGACTGAGCCACCCAGGTGCCCCTAAACAACATTCTACTTATATCCTTAACATAAAACCCCATGCACAGATAAATAGATGAGGCACAGAGAGGCAAGATAGTTTCCCCCAGGTAACACAGACAGTAACTGGCAGACTTGAAACTATCAGTCTAGCTCCAACATCTGCCTTCTTACCCATTATTCCACGTTGCCCCACCATACAATGTTTCAGTCACAAGACATTTAGAAAATATTTTAAAAAATATTTTTACAAGTGCAAAGTCCTGGGAGTATCTGTGTGTGTGTGCTTGTGTGACCTTGGTAATCTAGAAAGGAAACCTCCTACCTTCTGCCACTTGAACTCTTTACCAATCAGAAGTTCCTGTCAGAAGGTCTTTTTTTTTTTTTTTAACCAAAAAGAGGTTAACGTGACTATTTCTTTTAAGAGTGACCAGTGGGGGACGCCTGGGTGGCTCAGTGGATTAAGCCGCTGCCTTCGGCTCAGGTCATGATCTCAGGGTTCTGGGATCGAGCCCCGCATCGGGTTCTCTGCTCTGCAGGGAGCCTGCTTCCTCCTCTCTCTCTGCCTGCCTCTCTGCCTACTTGTGATCTCTCTCTGTCAAATAAATAAATAAAATCTTTAAAAAAAAAAAAAAAAAAAAGAGTGACCAGTGGTCAGGAAAGAGATATCATTATGGGCGGAGTTTCGGTGATCCTCCCAGGTCACCCCATTCCTTTGCCATCCTTTCCTCAATATTAAAATCCTCATCATTAATGTGAATATGATAAACATTCCAATCATGTGTTTACACAAAGACTCCATTTTTCCTTTATTTTTTTTTTTTGTTTTCCTCATCTGCAGTTTTCAGTATTTGGCAATCTCAGGGCTGAGGGTCAAGGTTTGAAAGCTGCTCCAGGCCCCCCACCAGCTTTATTTACAACCTCGAAGAGTTCCCGCATAACTACAGATGGGTCCTTAGGCCTTAGTCTATCACATATTCCTTTCTGCAATGCGTGAGGAGTGACCCAGATTTTTTTAAATGCCTACAATCGCTTCTGAAATAGCAGCTGCTCCAAAGGAAGCATTTATTACGGAGAATACAAACAAACTATTTTAGCTGGGAGCTACTCGGAGATTTTATAATTTGCCGTTAAATGGGATTCTTTGCATTGGCAACAAGAAGGCATTCCACCAACAGTGGACCATTTCAATCGATCAGAGCCACTGTCACGTGGCTAAGAAGGCAGAAATAATCTAACCATCCAATCTAGCTAAGCAAATCAGCCAGAACGCTTTATGAATTCAACCCCAGAGTGCTAAGCAGGCCGTGATAGAAGATAAAGCACTTGTATCAACTGAAAACACTGTTAATTTTTCCAAGTCCTCAGTCAAACCATTTTTTTCTATGTACTTAGAACAAAAGCCCTATTTCTAAACTCCTTCCGAAGTGTGATATAAAAAACACCCACCTTCTTGGAAACTTCATTCATCTTCTTTCTAGAACACTGACTTACAACAGTATAAGGTAAATCCAATACAGATTAAATTGATAGACCATACTTTTTTCATCTTTATCTACGCAATGGTATTGGAATGAGACCTCAAATTCCTTATGGTTTCAAATTAAAGTCCACAAATTTCTCATGCATCCTGTGCAAAACGGTCTACTCCATAGTACTGACTTATTAAATATTTGTACCGTGATTGCTGGAGATCACAAGAGACGAGGGAGTTGTTCTTGACTCATACAGTTTTTTTTTTTTAAGATTTTATTTATTTATTTGACAGAGAGAGATAGATCACAAGTAGGCAGAGAGGCAGGCGGGGGGGGGGGGAGGCAGACTCCCCACTAAGCAGAAAGCCTGATGTGGGCCTTGATCCCAGGACCCTGAGATCATGACCTGAGCTGAAGGCAGAGGCTTAACCCACTGAGCCACCCAGGCACCCTACAAACAGATTTTTTTAAAGTGAAAAAAGTATCCCCTTTCTGGAACTGTTTGTATACAGACTATATTAAAATCGACTGAATCAGAACCATCTTTCAATAAGTCCCTTCAAACTGTATTTAGCATTTTACATAACTTTCAATACTTTAACAGTTTCATTAGGGACGACAGTCTGTCGCAGTATCTGGCAGTGGCAGATATAAGCATGTAAAGGTTGCCTTTGAGATGACGCTGCCTTAGGACTCCACTTGGTGAACACAGTGCCTACCTATCACCCACCTCTCCTTCCTGGCTCTCTCCTCCCCTTGGCAACCCACCTCCCTCCTATCCTCTGGCTTCTTTAGTCTTAGCCTGACTCACGTTCTAGCCCTCAGCTAGGATATGCAGGCAACCCCTCCACCCCAAACTGACTTCTGTCACTGTAAGAATTCCCTGCCCTTTCCCCTCAGTCCTGCAGTCTCTGTTGTCCTCTCCCAGGTCCCCGTCCTCATGCCATGGACTCACCATTGAAGAGACAGAGTCCAGAAGACCAACACACAAGCACTTTGGATCAGAGAAATGGAGATGATCAGAAATTGCTGATGTACATTCTGTCTTTCGGGTGTCAGGGGCTGGTTGTTGAAATATACACATTCCTTGATCCACAGCACATTATCATCCACGATCTATACAATGTTCCTTTTATGTGTTATAAAAAATTAATTATATCAATTATTTATTTACTATCTTGTTCTCATGGCCAATTCCATTTCCTCGACTCCCTTGTAGAAAACGATTCTAACATGCTGCATGTATTTTTTTGATTAAGTGAGTTACTATAAAATGTTCATTGGTGTTTGTGTGTGTTACAGATCTCATTCTATTTATCTTCTGACCTCAGATTATTCTTAAGATTCAGTATGTTGTTATGTAAACCCAGTCTGTTACTTTTAACTACTGCATAATACTCTCTGTGCCCATTCTCCACATTGTGCCTATTTACTCTCCTAGTGATGATGACTCAGCTTGTCTAGAACTTTCCAACACAAGTAATACTTCAAGGAACATCCATATCCCATATGGAAGTTGGTAATCATTCCTTTAAGCTTACACTCAGGAGTGGAATTCTGTGACATCCTCATGGGTCTCTCTGGGTGCCATACCCATATCTCCTTGGTCTCCCCACTGTGTGTGCACGCCCATGCACACACAGACAGGACTCTTCAACTGCCCACTGCCAGATTCTGCATCTCCTTGCCTGTGGGCTTTCTCAGCAGTCCTCAACCAAGTGAAATCCCTCCGGTGGGCAAACTGTGAGGCTCTCATTCTACACTGGCTCCTGGACTCCCCTAGTCAAGCCCCACGAACCCACAGTGGTAACTTGCTTGAAAACAAGCCCTTAAAAAAAAAAAGAAAAGAAGAAAACAAGCCCTTTATGGAGTGCCTTTCCTTCTCTATCTTACTTTTCTTCTCCCCTACCGGGGTTTCCTGGACTCATCTCCCAAATAAATCACCTCCCTTCAAATCCTCATCTTGGGGGTCTGTTTCTGGAAGAACCCCAGCTAAGACATAGGGGGTATGTTTACTTACCTTGACTAAGTAGTAGCTGGTTGTTCACCAGAATGACTGCACAGATCTCACTCCCAACAGCAGTGGTGAGAGTGGTACACACGTTCCACAACCTCCCTAACACTGGCATTAGCCAACTCTCTCATTTGTGCTTGTCTAATTTGTTTAAAGTGATAGCTCCCTGTTATTTTGATTTCCAGTTCTCTGGTTACAAATATTTGTGAGCTTTTCTTTATCTGGTGTAGTTCCAACTCCACCTTGCCTTCTGCAACAAAGATTCATGGTACAGCTAACCCTAGATCATCTGTGCATATTCTGAGACCTTATTTCAAGAGTTCTCTCTATATGTTAACTCATTAAATTGTGACCAACCCTAGGTACTACTCTTGTCACCCACATTTTGAAGATAAACCCAGACACAGAGATGTTAGGTAACTTTCCCAAGGTCACAGAGCTAGTAGGTCATCAAGCTTTAGTTTAAAGCTGGACTCAGGATGAGAATCTGTGCTCTAAATTCCCTTACTCTGCTGTCATTCCTGATTCAACATTTCAAGAACATTTCCCTCTTCCCTCTTCTATAGAGTTTCCTCTAAACTCGATTCCCCTTCCAAGCAAGTCCATAATGCAGGGACTGAGTCCAAGAAATGGATAGGGAGGGATTCATTATCTGAGGAATGGCAAGCCAAGCCTCTTCAATTGCACAATACAAAGAACACGTGGTTAGCACAATCATTATCAAATGAAATATTCTACTTAATTAAACACTCTGGTCAACTGAGGATGATATGGCCACCATATTAAAATGTAAAAAACTATACCCTAAAATGATACCTCTATATTAATTTTCTTTGCTGTTGTAAAAATTACCACAAACTTAGTGGCTTAAGCAATGCAGATGTATTATCCCACCCTTTCTTGGGATTTCTCTGCTACAGAGCCAGCCCAAGCACTCATCTGAAGCTCTCACCGGAAGCTCCCTTATCTAGGAGAATCTGCTTCCAAACTCACTCAGGTAGTTGGCACCTCTCTGCTCCTCGTGGGTGCAGATCTGAGTTTCTAGTTTCCTCACCAGTTGTCAATGGGGAGCCCCTGTCAGCCACCTAAGGCCAGCCGTCCTACTCACCATGCAGCGACTTCCATCTTAGGACCCTCAGTGGTGCATCAAGTCCCACTCTTGCTTCTTGTCCCTGATTTCTCCTTCTGCATCTATTTGTCTCCAGTCAGAGAAAGTTTTTGCTTTTAAGGACTAATAGGATTACATTGGACCCACCTCAAAAATCCAGGATAGTATCTGGAAAGTGCTATGTAAGTGCTGAATGAATGAATGAAAGAATGAAGTTCTGACTGTACTTGAAAGATTGGAGATCATTGGTTTGGTCGGGGAGGGTAAGGGAGGAATGAGAAAATCCCTGATGGCAGCTTTGTTTAGTTGTCATTTGCAAGAGACAAAGGTAGCTGTTATTTTGCATAATCTGGTTATATGAAAGGTCACTGAGAAGGTAAAAATGTCAATATGGTTGCTTGCATAACTAATTTATTTTAAGTCCAGTTAGTCAACAAATCTCTGCTCTAGCATGGGCTTGACAGTAGATAATCTTGTGTTGCATCAGGCACTGTGATGTTGTTAGAGAGCCCCTACGCCCTTGCCTTGGTATCCGTAGACACACAGATTCCCTGGCACAAGACCATCACCCTGTAAGTTGAGAAGAAAATACAGGCTTTTTCCTACACTCAGTGGCATCTCTTAATCTCCATATTCCTATTACTGTCTCCAGTCCCTTCTGCTGTACCCAGGATAGGAGTAATGACCAGAGCCCATTTGTAATAATAAACACTTGGGTATTCTCCAATTTCAAAATGCTTTCATCAACTAAAGAAACAGCAGGAAATGGTGGATTTGAATCTTAACTCTGTTATTTACTGACTATTTGATTTTGGAAAACTTCCACATCCTAGATGGAAAATGGGGTTAGTAATAACTGCCTTTGACAACTGTCAGTATAGAGCCAGTGTAATTGAAGTACCTAGTAGTGCCTGGCACGTGATAGACACTGAGCAAATGGCTACTATTATCACCTATTATTTCTAAGAATGACAGAAAAATACAGGACGCGAGTGAATTTTCATTTCAGATACATAACAATTTTTTCAGTATTAGTATGTTCCAAATATTGCATGGGGCACACTTACATTAACATTATATTTTTTAAAGATTTATTATTTATTTATTTTAGTGGGGGGTGGGGAGAGGGAGAGAATCTCAAGCAGACTCCCCACTGAGTGCAGAGCCTGACACAGGTCTCAGTCTCACAACCGTGAGATCAGGACCTGAACCAAAACCAAGAGTCGGGTGCTTAACCAACTGCGCCACCCAGGCACCTTTTGGCATTATTTTTTTTTAAAGATTTTATTTATTTATTTGACAGACAGAGATCACAAGTAGGCAGAGAGGCAGGCAGAGGGAGAGGAGGAAGCAGGGTCCCTGCTGAGCAGAGAGCCCGATGTAGGGCTCGATCCCAGGACCCTGGGATCACGACCTGAGCCAAAGGCAGAGGCTTTAACCCACTGAACCACCCAGGCGCCCTTGGCATTATTTTTATTTGCTAAATCTGGCAACCCTCTTTCATGTGGTCCTAGGGCCAACATCAAAGTAGACATTGATTCCATTTAATGGGCCAACATCAAAGTAGACATTGATTCCATTTAATGGGTAAGGAAACTGAGGCTCAGAAAAAGTAGGTGATGTGAAATGATCACAAATTAAGATGGGGTAGATTAAAAGGGAAGATGGATATTAATTCTATTATTACTTATTACTTATAGAGTCCATGCTGACTTCCAAGCAATATTTAGGAAGGGTCTACTGTTAGTACCCAGCAATGACCTCCCTCAGTGTAAATGTGAAGGAAGGGGATGGGGGATACCTTAGGCACAGCATCAGGATCCTCCAGGTCAAGAACTAGGATTTCTTGGGGGCACCTGGGTGGCTCACTCCATTAAATGTCAGACTCTTGGTTTCAGCTCAGATCATGCTCTCGGGTGCTCAGATTAAGCCCTGCTGGGGCTCAGCACTCAGGGGGGAGTCTGCTTGAAGATCCTCCCCCTCTGCCCCTCCCCCACTCTCTCCCTCTTTCTCAATTAAATAAATAAATCTTAGGGGAAAAAAAAGAAGAAGAAGACAAAACTAGGATTTCTTCTGTCTTCTCCACCAATGTCCCACCCACCTCATTTTAGTTGTACCTCGATGTTCTTGGCTTACCAGCATCCTCATGAAAGAGTGAAGAGAGAAGATGAAGTTCAAACGAAGCACTGTCCGGTAACAAATCAACACAGCTGAGGTCCAGCTGTCTGTGATTTCACTAAGCCAGGTCACAGTTCCCATAACCGTCAAGAGTTGGTCTTCCCAGGAATGGGGTTCCTGGCTGGTGGGTTGTGGAACTCGTCGGTCCTTGAAGAAGAGAATCTGGTCGACTGACGTCATAGAGAGTGAAAGCAGCAAAGGGTTTCTCTTTCCAAAGGAAAGCACGCTTGGAGACGGAGGAGAGGCTGATCCGAGGATGCGCGGCAGCCCAGAGTTTCTCATTGTGTTCTTTTATCAGAGTTTATTGGGTACCCTTCCTTCTATCTTGTTCTTATCACTCTGCCCTTGTGTCAGCCTTGGTTTCCTCCCCTCTAGCTCTTTGCGCAGGTCTGTGGTAGTCCTCTTGCCATGAGTGCATAAGCACAATCCACCGAGGGCCCAAACTGCAATGCAAATGATATTATAATATCCTTGGGGTTTCTAACAGACACAGTCTTTCTTAAGTGCACATGCTCCAAAGCTGGGCCAGTCCCCGTAGCCCGTTAGCCTCTGCTTTTCTGTCTGGACTACAGGGCAAAAGGGGTTGGCCCGAGGGAGATGGGACGGTCTCTGGGTGGGGGATAGGTGGTCACTGGCAATTGTCCCAGTGTTACCCTCCTTTGTCCCCTCATGTCTAACTGCCTACTCTAACAAAATTGGAAGGTGGGAGAAGAGTTTTAAAATCAGTTTTAAATGACCTTGTTTTAAGAACATGCCAATTTAAAAATATTTGTCTTAGGGAGCCTGGGTGGCTCAGTGGATTAAGCCACTGCCTTCAGCTCAGGTCATGATCTCAGGGTCCTGGAATCGAGCCCCGCATCAGGCTCTCTGCTTAGCGGGGAGCCTGCTCCCCCCTCTCTCTCTGCCTGACTCTGCCTACTTGTGATCTCTCTCTCTGTCAAATAAATAAAATCTTTTAAAAAAAAATAATAATAAATATTTGTCTTAAACCTAGAGGCCAAGGAGAATACATCTCCTTCATTCCCATTGTAGGGAGGCTCCAGGAGAAGCATGATCTCCAAAAAGTATCCTGCCTCGGGTCCATTTACCGTCTCTTCAGAAAAGCTAGGATTCCAGGCTTCTACAAGAACACTAAAGAAATTTTTTCTCAATTTTAAGTATATATGCAGGAGAAAATTAACACACAAGTATTTATATATGATGTTGAGTGGCTAAAACGGGAATTTACCCATAGAGAAAATGGACTCCTGCGGACCTTCAGATTATCACAAAGCCCAGAAGACTAACCCTTCTTTCTCTACATGAATTTTTGCTGGCATTAATATTATTCCCATAGCCTCTTTTTACTGTACAGTGACACCCTTTTCTGCCTGCTGTAGATTTTATTTTCATTGGTTTACTTGGTTTGGTGGAGTCGACTTGGGACATTATTTTTCATGTGCATGAAGAATCTTCCTTTTTTCCTTTTCTGTATTTATAGCAGTCTGATTTAGCATCTCCAAGAAGGAAAGCAATATAGGGCACGGGAAATGCTTACAGCAGTCTGAAGAGTGACAGGCCAGCTGCGCCCAAATACTCTGCTTCTTGCCAACACCTGTATCTCAGCTCATTTCTACACACATACACTGCAAATAGCTGCCATGAAATTTTAATTGTTCACTCGCTAATAGATACGCAAATTGCTTAGCTCAGGAAGCAGAGTTTCCTGCCGGCAGCATTTCTCAAATGATAGGCCATGGACCACCCCTATCGGAGTCCCTGAGATTCTTATGTAAGAGGCTCATCTCTGTTTCATTACTACTGAATGGGAATCTGCAATTACCAAGAGTGGGTCTTTGCGATCTGGCCTTAGAGAACGTATACGTGTGATTCGAATTGAATTTTATGACTTATTTCCTCAGTGGATCAGTCAGTATGGTCTGGCTAGTAACTGTCTGTGATTTCATTACTTCCCTATATTCTCCAGCCCATACATGTAGGTCAGGAATGGACTAGAGGACTCCATAGTGACCAGATTTGAGAGGAACACTGGGCAGTGCCAAGGGCCCGGTGTGGGTGGGCCAGCGGTCTGTTGTAGAACCAATGTGTATGATGCTGTGATTTCTCTATGAGTTCAGTACCCGTGGGACTTTCTCAACTGTGACAGTCTCCGTTTTATCTACACCTGACGAGGGAGATACCAATGCATAACTCCACATCAAAAAATGGAGAATTGGGGCACCTGGGTGGCTCAGTGGGTTAAAGCCTCTGCCTTCGGCTCAGGTCATGATCCCAGGGTCCTGGGATCCAGCCCTGCATTGGGCTCCTTGCTCAGCAGGGAGCCTGCTTCCTCCTCTCTCTCTCTGCCTGCCTCTCTGCCTGCTTGTGATCTCTGTCTGTCAAATAAATAAATAAATAATTTTTTTTTAAATGGAGAATTATATAAAGCTTATTTTAAAAAAGTAATTCAGGCATGAAGATATATACTAATATATTAAAACTACAGTTTAATTATCCTGTGGTTTTTCTATTAACTTTCAATCCCTTCACATTTGGAATCAGGAAACTCATTAGTCAGATACGGTTCAAGGAATTATCTTTTTCGTGATCTGACCTGGATTGTTTTTCTTTGTCAGGTACCTGCGTTGTGGCCTGTGCATCTTCTGTTTCAGGCTGGTCTCATTGGAGGGGTCATTTCCTCATGAGACGACACTTGATGCCAGCATCCCGACATGTTCAGGCTTCCCATAGTTGCTCCAAGTCTGGGTCTTATACTCTGAAATGGCATCGATTGGATTTCTGTGCTCCATCTCACTCCCTAATTACACAGAATTAAAGTAGTTCCCTCTGAGTCGCGATCTCTCTGAGAAATGTCTGTCCCCAGAGAAAAACGTGCAACTCGCAGTCTGCCCCTTGGCTCTGAGCCTCCTACGGGCTGCCTGTCACTGTCACAGGCGGGCTGCGTGTCTCCTCAATCTGGCAGCTGTGAAGACCTTCTAAATTAAACCCCTCTCCCTGGATAAATTCCTTACACACACACACACACACACACAACCACCTTGCATTTTTATCACGTTTCCTGCCACTGATCACTCTCAAAGCCACCTGAGTTACACTGTCAGGGCCCTCCCACCCTGTCTGCAGGTAGAGAATAAAGTGAACTCTCCCTCCGTGAAGGGACACAGCCTTTCCTCAGTGTATCCAGACCAGGGAAGCAGAAGCTTATGGAACACTTCCGTGTCTGGTGGGTGTTCTGCCTTCCCAGAGCAGCCTAGGGGTGAGGCACAGGTCCGTATATGATCTGCAGAGAAGATCTTGCTCCTTGCTGGGTGAGTGGTAAAGAATTCCTGATCCAGGGACATTAGTAATAGGAACTAAGAAAGAGGCAATAATATTGAAGAAGGCACCACCCCAGCCCTCCGCCTTTAAAGAACAAGTGTAGGTAGTGACCACCAGGTTCACAGAGAGATAATTGTGTGGGTAGAAAAAAACCGAGATTTTTCCTCAAAAACTAAGCCATTGTTGTAATCAGGTGATCAAAACACAATGAGTAGAAACAGACTTTTACTGGGTAAGTGGTAGGTATTGACGGATTCTCCAAAGCAGGAAATTGAATTTTAAACTGTTCTTGGATTTAGTTCAAATTCAATTCTCAAAAAGATGAGGTTTATAATTTTTTTAATCACTGCAGAAAATTAGGCTTTCTCAAAAATGGTCTATTCCTTAAGGAAAACGTTCTATAGTGAAAAGCAATAAAGATCTATAATTGCATGAAATGAGCATTTTCTAGTTAATTTGGGCAGAGAACTGAATCAAGTTGGAAAAATCGATGCCACAAATCTTTGATCCTCTAAATACAGGAGCAGCAGAGCCGTTTACATTTGTTTTGTGCGTTTTTTGTTTTGCTAGAATTATTTTGACAAAACGATGTAGGCCTGAATTATCTAAATAGAAACTTAATTTACTGGAATAACCTTCCTCACAGGGAGAATAAAAAGTATTATCACTATGATTTATTACTTTTTTAAGATTTTATTTATTTATTTGAGAGAGAGAGAACACAGAGAGAATAGGAATAGCAGACTTCCTACTGAGCAGAAAGCCCAACTTGGGGCTCGATCCCAGGACCCTAACATCATGACCTCAGCCAAAGGAAATGCTTAACTGCCTGAGATAAGCAGGTTCCCCCTACGATCAAAAAAAAAAAAGAAAAAAAAAAGAGAGGGGGTCGGAATGTCAGTGTAGAGATCCCAGGCTCCCTCTAAGCAGAAAACAGACTTACATAAATGAAAGGATGGATCCAAGAAATTTGTTTATTCATTCAACAGATAGTTATTTGTACTGGAGCTAAGCTAGCCTACACATGTAATGGTCATTCCTTTTCTTTAGCCTTTTGGATCAAACAGCGATACATGCTTCCAGAAACATTTCCAAAGATCAAGATGTTTATAAAGGAAAATTGTTTCTCTTCCTATCTCCCCAAATGGGTATTAACAACCCTTTGTTAATCCCACTAACAATTTCAAGTGAGTCCCTCTGTAGTTCCTTTATTTAACTAATCGTATGTACATATATTTATCATTTTCTTTGTTATGCATATTATGAACTATAGAATCTATAAATACATATTACTCTGTAACTTTTTAACTTTACTCTATATTATATATATTTAAGACATATATAGAAATATACCTCAATATTTTACTTGGATGCTTAGCATTCTATAGACTAAAAGTTCATAATTAAAAAAATTCAGTCACTACCTTCATGACAAGGCTTTAATTTTTTTTTCTGGCTTTTATAAATAAGAAAATTGTCATAATAAACACTCTTTAATGTATGTATTAAATGTGAAATGAAAATTTTTTTCTGCTGAATATATTCTCAAAGGTGTACATTGCTGTGTTAAAGACATATGAATTTTCAATTCTAACAAAAATTCCAAATTACTTTTATGTAAGTTCTGGCAATTTACAATCACACCAGCAATGCAAATGAGTTCCTCATACCCTAGCCAGCACTTGATATTGTCATGATTTTTTAAAGATTTTATTTATTTATTTATTTATTTATTTATTTATTTGAGAGCGAGAATGAGCAAGGGGAGGGAAGAGAGGGAGATGGAGAGAGAGACTCTCAAGCAGGCCCTGCACTGAGCCAGACACCGTGCTCGAACCCACGACCCTGAGGCCACAACACGAGCTGAAATCAAGAGTTGGATGCTCAACTGAATGAGTGACCCAGGTACCCCAATATTGTCATTGTTTTTAATATTGGAAGCTAATGGTTAAAAATGGTAGCTCATACCTTATGATCCAGCAATTGCACTACTGGATATTTACCCTAAAGATACAAACGTAGTGCTCTGAAGGGGCACGTGCACCCGAATGTTTACAGCAGCAATGTCCACAATAGCCAAACTATGGAAAGAACCTAGATGTCCATCAACAGATGACTGGATAAAGAAGATGTGGTATATATACACAATGGAATACTATGCAGCCATCAAAAGAAATGAAATCTTGCCATTTGCAACGACGTGGATGGAACTAGAGGGAATCATGCTTAGCGAAATAAGTCAATCGGAGAAAGACAACTATCATATGATCTCCCTGATATGAGGAAGTGGAGATGCAATGGGGGGGGTGGAGTTAGGGGGTTAGGAAAAGAGTAAATGAAACAAGATGGGATTGGGAGGGAGACAAACCATAAGAGACTCTTAATCTCACAAAACAAACTGAGGGTGGCTGGGGGGAGGTGTGTAGGGAGAGGGTGGTGAGGTTATGGACATTGGGGAGGGTATGTGCTGTGGTGAGTGCTGTAAAGTGTGTAAACCTGGCGATTCACAGACCTGTACCCCTGGGGCTAATAATACATTATACGTTTTAAAAATTTTTTAAAAATTGAAAAAAATATAAAAAGCATCAAAAAAAATGGTAGCTCAATCTTGTTTCAATTTGTATTTCCAGGTCACAAAGTTTATGTTTATTGGACATTTTTTCTTTCTTTCTGTGGACTGCCTTTTGATATCCTTAGGCCATATTTTTATTGGGCTGTCTATAATTTGCCTGCACATTTGCCAGAAGTTCTTTGAAATATAATCCTTTGTTATGTGTATTGCAAACATTTTTCCCTCCAGCCTGATTGTCTTCTGATTTTTTAATGTTTCTTTGTCATACTGAAGATTTTGATTTCTGTATAAAGTTCCCTCAAATTTTGTACTTATTCTTTTTTTCCTAAGAAGTTTACTACACTGCAATCCATACCCGAAAAATATACAGATATTCTCTGCATTCCATAGCCTTACAACTGTAGGTTCCTATGAAATCTTCCAGAGCCAGCCTTCAGATATTTTTTTTTCCCCAAACCCTTTCTACATACTCTCTTGCCATGTTGCATTCTCTAAGTCACCCTGGATTTTGTGGGGCATTTTCTTGTTTTGTTTTTCCCTTTTTTGCCTGCAGACTTAATCTGTTTTGTCAAAGAAGAAAATATATGGGAATATTATTAGCAAGGGCACTTTTGTTTGACAAAAGGCCTGGAGAGAAGAAAGTACATAATGCAGGGAGGGCAAGTACATGACACAGGCTGCTTTGGCTCATCAGCACCTGCTACACACACCCACTGCCTCACGCTACAACACTCCAGCACTCCCATGCACCGTGGGTGTGGCCCGAAACCCTTCTCAGTAAAGCACCATTAGCAGATGGTGTTTCTTAAAGATGGCCACAGCTATGTCTTTCTTCCTATGACCTTTCCAGCACCTTATTTCCTCCCAACTAAGAGTGGAGTCTAATCCCTCTCGTCTTGAGTCTGGGTGGGTTTGTGGCTCACTTGAAATCAGCAGAATGTACCAGAAGCAGCTCTGGTGGTCTTCCAAGGTTAAGTCATAAGAGATGACACAGCTTCTGCCTTCTCAGCAGAAATGCTCTCTCTTAAAGGTGGGATACTTGAAACCTTCAGTCATTCGATTACCCTGAGACCGCTGGGCTATGAGGAAGCCTTGTAGACAAACTATCTATGGATAAATCAGTTGATCAATCGGTAGACATAGATAAATATATAAAAAGAGAGAGAGATGCCATTCCAGTCCTCAGCTGCTCGGGACCCTTCTGCCCTCATCACTGTCTGACTTTCCTTCATGGGAGACATTCACATGAGCCCTCCCTGAATTCCTGACCTACAGAAGCCAAGTCATAATAAAGTGTCTATTGTCATTTGAAGCCCCTGAGTTCTGGGATGGTTTGATAGACAGCAATATATAATTATAATGTCTCCATAGTAGATGGAGAGACCAACGGAATGGAGATGCCCATGAACAAAAACCTATTCACCACCCCTAGCCTAACTGTACGTGAAATTTTAGGCATTTTTAAGTAAGATATTATCAAATAGAGTGCTTTTATAGGTTCTTCAAATCACTCAGTGGTGTTTGTTTGTTCTTTGTTTTCACCTTAGATATAAGATGGCTCTGCTACATTTCCAGAAAATTACCTCACCAAGGTTTCCGTACCTTACCTTCAAGCCCCACCCCCCAGCTCCCCAGAAAAAGCATAAGAATATTGCAGGGAAGGAATCTACAGCTGAGTACCGGGGACGCCTTCGAACAGCCTACATCCTGTCTTCCGATACATAGCAGCCCCTCCCTTGACATGGCCCAGCAAAACACCTTTCACCAAGTGCCACGGATTCGTCTGTGCCAAGTGAGCGCCTCCAGAGTCTGAAGGAGAGTTCATTTCTTCCTACATCTTTTTATAATCTTAGAGACCATCAACACTGTGATCACATACATGCTTCATCTTATTTTTTCTTGGCACCCACTGGCCTCTCTTCTCACCTTCCACCACATACACCCCATCTCCAAGGTAACCCATGCTAACTGCTCACACGTAACCATGTATCCTTCCATATTTCCATCTGTGCTCGGATAACGCGACACAGCCAGAGGCACGTGTGGATTACCATATAAAAAGCTAATGCTTTTAAACTTGTTAGTCACACAGGCTGTAACTGCCACTGCTTTCCATGCCTTCTTCTCTTCTTCCCCATTTACTCTTTGATGCAACCCTCCCCCTTTTCTCCCCCTCTCCCGGGGCTTACTTCAGATCATTTGGAGCCATGACTGTGCTACTTAGGTTTTCATCTCTCCATCCCTCTTTCTGTCCTTCCATCATGCTCTTCCTAACATTGTTTACTGTTATTCTTTAGATTTCTTCTCAAGAAATTCAGGCAAACAGGTGAAATGCTGGACACTTAAGCAGAAACGTGAAAGGATTGGTTGGCAAAGGCTCGTGTCCTCCTTGATTTGGAGAAGAGACAATGCCTCACTGGATGGGCTCATCGCTGACCTCACCCTGCAGGAATCACTTTGTTGATGCTTTTATGTCTGCTACACATTCCAGGAGGCAAGTTAAAAAAACACTATTAGCTTTTCCAGCTATCATTGTCCTATTGTCACCATAGCGACAGATATTATGTGAAATCAGCTGCTTTATTGTGAAAACAATGTAGGTTGGAAACTAGCCTTAGGGAAATTGCAAAGAACATGAGATTTAATTCTGATATACTCCCCCGTGGGTTCTTTTCTATATTAGCTTTTCTGTTAAATAAACTTTATTGCACAACGATAACAGAAAATACAATAGAAAGTCCAAGGGTCATCTTTTAAATTTCTACAATGGTTATTTGATTCAACAGCATGAGCCCAGATCTTCGTGGCAAATGGGAAAGCAAAATCCAATATGTACAAATCAAAGAACTTCAAAGCAGCTAAAGAAACTGTAATGGTTAATGTGTTGTGCACTGAACATTGGTTGAGGTAATTTTATTCTTCTGAACATTAAATTCTCTTTTGGGGCCAAAATTAGAAATAAAAATACATACACTTGGAATCTGATACTATCCCATTAGCTAATTAGAATTGTGATTTGTCATAAATGAGATCATTCAGCGGCTGACAAATAAAACTAAAGAATGGCACAATCAAATGTTTAATCCCAGAGAAGTTATATATACATCAGAATGGAATAACACAATGGCATGAAAAGAAGAGTAAGAAAGCTGTGTTACCATTGGCGGTTTGTGCCAACAATGAATTCAGGAGGCCTGGTACCTAGCAAGTGAGAGACCGTGTTTCTCTAAGTAGTCGGGGTGTGTCATTCACTGAATAAGCTATTAAGGTCAGGGGGTTTTGAACTAGATCAGATTTCAAAGAAAAATGCCTGGGCTTTTGCATAAAATTACCTAGGAAAAATTCAGGCATAAGACAAAGAAATGTACACCATCTGGAAATACAGAATTAGAGAAAAAAAATAGCAAGATGGTAGGTAGACACAGTGAGCTTCATTTCTAATCATGCTGTTACAACCACACGTTAGAGCCTAGGTATACTGGGAAGACAAATTTTATGAATTTCTTTAAAATCTTTTTTTAAGTTATTTATTTATTTGTATATTTATTTAGCGACCTCTACACCCAACATGGGGCTCGAACCCACGACTCTGAGATCAAGAATCATGTGCTCTTCCGACTGAGCCAACCAGGTGCCCCTTTATGAACTTATTTAAACAGTTATGGATATCAGGTTGAGTACTCACACCAACTATCTGTCTATTTCTTGACGCTAAGTATCATCATATATGGTAATTCATATAGACAAAATTTTAAATAAATCAAAAAATTTTGAAAACCAAACAAGAGGATCTAATGAATCTTAAGCAAAGGTATGACTGTCTTTCTCTATGGATTATTCTAACTCTGGCTAAGGAGACTTCCTGGGAGTATAAACCATTGGTACCAAAAACCTGAATTCAAATTTTGATTCTGCTCCCTATTAGCTGAGTGATGGAGATAAACTGCTTAATTTCTAAACATCAGTTTCCTTATTTGTAACACCCACTTCATGAGGCATTGTGAAGATTAAATGAAAGAATTCGTGCAAAGAGCTTATTTCAACTTAAAGTTTTTATGGTTATTGTTGGCATTCATCTGTGCAATCCGCCTAACAGTTTCAACAACTTTTTTCAAACCTTAGGAGTTTGTAACTAATAATATATATTTTAAAGCTGACTTTATTAGTGCTTGTTTGGAACTGGGAGAAAAAGATATGTTTGTTGGTCTTCATATTTAAATATGATGTCAATCAAACAGGCCCTGAAATCTATTTCATCTGGTGTTTCTGACCAAGATTAGAAATCATCACAGAACATACGTAAATTTGAGAAGAGTTTTAAAAGAAAGTCTGCAATCATCTGGAGACATCAGAATAAAAATAAGATATAATGAGAAGAAAGGATATTGGAAATAAACCCATGTGCTTGAAATACTTATTTCCACAATAAATACTAGCCTTCCATTTGCAGTATCATATTAAAGTAATATAAATGTCAATTTCTTCGGAAACTAGGTTGCCTAGGATTTAGATCAACAAGCTAATATCATGGATAAATCTCTCTTCCAGGAGTCTGAGGCATAAGAAGAATTGGGAAATAGTGAAAAATTATACAATTATATGACATTTGTTTAATTTGTGCGGTTGACAGGCAGCTATTTGCCTCCAAAATTGGTTTCTGAGAAATGAAAAGAACACAGGGAACATGCAGAAAAATCAAATTAGGTTCCGTGATGTGCTTCTCTAAAGGCAGGGTACTTCCATCTGGAAAACCACTCCTTCTCTGGGCCTTGTCATTTCAGAGCACACCTTACAGGATCCCAGGTTACATGATTTGGACACGGTGGGTCTCAGACTTTTTTTTTTTCTTTTTTTTTTATAAGATTTTTTTTTTTAAGATTTTATTTACTTATTTGACAGACAAGGAGGCAGAGAGGCAGGCAGAGACAGAGGAGGAAGCAGGCTCCCCGCTGAGTGGAGAGACAGATGCGGGGCTCGATCCCAGGACCCTGGGATCATGACCTGAGCTGAAGGCAGAGGCTTTAACCCACTGAGCCACCCAGGCGCCCCTCAGACTTTTTTAATATTACAGTTTTCTAAGGATGTCCCAACGTGTCCCCTGGATCCAGCCCTCCTCTCACAAGAAAACATCTTTGGCCCTTTCTTCTGAGTCTCACATCAGATCTTGGAAGGTTGAAGAGAAGACTTTTGGGAAGGGCCCAGAGATGAAGGTCTGTCTCCAGTTGGTGTTACTGGAAGAGACACGAGGCTGCCGCCCAGCTCTTCTGTGACTTCCCAGCACTCCTGACCACAGCCCTCCACCACAGTCCTCTTCTCCAGCGCCCAGTTGGAGAGGCACCACTTAACATCCTTTTGCGACCCTCACACTCGTTTTCTCTGTTACCCGAAAGGCAGGAAGACGTAAAGCAACCGTGAAATTAAGTTAACGGTCCAACTGTCTGACGGTAAGTTTAAATCCATGTCTGACCCAGGAGAAAACATTCTCGGATCCTTGTTTTGAAACAAGTCATCTCAATTTTTACCTCCTCTCTCACAGAGGCAAATCCCACCCTTACCTCATCCTAGGACAAATAATTCCATTTCCAATACCCACAGGATACAAACACATTATATTTAATCCCATTCAGAAAAAACCCTCAGGCATCCGGATTGGCCCAGTGTCTCCCCTAAAGCGTATCTTCTTATGGCTCTCCTACATTCTTCTTCAGCCCAGTACTACAATAGCAACACCCAGGAGACCCCAAACTGTGGCAGCTCTAAGACTTCCGTGGCACCCCAGGGCCTGTCATACCTGGGCTGGACCCCGGGGCTGGTCTTTGAGGGGTGGAGACATGAGCAATGCCACATCGGGCAGATTCTGGTGAATACCCAACTTCAGAGAACACAGATTTCCTCAAGGAAGTCAAACAGAGAAGCTTGGAAAAATCATTATACTATCCTTCCCCTTTCTTTGGTTAAAATATTTTTCATGGGACTATAGGTAAGCAGAGTGCTTGCAATTAGCGTGTAGGGGAAAGTATGAATTCTAGAGATCAATGCATATTTATTTACTGACCTAGTCTGTTCAATGCATTAAAACTCCTCTTATGTGTCCTAAAACTATATGTTAGAGCTGGCAGAAAAACCCAATCTTTCAAACTCCACCTTGCTCTGGACTCAATTTTAGTTTGTCTTTTAATCTTGAAAAGGTCTCAATTAGAAATAAGTCTTTAACTTCTCAGGCCTGAGGTCCAACCCTTTCGTCCAAGAGGATATGCCTGAACTAATTTCCAAGAGAGCCTTTCTAGCAACACCCATAACCTGTGCCAAATGGTCTGGCTCATTAGGGAAATTTTCTGGTAAACATCCCCCGACATCTGGATAGTTGATCACTGAGGCTAACAATTTTGGCAACCCTTTTGTTGTTGTTCACCTTAATGGTTATGAAAACCCAGATCATGTTTAAGGACCAGAAGGAGCTAAGTGCTTTTAGAGGAAATTCAGTAAACACGCAAAAGAAAAATAACACACAGTTCCCAGCATAGCATGCCAAGAAAGTGTTTGTTTTTTTTTTTCCTCAAACCCTGGTCTGATACCAGGTTAGCAATTTGGTGTGATGGGAACATCGCCTCCTGCAATCTCTGGTTCTTCAGAGATGGACTGCTTGTCTTCTCCTCTCTCTGCATGGTTGTCGCCTGCCTGGGGAATCTCAGAGACCGGGGGAGGGGAGGGACAAAGTCTACCTAATTTACCTTCAGACCCTTAGGTTGTTTCATGTTCAAGATTAAGTCTATCAATGAGTTTAAATTAATTAATGTACATATATTTCCCTCCTGGCTCCAGATCACTCTAGAACTAAAAGGGAAACTGTGAGGTGTTCAAGACAAATCATCAGTGCTTTCGCTCTATTAGAAATTCTTCAGTAGCAAGAAGACAACGCATTCAGCTTGTTTCCGGAAGCACTGGGTTCTCTTCCTTGCATCTACCTCTCTTCCTCCTCTTAGTTCTTTGAGCCCTATGTAGATTTCTGGTAACCCACTCTTTGTTTGGGCTCGCTCACTAAATAGTAAATGTTTGACATCGCTCACTAAATAGTAAAACAAATACTCGTAAAGCACTAAAAGTTTGCAAAATGAGCAGTAGTGATAGCAATGTTCTGGGACTTGCTCTCACTGTTGACTTTACAAAACATACAAGCTTAAAGAATTTACATTTCTGATGCCTTAAAAACAGAATTAAGTTCTAGATAGATAAGATAGTGGAAATTAACATGTTCTATGTACTTCAAAACATATATTTACTAAAATCTTTTAAAATTCACTTAGTTTTTTTCTCCTTTTTATTTAACATTAGGAAATAAGTTCTAACTTCCACTATCAAATAGATTATGCTGATGTGAATGAAACAATATGGCTTAAAATTAAGTACTCTTAGGGTGCCGGGGTGGCTCAGTTGATTAAGCATCTGACTCTCGACTTAAGTTCAGGTCATGATCTCAAGGTCATGAGATCTGGCCCCCTGTGGATTCCATGCTCAGTGGGAAGTCTGCTTGAGTTTCTCTCTCTTTGTCCCTCCATCCCTACTCTCTCTCTCAAAATAAATAAAATCTTTTTAAAAATTAGGTATTCTTTAGTTTATTTGTGCAAATCCGTACATAGTTAGGTGTTCATAATATTGTATTTTCCATACTGAAATTACTGTTCTCCTTGATGACACAGAAATTTGTGGGGTTTTACCCATTGTTTTGTAGAACATTTAGATATGTTTTTTGTCGGGGGAAGGAGGGAAAGGAGGGAAGGAGGGAAAGAAGGGAGAGAAGGAAGAGGAAAAAAGTGGAGGAAAAGAAGTTGATTCTGTCTATGAATAATCCACTGCTCTATCTGTAGGCAGCCATCCAGGCACAAATGTTATTATTTTTTTTTTTTTTTTATTTGACAGAGAGAAATCACACTAGGCAGAGAGGCAGGCAGAGAGAGAGAGAGAGGAGGAAGCGGGCTCTCCGCTCCGCAGAGAGCCCGATGTGGGGCTCGATCCCAGGACCCTGGGATCATGACCTGAGCTGAAGGCAGAGGCCTTAACCCACTGAGCCACCCAGGCGCCCCCACAAATGTTAGATTAGTTAGAAAAGGGGCACCTGCGTGGCTCAGTCAGTTAAGCAACTGCCTTCCGCTCAGGTCATGATCGCAGGGTCCTGGGATCGAATCCCACAGGGAGCCTGCTTCTCCTTCTCCTCCCCACTTGCTTGTGATCTCTATTGCTATCTCTGTCTCTTTGAAATAAATAAATAAAATATTTAAAAAAAAAGAAAAAAGATTAGTTAGAAAATAACTTTATTGTCAAAACTACTCATTGATTCTCAAATAGAATTTGCCCTTAATACACAGTGCAGTAAATTGTCCCCAATTCTAAATTCTCTTTCCTCAAAATTTTAGTCACACATTTTCATCAATCCCTCCTTTTTAATTTATGTGTATGAGTCACTCCTGTTGAGAATCATTCAGGGAAAAGAGATGTGAAATATGGAAGTGGGTATTCTCATATTCTGTTGAATATAACCTGGTGTGAACTTTTTCATTTGTGTGGTTATAACTGAACAACTGTAATTGTTTAGCCACTAAATATTTCATAAAGCATTGTTTTTTCTTCAAAGGAAAAGTATTGGAAATAGCTTCAGTACCCTACAATGGGGGAATCAGTTGTGTAAATTGAAGTCCACACAATAGAACAGCACACAATCATTAAGTGCAAAAACAATGAGTACTATTACGCTGAAAATAAATAAATTAAAAAAAAAAAGAAGTTATGATGCAACATACTTAGTGTTGAGAGTATGATTTTCAAAAGGTTAACAAAGTGATTGTGTCATGGATTTTATTTAAATCATTAGTTAATGAGGGAAAAGTAAGATGATAAAACTGGCCCAAAGAGCCTTTGAGAAGATAGGCATGTATAGGCGATGTAATAAACAAATGTTCAGATAGAATTGCAGGGTTAGAAACAAAACAAGTTCAGGTCCAAGAGGGCCATGAACCATAACCTTTGGGATTACCACGTCCCCCATCCACTGGCCCACCAACCCAGGAGAAATTCTTCGTGCCTCAACAAAATCTACAAGTTAACCTCTGCCTCCACCAAGTTGCAAAGTAGTCCATCAAGGAAATAGAAAATCAAGACAAGTTGCAAGCCCAGCCATGCCCTGGACAGACAGCCACTTATCTCTTTTCCCTATTACTAAGTTTCAGGTAATGTTTCAGGTACTACCTTGTAGGGCTGACATGAGAATTTCACGTGTTAAGACAGGCAAAGCACAGAGAAAATGGCACCATCACCATCATCATCATCATCATCATCGCCATCACAGCTGGACTTTCAGGTTTTATTCATTAATTAAAAACCTTTACTTACAAGAGGAAAGGAGACAAAGTAGAGGACAGAGTAGGAGTTTTCTAATGAAACCATATGTGATAATTTGGAAGTTGAGGGAAAAAAATCATTACGGGGCTGAGTCTTTTTTAGAAGAGGGCGCTGGAACATTCTTAAGAGGTGCTATTTCACTCTGTTTGTCTTTAGAACATCGTGGGCCTGGGAGGCGGGAATCAACATCTTCTAGTGACAGAACTTAAAAGGTCTTAAACATTGGGACCAAGAATGAAACTAACCAGACAGTGGGAGGCAGGGAGGAGGAGGGCTTTTTAGAATACATATTAGCAGCAAAGCAGAATGAATTTGAAAGCAGCTCAATAGGGGATGATGAATAAGTTCTGCAGAGTTAGAAATGGTAAATGGGAATTAATTTTGTAATGCCCGTAATTAACTTTTTTAGGATTTATGAAATGTCACTCTTGCTGGCTTTATTTATCATGTTGCCCCATTTATGTTGTTTTAATAGGGTGACAGCCTAATATAATAGCTTTCCGGACCTCACTTGCAACCTCAATTCCCACCCAACTCTCTTTCCCCTTCAAGTCTTAGGTTCCTAAATCATGAATTCTTCCTTCACAAAGATTCCAAGAACCCTCACAGTTTGGCAAGTCCCATTTGTACCTCAGGATCTGTGCAAGAGAGCATAGCCTTACAATCTCTATTTCTTTCTTTCTTTTTTTTAATTTTTATTTTAGAAAGAGAGAGTGAGTGAGTGGAGGGGGTAGGGAAGCAGAAGGAGAGGGACTGGCAGACTCCATGCTGAGGTCACAGCCTGACTCAGGGCTCGATCCCATGACTCTGAGACCGTGACATGAGCCAAATCCATCAGTCAGATGCTTAACCAACTGAGCCACCCAGGTGCCCTCAATCTCTATTTCTTAATTCCTAGTTAAAGCAATAGTTGCAAGAAATAATCCTCATGGCGGGCTGGCCAAAAGTTAGGAAAGCTATTTATTCCAATTGTTATTATTTTAGCAAAATAGACTCCTAAGGATGTGATCAGAGTTTTGGACCTCCTCCCTAGGAAAAAGAAAAATTTTCATTCATTCATATAGACAACGTTTGGTGTGTAAGTCCAGGAGGATGACTGAAACACTGAAATCCCTCTCTGGGTCGTTGAGCCTGTATTAAAAGCTGCTGTTCTAAGTTTGCTTTTTAAACTTTTCTTATAGAGAATCTCAAACACACAAGAGTAGACCAGAATAGGTAGAAGACTATCATAAACCCACATGTGCACATCACCCAGTCCCAGCAGCCATTGGTCCCAGGACAATTCTGTGCTGCTTTCATTCTAAGCTGTCTCTGAATCAAGCCAGACCATCAGATAACCTTACACCTGACATATATTAATAGCCCCTAGACTGCTTTCACCCAATTACACTTAGGCACGGTTATAACTTTGGAATGCCTTGATGAATACTCAAAGAGACCCCTAGAAAAAAATTTGTTTTTGCACTTCTTATAAATTCATATTAAGGAAGTTGTGTACTCCTTACACACTCACTCCTCTTTTAGGGCTCATTCCTAGGACAGTCTATGCTTCTTCTAAACTATTTCTCTGAGATTATTTTTATAAATATTTTTAATCCTATAACTGATCATTTTCTATTAAAATTTTCAATGTGTAATTTAAATATTGGTTGCCATTGTGAGTGCTTGTTCTTTTTTCATTATATCTAAACTCATTTCTGGCTTAAAGGTTGACTTTTGGTGTCATTATCAGCTATCCTGCCATTTCATTGAACTTCACAATTAATTCCTAGAATTTTTCTGTCAAGTTGTCTATGTATGATGATATATGATAAATACAGGATAATGTCATCCAAAAATAATCATGTTGAGATTTCCTTTCTAATATATCTTTCTATTAATCAAATTTTACATCTGACAGCACTGATCAGAAATTCTAGACGGTTATTAAATGCTAATATAGATAAAGGATCCCCTAATGTATTTCTGACTTTAAGGGGAATGTTTTTGAGTTTCAGCAATAAATAGCTCTAGGCTGTTGATTTCAAATTAATATGGTTTATCACGTTAAGGAATGCTCCTTCCATTTTTACATCACAAAGAAGTTTGTTTTATTTTATTTAAATAAAAAATGAGAGGATTCTCTCAAATACTTATATAACCTACTTTGAGATGAACATATTCCATTTTTATTCATTCAGGTTGTTTCACTACACTCCCTGATATTAGATTTAACTGCAAATTGTATTCCTAAAATAAACTCCATTACACAGGGGATATGTTATTATCTTACATACTACTAAATTCTATTAGATCCTTTGTTAATAAATTTTCACATACAAATCATTAAGTATGATTGGCTATGGCATCTCATCTGTATCTGATATTGGGATTCTGTATATTCTGTTTATTTCATGAAATGAAGTGAGCAGTATTTAATATTTTCTCTAACCCAAATTCATTTCTAGAACCTGGGAATAAATTAATCCTGGAAAGTGAGAAGCAGTACACTTATAAATCAGTCCAAGTTTAGAGTCTTTGGAGGAATATGGACAGCTCTCTGAATTTATTCCATATTCTTGTTTTGTGCAATTTTTTAAAAAAAGTTAATAAGTGGTTTACTTTTTAACTTATTTTTATTTTTGTTAAAATACAAAGACCCAAAATATACCCTTAAAATTGGTGACTTTTACAATATGTAAATTATGCTTTGATTTAAAAAGTGAGTTGGGGACAGGGAAGGATAGAATGACAAGTCTGAACTCTTTTGGACTTCCTAATGCTTAAAAAGTATTTTTAAGCCTTTACATTTAAATGTAGTCTGGTGGTGTTTATAGATATTTCATTTTTCTTCTGTGACTATAAGAAACAACAACTGGGGGGCGCCTGGGTGGCTCAGTGGTTTAAGCCTCTGCCTTCGGCTCAGGTCGTGATCCCAGAGTCCTGGGATCGAGCCCCACATCCAGCTCTCTTCTTAGTGGGAAGCCTGCTTCCCCTGCTCTCTCTGCCTGTCTCTCTGCCTACCTGTGATCTCTCTCTCTGTCATATAAATAAAAATAAAATCTTTTAAAAAAAAGAAAAAACAACTGGAAAGACTATTGTTTAAAATAGTTATTATAAATTTTGTTGAAACAGCCAATGCTGTCTCATACTATGAAAGGGAAAGCAACATAAAGACTGGAATATCCAGGAGGCCAAACTTTCACTGGCATTTGTTAATTACTGTAGCACAGAAGAAACCTACATTTGGTGTTCAGTCCTGGTACTAATCCTTTTGAGCCTGTGCTAAAGTATATTACATTAAAACCTATGGTACCTGGTATATATTCAGTGATTGTGAATTGTATTCATGTACTCACATAATTTTGATATCTTATTGAGGAACCTGTTGTCAAAATATTCAGAGGTTTAACAAAAGAAATGGAAAAACTAATTGTTTCTTTTGTAAACACGGTATGAATGACTCAGAGAAGTCTGGAATGGAAGTTCTTTCCATTGTTATCAGTCTTGAAAAAGAGAATTGATAACCAGATTGGACAAAGAGCAGAATTCTAAGTAAATGAAATTATAACTAAGTAAATTATTATAACTGTGTGCCTGGTGCAGGATTTCATATCCAGTCCCTGATAAATCTAATAAAATCCAGGCCTCACCCATGACTAAAGGAGTCAGTGGGGAGAGCTAAGAAAGCATTCGGAAGGCCTCTGAAGCCTTCCAAGGACTGGTCAGAGATGATCTTCAGCATCACCCAGACACTGAGGAACTTCTGCTGCCAATCCAGTCTGGGTAACTGAATCTCTATAGAAAACATACACTCTATAAGAGATGCAGATGTTGCCAAAATTTTGGAAGGTTTCTGATGACAAGGAAAATTATGCCTCCCTAATATTTTATAACTAATAGTAATGGTAGACGGAGTTACTCAGTTCACTGAAAAGTCTTTGAATCCCTTAGCACAGACTGGGCTAGATCTAAGAATAAGATGAAGTGAGATCAAATTTATTAGCCCAAGCATATGGACAAGTAGGATCCAACAGACACTTGTATCCAAAGGGAGCAGGAAAGAGCATCTCTGGAAAAAGGAAAATCAGGGGTCATTGGGAGCATCCAGTAGGAATGAGGAAGTTGGCAGAAAGATGATCTTTGAAACTCAATACATCTTCAACTCATCACAGGATATAGATCTGTACTCTCTGGGCCAAAGACCTCTCTTCCAAGTTACCTGAGTTTTGACAGTCCCATTGGCTTGAGACTAGATAATCAATAACTACATCTGACTGTAGAACCTACTACAAAATCTTTGCTCACAGTGTATTAGTCTCCAGACTAGTGGAGACTGGTAACTAATAAAATATTATGTGTTCTATAGAAGAAAAACTATGTCAACCAAGATTCCAGCTTCCTGGAGTATCACATGGATATTTCCCAACATTCTTTGCGGTGTGGACTCAGAGGCTCTCTGGCATAATCTCTCAGTTTTTGGTTGGTTTGGTGGATCTTGCAGACCATGCAGTTCATCACTGGCATCTCGGGAGCCCACTCCCTCTGGGGTATTCTAGGAAAAGCTCAGAATCCCATCCCCTTCTCATAATCTGGTCAGAAGAATATTCCTTTTCGCCGAAAGCAAATTCTACATGTGCTTCATGTCCTGTACCTCAACAAGTACCTCAACAAGTGAGGGTCCCATCCCTTCTCCTTCCTCTGTCTTCAACCTCTGCCTCTCCCTCTGTCTTCTCTCACTAAAAACAAACAAAAAATCAAATAGTTCCCCATCCCACCACATCTATTTCTCTCTCTCTGTCTTTCCATAACCAAATTTCTCAAAATGGTGCCTGTTCTTACTACATCTGTGGCCTCATCTCCTGGGCAATCTTCTGTCTTCCCTGCTATAGCTGCCACCCCACCATTTTTCCTGATGGCCTCACTTAAGCTCTACCATGTTGCTAAACCCAAACCCTATTTAATGATAACTATTCATGCATAATTGTTTTGTTCATCCCATACCCCCAGCGCCTGGCACACCAGAGACGTTCAGTATGTATTTGTTGAATAAATATTTTAAGTTACAGCATTTGTGGCAGGAGGCATTATTTTTTTTTTAAGATTTTATTTACTTATTTGACAGACAGAGATCACAAGTAGGCAGAGAGGCAGGCAGAGAGAGAGAGAGAGGAGGAAGCAGGCTCCCCGCCGAGCAGAGAGCCCGATATGGGGCTCGATCCCAGGACCCTGGGACCATGACCTGAGCTGAAGGCAGAGGCTTTAACCCACTGAGCCACCCAGGCACCCCAAGGAGGCATTATTCTAGCATTATTTCTTTGAGGTATAATTTCTTTGTTCACAGCTCTTCAATCTCTGCAACCCACCATCGTAGCTGCATAGGAAATTTAAGAAAAAGTGTTCTGTGAGCAATCGAAAAGAGAATGGTGCTTATGCATGGCAAGGTAAGAGCACAAATCCTAGAGATTGAAAACCCCAATTGGCTATTTAATATAACTCACACGCCACACAAACACCATTGGTCAGCTCTAGAAAATACTAAAGTCTGGAAATGTTCACTAGATTACATAAGGTCTGGTAGATATTGGATGGCAGAGCTGAGGCTAGACCCCAGCTGTCCAGCCAGGGCTGTTCGCAATGTGTACAGACCTGATGATGACATCCTGGGGAGAGACCTCTAGGACAGGGGAATGGCACAAACATTGCATTTGCAGTTACTGAGAATTTTTTTTGACTGCTTGGATTTCAAACTTCATCAAACTTCAATTCTGTATGGAAGTGGAATTCCAAATATGGAATGAGCCAGGTGTTATCCACAAAGCAAGAGCCAGGCAAATTGGTTCTCTGGTGCCCTTTGTTGGAACTTTTTCATCTCAAGATTTTGCTATTAAACTGAGCAGCACTGGGTTGTCTCCAGAACCACAGTCAAGAGCTTCCATTCTGCTTTCGCTTCACTCTGTTCTCTCCATGCGACCTTGGGCATGGTACCACAGTTGTCATTCTCCCGTTCTTTCTTCCAGTCGGTTGTTCACTTAATAGCCCTCTCTTGAGCACTTTGTATTTGCAGGGCATGGTGTTGGCTGCAACAATGTGAGATGCTGTCTAGAGGGGAAAAGGAATTTGTACACTTTAGCATGTCAATGAGCATGTAATCCAAAGATCCAAAGGAAAAGAGTGAAGCAGAAAGGAGAGGCAATCCTAAGAAAGAAGGAAAAACTACACACTGGAATTTATTCATCCTAAATTATTCATCGTGTTGGTGCTGCCCCTGAACGTGGTCAATGAAATTTTTAACTATGGCGTGACAGAAAGAGCGTGAGAAAACTTGCTCCCACAGTGGTCGCACCCTTTAGGCCAGTCCCTTAACCGCTTTCATAAAACATAGTTAATAATAAACTATTTTACAGGATTGCTATAATGTATGTAAAGTGGTCTTTACTTTCTCATAAGCACATTCATGTACTATTCCATACCATATCCTGCTTCCCTGTAGGATATTGTTAGAACTAGCTTCCAAAGATTCTGCTAACTATGAGTCTGGGACTGCTCTTAGAGGACAATCTAGTTGAGTTTCAGGAGACTACAGGTTCCTTTCATTTATTATCTACGAGTCTGTGCGCCTCTGTCCTCCCATCTGAAAAATAAAAGTAATAATGCTTATGCTAACAGGCTCATAGGGTTGAATGAAAATCAAGAAAAGTAATGTTTGGAATGCTTTAAAAAAGGGAATAGAACTGTTAAGTATTAAGGAACAAAAACAAATTCATCTGTCCTTGAAAGGAGAAGTGTTTTACTTCTGGGTCTACTCATTTTCCCTTGGAATGCCAAACCCATGCAACAGCGCCATCAACATTTTGACGGCCATCCTTTCTTGAATCTCTTTATGCCTATAAAGGCCATCACATGCTCCCTTCACACACATATATAGTATATCATGTGAATAGACTTTCACAACATATGGTTTGTTGGTTTATTTTAACAATATTTGGCTTTTAAAAAACAGTCACCTGCCTTCTACTTTGACCCCTCGCCAAAGCATTTTTCAACAGTCAACTCAAGTTGTATCTCCCTTTTTGGGCCCGTCCTAAACACTGCTTCCACAAGGTGGAATTTCTCTTTAGTCCCTGGACCCCAGAAATGCCTCAGTCACAGGCACCCAATGCTTATGACACTTCCTTACCCCCCAGCTGTTGTTACCTTCGTGAAAGTGGGGACCATGTTTTATCCCACTTCATATAACTGGCATTTAGTACAGTACCAGGTACACTATAAACACTGAATAGATAAACAAGGAATGAGTGAAGGAAGATATGGATGAATGACTGAATGAGTGAGCCACTACCTAAGATGTACACACATAAAAATTTTAAATGGCCTCTTTCTAAATTAGGAGGCAAATCATAAAATTGTTTTCCTTTTTTTTTTTAAAGATTTTATTTATTTATTTGACAGACAGAGATTACAAGTAGGCAGAGAGGCAGGCAGAGAGAGAGAGAGGAGGAAGCAGGCTCCCTGCTGAGCAGAGAGCCCCATGCGGGACTCGATCCCAGGATCCTGAGATCATGACTTGAGCCGAAGGCAGAGGCTTAACCCATTGAGCCACCCAGGTGCCCCATAAAATTGTTTTCATTATGTATATCCCAATTATGTGTGCAGACCTCATTAAGCACATGTAATTTTAAATTACATATGTAGTCAAATCCGAAATATAATGCTTGCAAAAGTTCAATGATACATTAATTGAGAATAATTTCTTATGATTCAAAATCTTTTTTTTTTTTTTTTGGTATGATTTCATTTATAGGAGGTATCCCATGTAGCTAAACTCATAGAAATAAAGAGTTGAATGGTGGTTGCTGGGGTCTGGTGAGAAAGGAAAATGGCGAGTTGCTGCACAGAAGGTATAAAGCTTTAGTTTTGCAAAATGAGTTAATTCTAGTTATCAATATTGTACTGCTGTACAATATCATACCTATAGTTAGCAACACTGTATTGTACACTTAAAAATGTATTAAGGTGAGGGGGTCTGGGTGGCTCAGTTGGTTAAGTGTCTGCCTTTGGCTCAGGTCATGATCCCAGAATCCCAGAATTGCGTCTGGAGTTGGGCCCCTCCTCAGAAGGGAGCCTGCTCCTCCTTCTCCCTCTGCTTGTGTCTCTCTGTCAAATAAATAAATAAATAAACTCCTTAAAAAACTGTGTTAATTGCAACCACTCTGGAAAACAGCATGGAGGTTCCTCAAAATGTTGAAAATAGAACTACCCTATGACCTAGCAATTGCACTACTGGGTATTTACCCTAAAGATACAAACATAGTGATCCGAAGGGGCACGTGTACCCGAATGTTTATAGCAGCAATGTCTACAATAGCCAAACTATGGAAAGAACCTAGATGTCCATCAACAGATGAATGGATAAAGAAGATGTAGTATATATACACAATGGAATACTATGCAGCCATCAAAAGAAATGAAATCTTGCCATTTACGACGACGTGGATGGAACTAGAGCGTATCATGCTTAGTGAAATAAGTCAATCGGAGAAAGACAACTATCATATGATCTCCCTGATATGAGGACATGGAGAAGCAACATGGGGGGTTAGGGGGATAGGAGAAGAATAAATGAAACAAGATGGGATTGGGAGGGAGACAAACCATAAATGACCCTTAATCTCACAAAACAAACTGGGGGTTGCTCGGGGGAGGTGGGATTGGGAGGGGGGAGTGGGCTATGGACATTGGGGAGGGGAAGCGAACCATAAGAGACTATGGACTCTGAAAAACAACCTGAGGGTTTTGAAGGGTCAGGGGTGGGAGGTTGGGGGAACAGGTGGTGGGTAATGGGGAGGGCACGTTTTGCATGGAGCACTGGATGTTGTGCAAAAACAATGAATACTGTTACACTGAAAAAAATGAATAAAATGGAAAAAAAAACTGTGTTAAGAGGATAGATCTTGTGTTATATAATACAATAATATATAATACAATATAATACAATAATAATAATAATAAGGAGCTGTCACCACATAATCTATAATTAGATTTTTACATTCCCTCAAAGCTTTACATCACTTCTTTTGATGTTCAGTAATCTGCTAAACGATAGTAGTCAAATTTTCGTTTTTAATCTCATTTTCCTTTGTTTAGCTCCTTGTTATACTTGATCTATAAGGAAGCTCAAGATTTTTTTAAAAAATTGAAAATAAATCTAAATCCCACAGGTGAATCAGGAGAAATTATAGAGCCAATAGGATTGAGTCAAACTTTAAAAGTCTATCTCAAATGTCACCTACTCTGCGAAGTATTTTCTAAATCCCAAGGCAAGATGACTCTCTCCTTCTCTCCGTTCTTCTAGCTCTGCAGCTGTGGGTTATGTTAACATTTATTACATTTCTAACTCAACAAAGGGAGGAAGTGTGTCCTAACCAGCCTTGCGTCCGAGCATAGTATACCTGGCGTGCAATAGATCCGTAAATATCTGTTCGCTGAGTGAAGGTGAACACTTGTAGAGGTGCTTGGAAACGATGTTATTTTGTATATAAAGTAGCATCCTTCAGTTGATTAAGTAGAAACTGAAACTGACACATACATTATGATAAGGCAGTGGCTGATTGCTGATTAGAAGTCTGCTCTAATAGTCCTTGCATTTGTTTGCTTACTAAGCACAAGGTTTTCTGTTTTGTTTTGTTTTGCGTTTGAAAAAAATTCACTAGTGATTTTTGAAGTCACTGACATTATCCTTTCAAATATTTCCCCATGGGTTTTTGCAAACCCCACCCCCACCAACCATCTTGAGGAAACTACTGAAGTGTTTCTCATTTTAATTCCTACAGTACTTGACAGGCTTAAAGCATTTTGTAATTCTGATTTTCTGTTCCATGAAGCTGTCTAAATATTCATAGTTAACTTTTTGATTCAAAGTCTTGTCAGAGAATATATTGAATCAAAGTTATTAGAGATTTCAAGTGTTAAGTTTGAGAATAGTTGTCCTAGTGAGATTATAATATGTATTGGTGATATCACTGCTACATCATTCCTCTCCAGGAGGAAATATGCCAGCTCAGATTAGCTGGGGGTTTTGTAATGGAGAATAAATGTGCAGCACTTCTAAAATTTTAATTTACATAAAATCACCTTTGAATCATGTTAAAATACAGATTCTGATTAAATCTATCCTGGTGGGGTGTAAGGTTCTGCATTTCTAAAATGCATCCTGGGCTTGTCCATTTTCTTGGTCCATGGACTGTCCTTTGAGAGGTAAGGCAATAAAGAATAAAAAAAGGTAATTGCTCCCACCCACCCCGCCCCTTCAAAACCCACTGGTTGTTTTTCAGAGTCCATAATCTCTCATGGGTGGGGAGGTGGGAGGTTGAGGAACCAGGTGGTGGGTAATAGGGAGGGCACGTACTGCATGGAGCACTGGGTGTGGTGCAAAAACAATGAACACTGTTACGCTGAAAATAAACAAACAAAAAAAAGGTAATTGCTGTCAACTTCATTTCCAATGACAATCTCTCAATTCTTTTTTTTATTTTTTTATTTTTTTATTTTTTTTTTAAACATTTTATTCATTTATTTGACAGACAGAGATCACAAGTAGGCAGAGAGGCAGACAGAGAGAGGGAGGAAGCAGGCTCCCCGCTGAGCAGAGAGCCCGATGCGGGGCTCGATCCCAGGACCCCGGGATCATGACCTGAGCCGAAGGCAGAGGCTTTAACCCACTGAGCCACCCAGGCGCCCCTGACAATCTCTCAATTCTTAAATCACAATGAAGTTAACCACTGCCAACTGAGACCCCAGTTATTAAACTTGTTTTATGAAAAGGAGGATACTTATTATCAGTTCATTTGCCCTTTTTATTTCTTGAATGGTTTCTATGGAGAACTAATTTAAAATGAGAAAATCTTACAAAATTTAATTTTGAGATAGTATCACCTTTGCTGCCAGAGAAAACATTCCATCCACTCAAGCATATTTCCAAGATCTCGAATTTAATGGAAGAATAAGTAAAAAATCTATCATGTTCTACATGCAGCACAAACTCCAGAGACTGAGATCGATACTGGCATTCCAGCTCATAAGAACACACAGATGAACTAGGTCAAAGGAAAAACTCCCCCTGCCTAAAGTGAAAGCAAACACAACTTAATAAAGATTGTACTGAATGTGTAGATCTATGTGGGGAGAACTGACATCTGAACAATGAGTCTTCTGATTCATCAACATGGTGTATCTCTCCATTTATTAATTTTTAAAATTTCTCTCAGTTTTGTAGTTTGTACTATACTGATCTTATACATATTTTATTAAAATTATTGCTAGGTATTTCATGTTTGGCGATGCTATAATAAATGATACTTTATAATTTTAGTATCTAATTGTCATTGCTAATATATCAAAGAGGCAATTACAACTTTCTATTGGTCTTAAATCCTACGACCCCCCCCACTAAGCTCATTTGTTAGTTCTTTGAGCTTTTTTTTTTTTTAAAGATTTTATTTATTTATTTGACAGAGAGAGAGAGATCACAAGCAGGCAGAGAGAGAGGAGGAAGCAGGCTCCCCGCTGAGCAGAGAGCCCGATGCAGGGCTCGATCCCAGGACCCTGAGATCATGACCTGAGCCAAAGGCAGAGGCTTTAACCCACTGAGCCACCCAGGCGCCCCGTTCTTCGAGCTTTTTAATACACACTCTCTTGATTGGTCTGCCAAGAGCCTTGTTTATTTCATTGTTTTTCTTTCATAGAATAAGGATTTGTTGTTTTTAAAAAAAATATTCCCAGTTATTTCTCTATTTTCTATCTCACTAATTTCTGTTCTTGTTTTATTGTTTCCTTCTACTTACTTTGTATTTAATTTTTCCCCTTTTTTTCTGGCTTCTTAAGATAGAAGCTTAGATTATTGATTTGAGACCTTCCATTTTTCTACAATAACATTTAAAACTCTAAATTTATTTTCCCTAGTCACCACTTGAGCTGCATCCACAATTTTTAATATGCTTTGTTTTTATTTTCATTGTTTGAAATAATTTATAACTGCCCTTGTAATTTCTTCTTTGATCCATGGATTATTTGAATATTTGTTGCTTAGTTTCCAAACGTTCAAACATTTTCCAGAAGTCTTTCTCCTATTTCTACCTTAATTCCTCTCTGGAAAGAATGTTTATTTGAGTGGAATATTCTATAAATGTCAATTAGGTAAAGTTGGTTGACAGTGTTACTTTAGTCCTCTTCATTTTTGATTCATGTATTTTGGATCTCTGTTATTGGATTTATATATATTTATTATTGTTTTGTCTTCTGGATGAATTAATTTTCCCCTTTGTTGTTATGAAATGATATAATTTATCCCTGACAGTCTTCCTCCTGAAGTCTACTTTACTGATATTAACATATCCACACCAGCTTTCTTATACTTAGTATTTGCATGGTATATATTTTCTCATCTGTTTACTTTTAATGTATGTCTTTATAATTAAAGTATGCTTCTTGTATATAGCATACAATTGAGTCTTGCTTTTTATCCAATTTAAGAATACTCACCTTTTAACTGTGAAAAATTGACTTTTATGTATTAGTATCATTTTCCTTCCAACCGAAAAATTTTCTTCAACATTCCTTGTAATGAAAGTGAACAGGCAACTAATTTTCTCAGGTTTTGTCTCAGAGAAATTTTCTTCTTACTTTAATTTATGGAGAATTTTTTGCTGACTATATAATTCTGGGTTAATATAGTTTTCTTTTGGCACTTTAAAGGTGGGCTTATATAGTTCATACCCCAAAGTTTGCTCTCATTCTTACAGCTAGTTTTTAGAAACATATGATTTTCCAGTATGGAATTGGGAATATGAAAGTGTGTATATGTGGGTATTTATCCTTATTTAGATTTATTGAGCTTCTTGAATTTGGAAATTTATAATTTTTATCAAATTTGGAATTTTTTTAGGCATTATGTCTTCTATTTTTTTTATCCCTCATGTAACTCTAATACCTTCTTGGACCCCAATTATAAGTATGCCAAACTCTTTGATACCATCTCATAGGTCACTGAGTCCCTGGTTGGTTTTTTTTTTTTTCCCCCAATATTTTTTGTCTATTTCATTTTGGCTAATTTTATTGCCATGTCTTCAATCTCACTAATTTTTTCTTCTGCAGTATCTGATCTGCTCTAATCTTATCCAGTGAAACTTTCATTCCAGATATTTTATTTTGGATCTCTGGAAGTTCCATTTTTAACTTTTTCCTTCTCTTCTCATTATGGTGTTTTGTGTTTTCCTTTATGTACTTTATACACTTATCATTCCTGTTCTAACAATATTATCTATTAATTTCATCATTTGGAGGTCTATTTCTCTTGACAATTTTTCTCATTGTCATGGGTCACATTTCCTGCTTCTTTGGATATGGAGTAGTACGTTTTTTGTTGTTGTTGCTTTTGTTTTGATTTGTTTTATTGGATGCTGGACTTTGTCCTTATGAAGTGTTGAGTATCTGTGGAGTTTGCTGCTTTCCATTAAAGATCAGTGGTTTTTGTCTTGAAGTTAGTAGGCTCATTTGATCCCTTGGAACAAACAAAAACAAGCTTTGTTTTAAGCCTTGCTAGAATGGTACTAGTTTAAACTTCATTCAAAAGACAGTTTAACTCTACTACTAAGGCATCATCACTCTGAGATCTCCTTTAGAGGAATTTTCACTTTGCCTAGGCAGTTGAAACATCTCCCTATCCTGTGTGAACTCTGGGAATTGTTTTGTTTGTAACAAAACAAGCTAAACTTGACTTTCTTTGCCTTGTAGTTTCATGCTGTACATGCATGGCCTAACACTTAGCAAAGATCCAAGAGGACCACCAAACAGATTGCTGCAAGTCTTCTTATGTGTAGCTCCCCTTTCCCAGAACTCTGATCCACAACTTCCAGGTATCACAGCTTCCCTGAATACTGATCTCCACCTTTAACTCTGTAAGGCCACCTGTATTTTGGGAGGGCTCCCTTCCCAGTCTGGAATTTGCCTTTGGGTGAAAGCTGAGACATGTAGAACTTGTTTCTTTTCTCTCAAAGATCACATTATTTTGCTTGTTTTCTAAAATCTAAAAACAGATGTGTTAACTATTTTGTCTAGTTTTCAGGTTGTTTGTAGGGGGAAATTACCTCCGGTCATTGATATTTCATCATGGCCAAGAGTGGAAGTTTGAAGTCATTTTTCATGAATGACATTGTAAGACTAGGCAATGTGTTTAAAAGTCCAGATGATATAGTGTGCCACAATATTGAGGTGAGGGGAATATTTTCCATTTTTGTGAGGAATAATTATGGCTTTATCCAGTAAAGTCTGAAGGGAAGGCAGTATCATGCTGTCATCTCAGTGTTTCCACCTTTGGGATGGAGCAAAGAACACCACTCTGGTCTGGACAGTGTTCTTCTGAAGAGGCAACAGAGGCATACATGGCTGAGCATAGGGAGTGAATGATAAAGCTTCAGAAGCTGATATTTGGGCAGCTCCTTGGCAGAAGAATAGCAGTTAACAGCACCTAAGGCAGAAAATACTTGATGAGCCTTTTCGGATATTCTTACAATAGAGGGAGAAATTACCTGGAAAATGACTGACTAATTTTTTACAGAATATTAGATCTCTAAAAACTTTCATTTCCAAAGCCCTAGTACATTGTCTTTTAGGTCCAGAAACAACGGAAAAAATAGAATTCTCAATATGTAAGTATTTAGTCAAAAATATTTATTGAGACCTTATGTGTACAAAGGAAAAGTGCCTGTCATGGAAGGCCTCCAAGACACCTGAAGGGAACGCAGCTGCATTAAGCCAATAATTATGAGTATGTTCAATGTGTAATGAGCGCACAAAGAAGAAGCATTTACTGCTGTTTGGATGACAGCCAAACATATACAGTTCAAAACAGAGTTTTCATTATAACATTCCTTAATTCAAAAGAGGGTAACCCAGCCAGAAGAAACGGAGTCAATTCAATTTTCCCAATAAAGAATGTATAAACAATGGTCTACTCATTTTTACTCTCTGCTACAGTGCTTTATCTCTCTCCAGTGTGAAAGACATACCAGTGAAGGGTCTCCCGCTCTGATCAGCACAACAGGGGTAATAAAAATAGAAATATTTCGATGCTGTGCTTTGTTATTGAACTACTCTGTTTCTTGATCACAAACTTTTCCTAATTTTAAACTCTGCTTCTTGATCACAAAATTTTCTTAATTTAAACAAAGTTTTAAATAAACAGAGAACCTCAAAGGAAACAATTAAGTCAATAATTAAGATGGAAAACAAATCCACTTGTAATTAGAACACATTTTAAAAGAAAATCCTAGGAAGTACAGAACCGAGCTCACTGGAAAAGATCAATTCAAATCGCCGATATTAACCGTATGAAAAAATAAGGCAAGTTTTCATATAGCTGCTCTCTAGGCTCCACTCCACCTTAGACATCCCACAGCCCCTCTGCTTCCTCATGGCAATGTATCATTACAAACTCCACAGCAAACCAGTTTGCAATGTAGACTGCTCCCTGAAAGCCACCGTTCCCCATCCCCCACAACACAAAGGAGTGTGAATGTGTGTGTGTGTGTGTGTGTGTGTGTGTGTGTGTGTGTGTGTGTGTGGAGAGCTGGAAGTGGAGGCTGCTGTTTTTATCTACTCAGCAGGTAGTAAATTCAGTATCTGTTAAAAATGTTCATTGCAATGGGAATTCCAAAGCACATTATTATTTCCCTCCCTAAATAACAGTTCCCATCATATGAAAGAGAAGCACTCAGCAGCAGAAAGAACATATTGCTTATAATGGAAGTGGGAGCACATTGATGGAAGCTGGAAACACCCCTCAGGCCATGAAATGCAAACTTTGGCCCTTCTCACCTCTTACAGCTCCAACTCAATTCTGCGTTGCCCATAATTGTGCTGGGCGGCACAGCTTGTGCTGAATAAACCTATGACAGCTTGGAAGGTCAGCAGTTTTCCGGGGAGCAAGGAAATCTGCTTCAAAGGATTATCTTGCCGGCAACAGAATAAGATCAAGTGTCCAACTAACGAAAAAAATTAATTAAAAACTGAGTATTTGGGTGTCGACCTGCAGAGACTAAGGGAAGTCTGGAGGGAGGTGAGTTTTCTGCCATTATGCCTCTAGAGGACATATATTTGAGCATGCCCAAAATAGGAAAGGCGAATCAGAATACATATGCTTTAAATAGATGAAGCTCTTGTTACAGATGAAGGAAAACAGTCTGCACTGAATGACTTCTCCATTTTTTTTTTAAGATGTCAAGATACCATCCATGTAAGCCCTACAGTAACTTGAGTTTCTCTTGTAGTCCTTTATCTTGTCTTCAGCAAAGATAAATATTCTTTAAAAAAATTTTTTTTAAATTACATATGTATTACGTTAAGTGAAAGAACTCAGCTTCAGATGGGTACATACTGTATCATTCCATTTATGTCACATTTTGGAAAAGGCAAAAATGTAGGAACAGGGAACAGATAAGTGGTGCCTGGGGCTCAGGGTGGAGGGAGGGTCTGAATACAAAAGGGCAGCTTAAGGTATTCTTCAAGACATGAATATTTTTCTGGATCTTGCCCGTGGTGGTGGTTATAAGAATCCATGCATGCATAAAAATTCATAAAACGTACACCAAAAAAAAAAAAAAAAAGAAAGAAAGAAAGAAAGAAAAGAAAAGAACTTTGCTGCACAGAAATGTTTGAATTGGTTTAGAAATTACTTGAGTGCCTATTCTGTACCATGCAACAATGAGTCTCTCCTTGTTATAATGAGGCTGGGTTTTCAGCATCTCATCTGCAGTCTTAATCAGTGCCATTATAGCCTTCTTACTTGAGCATCATTAAAACATTATTACAGCATTCTTATCTCCAGCATCATTACAATATGGTTACTTCGTGTCACCTAAGCGTTCTAAGCTGCCTGCCTAAGTGATACAACTCAAAATGGAGTAATTGATTGTGGGTGTGAAGCACCCACTTCCCCCATTTCCCTCACTTTCGCTTTGTGTCTCTAGCTCTGGGCATTGTTATTTTTTTAAAGATTTTATTCATTTTTTTTTTTGACAGAGAGGGACACAGCAAGAGAGGGAACACAAGCGGAGGGAGTGGGAGAGGGAGAAGAAGGCTTCCCGATGAGCAGGGAACCTGGCGGGGGCTCGATCCCAGGACCCTGAGACCATGACCCAAGCCCACGGCAGACGTCCAGTGACTCAGCCATCCAGGTGTCCCTCTGGGCATTATTCTTAAATACACAAGTAGCAAAATACATAACTAACGAGATAAATCAAGAACAGGATGTTCTTGTTACACCATCAAGGCGTGCCTCTCCACAAATTCTCTTAATGTTTCCTTCCCTCCCTTCCTTCTTTTTTTTTCTTTTTTTTTTTTAAGATTTTATTTATTTATTTGACAGAGAGATCACAAGTAGGCAGAGAGTCAGGTAGAGAGTGGGGGAAGGAGGCTCTCCGCTGAGCGAAGAGCTCAAAGCCGGGCTCTATCCCGGGACCCTGAGATCATGACCTGAGCCGAAGGCAGAGGCTTAACCCACTGAGCCATCCAGGCGCCCATCTTCCTTCTTTAAAAGAATAACCAGAAACTGTAAGAAAATTTTACTAGTTGCACATTTTGGATAGTGGTTTGCTCTGTAACTGGGAATCAGTGATGCCAGGACATAGGATCCTGGAGGTTCGTTATGCTAAGTGAAATGAGAAAAACCAATACTGTGTTAACACTTACATGCGGAATCTGTTGTTTTTAAAGGCCAATGTCATTAAAATGAAGAATAGAATGGTACTTGAGGGGGGTTGGTGGTGGGGGATGGGAAGAAGTGGGCCAAATGTACAGACTTGGAGCTGTAAGAGGAACACCTTCTGAGGATCTAATGCGCAGTGTGGCGACTGTAGTTCATTCTACAGCACTGTCCACTTGAGATTTGTTCAGAACAGATCTTACCACCATCTCACACACACACACACACACACAGTTACGTGAGGTGGTGGATATGCTAATCATCTTGACTTTGGTAATCACTCCGCGACGTGTATGCATATCAAATCACCACATCGTGCGCTTTTAAATATAAACAATTACATTTGTTCATTATTCCTCAAAAAAGTTGGGAAAAAAATCAGCTTTTCAAGTTAAAAAAAAAAAATGATGCTATGAACACAGAGTTCAAAGAAGACTATCGTGTATGGCTCCTGTCCTTGTTGTCTGGTTTCCTCACCCCCTCTGTCATGGTCGAGTTGCTAAAGAACCCTCGTCTGGTCCTTCAAGTTTGAAGACAGGCCATTCAAACCCAGCATCAGAATCAGGGGATTGTGGCTTCAGATGTCCACACTTTTTCCAGCGCCTCCACCCGAAACCCTTCCTGGGTGAGCGTTTTCTGTGTTGCTGTGTTTCTGGGAACAGGAGCCTCCGTGGCATCTCTTCCATTTATAAGCCGAGTCCTTCAAATCCCGTACTAGTAGCAAATCCCTGAGGTAGACCTTAGGAGGAGAAACTCCGCTCTCGTGTGTAGCATAGGGTCTGTCACTAAGGATCTCGGGACACTTACTGGCTTAATAGCTGGATGTCTACCCTTGAGAAAGCTGTGCTGCTACCTCTCCTCCTTTGCCCTCCATCCCCTGCTCTCTTGTCCTTGTCCAGCAGGTGACTCCAATTATTTCTTACATCAGAGACTGAACTATCTTGAAGGCTTTGCTGTTCTGAATTCCATCTTCCAGTTTCCTACTCCCTGACATGATGGAAAGTAAATCCCAATGTTCTTCCAGACCCTCAGTCATAATCTCCAAAGGAAGCATCTTCAATAATTTCTTGGGTATCTTTCCAGAACTTTCCAGAAGAGGAACGTATTATTGGTATTTTCTTGTGCTTTGCATTTTGCTTAATGTACTTACTGGTCTTTATATTTCAAAATATCTATATCCATTTTATTCTTTTTAACTGGGGCATACTTGGTATCTAGTACAACTTATTAATCAAACCTATATTGATTGAATTTCAGTTACATTCTTTTCTTTTTTTCTTTTTTGCTGTGATTGCCATCATAAGCTATGATGTAATGAACATCCTTACGCTTGTATTTTTACAAAAACATGTAAATATAATTTTAGAAAAATGTTTGCAGTGGAACTTATGTCTGGGTTAACATTTTCAGTTTATCTGAAAATTTCAATTTCACCAAACTGTCCTCCCAAAATGTTATACCTGTTCCTATTCCTACCAAAATGATTCAAGAGTTTCTGATTCACACAACTTCACCAACCTCGTATATTATCAAACTTTTAAACCTTTACTTAACTCTCTATGCTCTGATAGGTTTAAAAAAGATACCTCATTATCGTTTTGTTTTATTTAATTATTGGTGAGGCCTATACCCTTGTATATGATACGTGGTTTTGCCAATTTGTAACTTTTTCTGTGAACTATGGTTTTTTCCCATTCTGGGCTAGAGGAGGATCTCTCATGGCACCCCAAGTTCTCAGAAAATTCATCATGAATTGGAGGCAGGTGCTCTCTTGTACTTCCTAGGGCCCAAACAAGCCCCAACCCCATTTCTACTCTTACAGATGACCTCCAGGACAGCCGCAGAAGGGGCATTTCTGTCCTAAGCTGGTCACCTCTCTGGCATCCCCATCAGAAAAGATCCAAAGAAGTACCCTACTCTCAGATTCCCCAAACTCAGATGTGGGAGGGGACCCAGCCTCACCTAACCAGTTGTCCGGAGCAACACTGGGAAGGAATGGAGGACAGAACCCAGCTGCTCCCTCCACAATAGACAGGCCTCCCCACCACCATTCCCAGGGTGGACGCTGTCCTGGGGCACAGGCAGAGGTGATGGGAGTCCGATGCAGCCATCTTGCTGTGACCAGTTCGTTGAACAAACAGGACTTGTGACATTAGCCAAATACAGCTTTGTTTCTGTTTCCCCCAACCCTTTAAGCTTTATTTGGTGCAGGTAATCTCCTTCACCAGGACACAATTCTGGCAGGCCTTTGGATTTTGTGTTTCCTCTTTTGTGTAATATGTATTCCACCAGCAACTTGAAGTAGCACACACTATCTCGGTCTCTCTTTGTCTGTGCAGTCCCGTGAGTGTCGGGAGAGGGGGGCGGGGAGGGACAATTTACCTGCCCCTCCTCAAGCTGCTTGGGGCAAGAGCTCGCAACGGGAAGGGGGATGGTCCTCTTGCCCTGCACTGCTCTCCCTTACCACCCTTTCCCTCGCAAGGTGGCAGCTCAGGCCCAGAGGGTACATGAGGGGAAGCAACACTACTTCCTTGGCCGGGTGACTTCATGCTCTCAGGACCTGACACTTGATTCTCACAGGCATCCCTGAGGGAGAAAACATGATGGAAGTTTCCTTTTTCTTTGTGGGCTCCTGGGGGTTCCTGCCAGGCCCTCCCTTGACCCAGCAGATACGGTTCTGCTCTGAGTAGGCCCATTCTCTTTCCTCAGCCTCCCACCTCTGCTGGTCAGCACCTTCTCCATGCATGTTATTTGACTCAGGAAGCTACCTCTGGGTTTCAGGGGAGCCCCCAGAAATAGCTTGTTCCCATTTCTAAGGCTGAAATCTTTCCAGCATCCTCCTAGAGAAAATTAATACTTTTCATATATTAAAGCTTTTCTCTACTTCTAATGTATCTGTAATTTATTATATTAAAATATTGTTACATCTGTTTGTTATAAAATTTTTCTCTTAAGCACACAATGTAAAATGTTTATGTTTTTATGAAATGAATAGGAAATAGCTCTATTATTGTATTACCCATCATGTGATATCATTTTAGAATTTTAAGTCTGCCTCCAAATTATATAAACCATTAAAATTCTTTCAACAATGACACCACTACCATCACAATTGATCCTTTCTGCCATTTTCCACATAGAACAACTAGGTCTTTTGCTCCATGTCACATAAAATGTGATTTTATGATTTAATGAATTTATGATTTAATGATTTTATGACTTAATCTGCAGTGCAGATCTTTTTTTTTTCTTCTGTTTCTATCCAGATATCTGATAAAGTGTGGACAGAGTCCCTGTGAGCATGTCCTCTTTAAATTCCTTGTTGAAAGAATGGGCATGAAAAGGAAACCTGACTCTTTTCTGTTACTAGGAGAGCACTCATAGATGCTGCCCCCATTTGGAGAGGATTTGGGAAATGTATGGGGCATATTCTGTTGTCACAATAACCAAAGCCTGCTAATATTTACCGCCTGGGAGCCAGGAATGGCACCTTCCGACCATGCCCGGGACCATCCCACAGAGAAGTGTCCAATTCAAAATGCCATCTGTGCTTTGTATTGAAACACTGATTCCATGCAGTATACGTGGTTTTAAGTAGGATTTTTAGTTGCAAGCAACAGAACCAACTTTAGCTAGCTTAAGTGGAAATGGAACTTGATAGCTAAAGATATTCAGTAGCTCACAGAGTCTTCAGAAGGTCCAGAGAATCAGGCTGCGTGGCCAAACACCAGGGGAAAGTCTCCATTATACTGCCAGCTGCTCCGGGGCAACCCTGTGGCCACTGCTCTCTGCCACTGTGTACCCCCACAGAGTCCTCGGAGGGCATCTTTGCCACTACTGTTTCTAAGAGCTGGATGTCCCCCCACCATCCTTTCCAGAATGGGTTGATTCCGTGCAGTCAACCTCTTGCTTGGTGGAGCCCAGGGTCATCGGCCCAGGTGAGCTCAGGTCTGAACCCCAGTGACAAAGAAGGCCAAGAAGGTGAGTTCCTGGCCTCTCCCTCAGCCCCTCTACCCTGGGGAAACAGGGCTCATAAGGTAGGAAGTGCCCCCCCAATAGGAAGGTGTTCAAAAGAGGCTGGGTGGGGGGAGGCTGGGAAATCACTGTGACACACTTCCATGAAATTGTTCAAAGCCCTTATCACATGCCCTGCCATAAGGATATTTCTCAAGCATGAACCTGACAAAAATAGCTTCCGAATTTGCCTTCCAGAATCTTAAAAAGATATGCTTAGTTTCTCTCCACTGTTCCATATTCATTCTATTTTCTCTGCCTCAATTACCATATCAGATCCTTTCTGGAGTGGTGCATACATATCACTTATGTTTCCTTTCTCGGCACTGTAATTCCTGTCCAGCTCCGAGACTTTTTCTTTGTCCTCTCACCACCTACAGCTTTATAGATCCCACACAAGCATTTACCAAAAAAAGACAAAAGAAAGAAGAAAAGAGATTTTTTAAAATTATGGATAAGTTACCATCTACAGGGTTTAAAGAATGAGCGGAGAATGGGGCAAGTGCGCTTTGATTCGAAGCCATTGTCATGGCAGCTTTCGCCCACGTGGTAGTTGGCAGGAGGTGTGGGGAGTCGTCCGAAGAGTCGGGTCGGTCACTATGTGATTACTTAAGATGGAGAACCCCGGATGCCGTAGAGTTGCTTAAGTTGACAGGACTGCAAGCAGAGGGGTCAGAGGATACCGCAGAACATAAACATACACAGCCGCATCGTCAGACGGTGGCTTTTCAGAATTAATTTGAACCACAAAAGGGAAAGCAACTGAAGTTACTGGAAGGCATGAATTGATTGCTCAGTTTTATTATTCCTAACTTTATGCTGTAACAGAACTTAATGGCCTTCCAATAAGTGACTAATGATAGAATATAAAGAGGAATAACTACTGCAGTTTACGTTTTAAAATCATCCCAAACTGCTTAAAGTTATCAGTTGTGCTTAGCAGGTGCAGATAAGTAGTTTTGAGGGGATTGCACAGGTGATGATAATAACACCTTCCTTCAGCTCTCACATTACCTTTTACTCCCAGAACAGGGATCCAGGGGGAAAAGTGCTGTATCAGAATTTTAAATTCGCTGACTCAAAGTGAATTTCTTTAATATTCATTTTCAGTGTGAATGAAATAATCCATGCCTTTGTCTTGTTAGCATGTGTGCACCTATCAAATCCATGCAGCGACTTGGAAACTTTTTTTTTTCTTTTAAGTACACTGGGTCAATTTTATTTTTTATATGGATTCTCTTTACCTGAGAAAAATTGGAATTCAGAAAGCATCTGAACCTTGTTCAAAGAAAAAAATATTATAAAAGGGTTTTTGAACATGATGAAGACAATAGCTGACAACAGAGTATCCATTCAAGTTCTGTTTGGATGTACTACAGGTTTGTTGTCTTTAACTATATAATGAAATCAGTCTCACTTTGTCAATAATGTGGTAGCTGGTTTATGTATCTGTGACTGAGTGCAGAAGTACAAACATATCTTATTGGTCATAGTTCTGAAATGGTATCTAGAATATGAAGTTAAAACTGCTTTGTTTACCTCTTTAGGAGGACATCTGGCTGCTGGAATAACGGGGGGAGACGCATTTGGGATTCTGAGTGAACAGTTTGCATCTTAAGCATGCTCTCTCTATAGATCTAGTATATCTCAATGGCTCTAGTCAGTCTAGACTGAAAAGTAGATCAATAAAATATGATTCTATAAATAGGACCAAGTTCAAAGCTGATAGAATCTTGTCCTACTGTTGAAAATATTACTTTTTAACATCCCTTAAAATATTCACATAGGATCTACTATTTTTCCAGTGACTGAAACATGCTGGAATTTTGTCATAAATGTGAGTATGTACCACAGCAGTTTCCCTGCCTCAAGATGAGAACTACCACAAATAGAACAGAATGTAAAGCATCCAACTCTTGATTTCAGCTCAGGTCCTGGTCTCAGGGTTGTGAGTTCAAGCCCTGCCTTGGGCTCCATGTTCAGTATGAGTCTACATCAATCAATCAATCAATCAAAGATCACTTCTCAGTGGTAGAAGGTCTAGAAGCCACATTGCACCTCCTGGACCAAACCAAGACCGACTACTACCATTTTAGGAGAACATACTCTCATGATGCGACCCAACAAGTGGTTGTTCTAGGACTGATCAGTGGAGAGGAGGTTGTTTTGAATATTTCAGATCCCAAACTTAGATTTTTACAAATTCTTATTTGGTTTTTAAGAATGGATCTAGGAAGAAAATGTGTTTTATTGTGTATTTCTCATTATTTTTGTAAACGTGCTTAAATGAAGATTTCACTGCTAAGGATTAGAATCTTTAGTCCTTAAATTAAGTACCTGAGTTTCCCTCTGCCCCCCCAACCACCCCACCCCTGCCAGTTCCTTTCTAAGTTCCATCCTATTGGCTGACAGTCTCTCATAAAACTCATGGAACTTCAGGGCTGCGAGGGAGCTGGCTTGGTCAAAAGAAAGCGACCCCTTTGTTACCCATCTTTTTTTTTTTTTTTTTTTTTTAAAGATTTATTTATTTGACAGAGAGAAATCACAAGAGAGGCAGGCAGAGAGAGAGGAAGGGAAGCAGGCTCTCCACGGAGCAGAGAGCCTGACGTGGGACTCGATCCCAGGACCCCGAGATCATGACCTGAGCCGAAGGCAGCGGCCCAACCCACTGAGCCACCCAGGCGCCCCTGTTACCCATCTTTAACTCATGAAATGTACTATACTTGGTAGAGAGAGAGAGGGAGTGCTGCATTGTGGAAAGGCCGTGGCTTTGAAGTCAAAGACCCAAGTTTGAGTTCTCCCATGCCTTTTATTAACTTTATAAAGAGCCATTTAGCTTTACAGCCACATCACCATTTATGGCCCCAGTTAAGGCAGTTTCATAATCTGTCAGACACTCCTAGCAACTTTCTAGCAGGGTCACCAAAGGGAAGAAATGTCACAGTGGGCCTGAATCATCCAGCACACAGGCGTGGAACCAATGGAAACGATGATTCTTAACTCAAGACCTGTGACCCCAGATGGCAAAAAAGGACACTCTTTCAGTCTTTCAAATTGTTTGGAAAGATTGGAACAGTTCCTTTCGAATGAAGATCTTTATGGATAGAGACTGAGAAGAGCTATTTCTCTTGAAATCCTGTTAACCCTGGACTAGGGGACAGTGAAAATAGCCCTGGGACATTGAGATGGGGCCCGGGGTGGCTCACAGTGGCCTTGAAATAAGACACTCAGTCTCCTTGAGACGTATCTTCATTTGAAAAACAAAGCAAGCCCCAAAATATCTTTGCTTCCCATCTTACGGGTTTATTTAAGGAAGCTGTCTTCGAGCAGGAGAGCCCTCTACCAAGGGATTTCATGGAAAGCAGCTCACTGTCTGGAAGGATCCGCTCCTTTCATCTTTGCTCCTGCTGTCACTTCACTGACACGTAATTAGCAGTTTGTGGGATGCTATTTAGATTTTCTTTGCATCCAACATTCTGCTGTTAATTCTCTGTGAAGCTGACTAACTTGAGGTGATTTAAAAAATCTGAAGTTGAAGGTGTTCCGGCAACTGCTATCTGAGCATGAAGGAGAAGGGCATAAATAAAGATGAAGAAATACTACAACCACACAAGCACCTGCTTATGACTTCCTTCTACCAGCACAGAGCCAACAACTTCCAAGAAGGAGGAAAAAAGTGAGGAGAGGCAACAAGGGAAAACCATACATTTATTAAGAGGCATGAAAATGCATAAACTCATTTATAAATAAATGTCGACTTTACCCAGTGAAAAAATAGCTAAAATCCATGAGTGAACTGGATTTTACATTTGAAATGATTACATATTTGATCTCCAATTTCCCCTCCATTGTGATGTCTTAGTAGCAGCAATTTTGCAATGACTATAGAAAAAGCTGTTACCAAGATTTTCATATGGGGGGAAATTATTCAAGAATTGTCTTTAAAAATGAACCAGTGCAAACAAATTCAGATTATAAGGGATACAGTAAGTCCTAGGGCTTATCTTCAGAAGAGTAGAAAATAAAAATCCCAAACATTTATTCATTAAGAAATGAAAAAGCGAACTACATTTTGATCATTGAAAAATAATACATATGGATATTATAAAACGTTCTTAACCAGTTATAATAATTACACTTAGAAATGTTCATTCAAGTACTAGTGTTCAATAAACATTCTAATTCCCATTAAAAGTAACACTAGGTATAGACTTGCGTGGACAATTACTAATTCTGATTTAATAATAACAAAAATCACATCAACAGAAGGCAGTGACCCTTAAAATACTGTATTTTTTGTCTGTAAATGGTTTTTCACAGTCTGTATGTGTTATCTGTGAGAACCCAAGGAACATCTCACGACAGCTAATTAAGTCCTTTCTATAAAATAACTCTTGATATTACAGAAACAAACATGCTAAAACACAAGTTTAACTTTAAAAATAACCAAGCAGAATCCGTTTTCTTTGGCAAGAAATTGTTAATTCTTTACCAAATATTGGTTTCCTGTTGTGTAGACACTATTAGGACACTTCTTTGGTATTTACCAAAGAGCTATGAAATAATCTCACGATGTTTCATTGACTAGGGTACCATGATAGCAATGCAGAGCTATGTCAAATTTGCACTGAAATCAACCGGGTTTCCTTGATTACTGTTGTTAACAGATCTTCCTTCAAAAAGCTCCCTCCTAATCCTGGCCTGAGTCTCAGGCTTTAACAAAAGTTCCTTTATCTGTTTCACTTTGGACTTCAGACTCATCCTTTCTCGGTGCAAAGCTTCTTTAATTAAGTCCCGGAGTCCAATAGGTTTCTTGCCTAGGGAAAAAAAAATTATATAATACATTTTACAAACAAATGCCAGTGAAAAATATGAAATATGGCACACTGACTTATCAAAAGAAGGTTAAAAGAAACCTTTAAGATGTTGCCCACGTTTCGTAGAAAAGGCTGCATTTTGCCAAAAATATATCATTTGCATGAAACCAATTTACTGTAAATAAAAATCACGGCATAGCAACAGCAGACGGATGACAGACGTGAGACATTATGGACCAACAGCATGGACAACAAATTCAACAGTGATTATTTTACACTTAGCACTTGTTAGCTGTGTGTGTGTTTTGGCTTCAGATAAAGTGGTCAAGTGCCCTGTTAAGCAATATAAATGGCAGTATTCCAGTGACGGCCAGGCCCCTTCCATGGCCTCTAACTTGAGTCCACGAGGCATAACCCCAAGTTCCCTCTCCCTCGGCCATGGCGGAAGGCAAGTGAAACCTGGGCCATTCTTCTGGAAGTTAATTTCCTCTGCTAGTCCCAGCACTCCACTTCTCTTCTGTTGTGTTTCAGAAACGCAAACACATTGATCAGGAAAGTAGTAGGCAATCTCCACGGATTGGACAAGAGACACTGAAACAGCACAATGCAAATTAGTCCGTTGACTCAGCAGAGGGGAGCGGGATGCTTCTCACGGAGCCGCGGGGCCTGCCTGCATTGGGCTCTCATTTCCTGTTGTTGAACTGTCAGTGCCAGGCCTATCAGCCTCTTGAGTTTTCACAGAGCTCCCATCCCCTGGCTTGCTTTTGTTCTGTGTTTCTTCCAGATACTGCTGGACAGCCTTGAGCACCGCGTTCTCCACCAGCCTCTTACTGAGCCTTACCAGTTCAGCATCATCGGGCTCACCTCCATTCTTATCACCTACATTCCACAATAGAGAAGAGAGGTCACTGAGGTCATAGTGCCACAGACACTCGGCATGCAGGGGCCGCTACTTCGCTTAGTTAAAGAGCACAAGCATCCTTTCAATCTGATAATTTGGATCTATAAATCCAAGAACACTGTCGTGGCTTTTCACTTGGTATTTGCAGAAACAGGAAATGGCCTATTCCCGAAGATTTCAGATTGAAAAGTAGTTTCTTTCTTTCTTTCTTTATTTGACAGAGAGAGATCACAAGTAGGCAGAGAGGCAGGCAGAGAGAGAGTGAGAGGGAAGCAGGCTCCCTGCGGAGCAGAGAGTCCGATGCAGGACTCGATCCCAGGACCCTGAGATCATGACCTGAGCCGAAGGCAGCGGCTTAACCCACTGAGCCACCCAGACACCCCTGAAAAGTAGTTTCTTAACCCCAATCTAAAAATATGCCACCTTGCCATGCTGGAAGCTTCCCGTTTCTAGAATTTTTGTTCTTCTCTCATCCAAGGTTATTTGCTACTATAAAAGTTCATGTGCCCACCACCTGGAGCCTCAGGCATGTGAATTCACCAACTAGATCTGCATCTGCTTTCCCTTCATTTGGTCACCACCAAATGTCAGGCGATCAAGATTTCCCAATCAACTAACTACTTAAATCACTCGTTTTTTAAATGTCTGGCCCACAGGTTGATTGTTAATAAGCTTTCACCACTCCCAGGAAGACAAGGGCTGTTACTACTGCTAGGAACTGTTTCAAATAAGCTTGTAAAAACGAATACTCCTTTGACTCTCAGTGCTATCACTGCAATTTAAGAAATAAGAAACTCTTCCAGAATTAGGATGACAACAGTAAATTACTAGATGTTAATACTTGATGGCCACGGGCCATTTGGGTGGCTCAGTTGGTTAAGCGTCTGCCTTTTGCTCAGGTCATGATCCCAAGGTCCTGGGATCGAGTCCCACATCGGGTTCCCTGTTCAGCAGGGAGTCTCCTGCTATCCTCCCCTTGCTCTTGTTCTCTCACTTGCTTGTTCTCTCTCTCTCAATAAATAAATGAAATCTTAAAAAATTTCTTTATGGTAATTTTATTTCCTTGCTAGTTATGATCAAGGTTTAATTTTTCCATCTTTCATTATACTGTAAAATGGCTGGTTTTCATTTATTTCTCCTATGCTAGACATTTCCCACTCCCTCTCTTCCCTGTCTCCATTAACTGGGGAAAAAACACAAGGAGGTCATCTCTCATGCCATTCAGTCCCTCATTTCCTTCTACCGAGCTGCTAACCCCGGAAAATAGATGATTGGAGGCAAAGACATTTGAGCACCTAAAAAATTATAAACAAATACTAACAGACCTCAAGTGAGTGACAGACAGCAACATAAAAACAGTAGGGGACTTCAATATTCTACTTTCAACAATGAATAAATCATCCAGACAGAAAACCAACTAGGCTTGAACTGTACTTTAAACCAAATGGACCTAAAATATAATATACATAATAGACAGAACATCCATAACATACCATAACAGTATGGTATTGGCATAAAAACAGAAACAAAGACCAGTGGAGCACAATCTAGAGCCCAGAAATAAGCTCACGCAAATATCGTCAACTAATATTTGACAATGGAGCAAAAAAAACAAAAACAAAACAATGGCGAAAGGATATGTTCTTCGATAAATGGTGCTTGAAAGACTGGACATCCACATGCAAAATAATGAAACGGGACTCCTATCTCATGCACACTCACAAACATTGACTGGAAATGGAATAAGGACTTAAACATAAGACCTAAAACCAGAAAACTTCTAGAAGAAAACAAAGGAAAAAAAAAAAACAACTACTTGACATTGGTGTTGGATGATTTTTTGGGATGACACCAAAGAGCAAGAAATGAAAGTAAAAATCAGCAAGTGAGACTATCTCAAAATAAAAAATTTCCTGCACAGCAAAAGAAATAATTAACAAAATGAAAAGCAATCTACAGAATGGGAGGAAATATTTGCAAATCATATATCTGATAAAGGGTTAATATTCAAAATACATAAGGAACTTACTCAACTCAACAGCAAAAACACAGACAATCCAACTTAAATATTGGCAGAGGATGTGAATAGACATTTTTCCAAGTAAGACATACAAATGGTTCACACATACATGAAAAGTGCTCAGTATCTAATCATCTAATCATCTCAGTATCTAATCATCAGGGAAATGCAAATCAAAACCACAGTGAGCTATCACCCCACACCTATTAAATAGTTATCAAAAAAAATAAGAGGTAACAAATACTGTCAAGGATCTGGAAAACGGGGACTGTTGATGGAAATATAAATTGGTGCAGCTATTATTGAAAACAGTATGGCATTTCCTCAAAAAATTAAAAATAGAATTACCATATGATCCAGTGATCCCAGTTCTAGGTATATATCTGAAGAAGATGAAATCACAATCTCAACAAGCTCTCTGAGCTCCCCTGTTCATCACAATATATCTCACAAGAGCTAAGACAAGAAAACAACCTAAGCGTACAACGATGAATGGATAAAGAAAATGAAATGAGGTATTTATGTAAAATGAAATATTCAGCCATAAAAAGGACATCCTGCCATCTGTGACAACATGGATGGAACTTGAGGGCATTATGCTAAGTGAAAGAAGTAAGACAGAGAAAGACAAATACTGTGTGATCTCATTTATAGGTGAAATCTAAAAACACTGAACTCAAAGTAACAGCAAGTAGAATGGTGGTTGCAAGAGACTAAGCAGGGCTGAAAAATGAGGAATGTTGGTCAAAGGGAGCAGATTTCAGTTATAAGATCAATAAGTTCTGGGGATCTAATGGACAGCATGGCATTATAGTTAACAACACTATATCATACATGTGAATGCTGCAAGAGGGTAGAGCTTTAATGTTCTCACTATACCAACAACAAAATATAATTATGTGAGGTAAAGGATGTGTTCACTAATGTCTTTGTGGCAAACATTTTGCAATATATATGTGTGTCAAATCATCATTAAACTTATAAAATGTTATATGTCAATTATATCTCAATAAACCTGGGAAAGAAAAAGAAGCAATGAGACTGCTAACACATAAAGGTTGGCTCAGTTTTGGAGTATCACCCAAGGACTCCGGAAGGCAAATGTCCAGTGTTGCACTTGCATCCTTAGGTCTGGGACAGGTTGGTTACTAAGGGTATAAGCTGGAGGATGGATAACTATTTTCTATCCTTACATGACAGGGATTGAACTACAGAAGCACATATGCTCAGGGTGAGAACTGGTCTCCAACCCTCCTTCTGAGCCCCACCATTTCTATTTAACACATGTCCAGGACCAACTCTGTTTATAACCATCATTCCTAGCAACACCCAGGAAGATGGGAGAAAGCCTAAAGACTCATCTAGACCTGCTACCAAGGGGAGCCCTTAGTAACTGCTTTCCCCTCAAAAGCAGATTTATGGCACTCCAGATCCATCATTAAAGTTCTAGAAAGAATATCTGTGGTGCAAAATATGCTTAGAATTGAGTAAGCTTCAACTCTATAATATCTACATAGAAGTTACTGAACATAAATATGTCAGGATATTATCAAAAGGAAGATAAAGAAATTCTTACTGATACTACATTTGGGGATAATTTAAGACCATTTTTATTAGTAAGAATGAATGAATATATTATATAATACTGAAAGGATTTTACCTTAATCTTACAAGATAGTGTTTATACTGTATTGCTGATACCTCCAAATGTGTTTCCTATCTGGAATTATTTGTATAATGGCTCTTCAAACTTAAGAGGGTGGGGTGCCTGGGTGGCTCAGTGGGTTAGGCATCCAACTCTTGATTTAGGCTCAGATCATGATCTCAGGGTGGTGACATCGAGCCTTGCATCGGATTCCACACTCAGCAGTGAGTCTGCTTGAGATTCTCCCTCTCCCTTAGCCCCACACCTGCCATTTTATGCTCATGTGCTCCCTCTCACAAAAACAAAACAAAACAAAAACATAAAAACACTTAAAAAGGGAAAATCAAGCTGCAAATGAAGGAAACTCTAAGTACCCGCCAAAACACCAGAAATGACTACATCCATCATCCTACTGATGCTGTGCGCCTAGACCAAAGAACCTGTTCCTCCGGGCTGTCCCCTACCCTCCACGGCTTTAACATCAGTCGTGATATCACTGATCCTCAGTAAGACAGCTGGGCTGTATTGGAGTCTAATCATAACTCATTCTCTAAGATGCCTCAGGTCAAAAAATGTGTTTCTGAGATTTTTCTGGGTCTACTATGAAGTGTTTCCACTACTTCAGAGATTAAAAACACAAAAACCTTCCCACAAAAAGCTAATTTTCCCTTCTGAGTTTCCTATTTCTAATTATGCATTTACTATTATCCAAGTCAACCAAGCTCAAAACAAGATTGTCACCATCTCTAACAGTTTCATGTCCCTCATCAACCCATTTAATCACCAAGCCCCAGAAATGTGCTTTTCACAATTTCCCCTCTCTTTCAATGCGTCTGGTACAACACCTCTATATTACTATTTCTAAAATGTCCCTTTTAGTCTCCAATGACTCTATGGGAAAATTTAAACTGGTCTTCCTAAGCTTTCTAGAACTGATCTTTGGTGACCTCCACATGGCTGTGCTTCCACTGTGAGCTTCCGCTATCTCCTGAGGAGCCCCAACATTGCCCTCTATTTCTACATGGCCTTCCCTTTCTCTAATGAAAATTCCACCGCTCCATGAAGCCTTCCCTGACTAACCCAGCAGGAAGTGGCTCCAGGAACTCGGGCTGCAGGGAGAGTACATGGTCATTTGATCATTCATTCACATAAGCACTAAGGACCTACAAGATACCTGGCTATTCTAGACTATGGGGACACAGCAGAGGACAACACAAAGTCCTACTGGTTTTCCTTTCTTATTTTCTTCACAAATTATGAGCCTTGTTTATTAACGTATTTATTCAACAACTACTGATTGAGTGTCTGCTCTGCTAAAATCCGGTCCTGAGTAGAGAAAACATGTCCTAGGCTTCTCAGTCATCCCTCAATCATGAAGGCTCAACAAGTATTTTTCAGTTCAATGAACAGTGGATTAAAGTCCTTAAAGGACTGTAAGTGTTCCTATCTTGCTGTAAGGATAGCACACCTTGGCCAGAAATTTACATTTAGTATTCATTTAAAGCAAAAGCAGAGAATTCCAGAGTAATCCAAATAGTCATGTGAAAATCTCTAATCACCTGGCTTGATAAACCGAGTCAATATGACAAAATATCCAGCCTATTGGACAAATATTAACCATCTACAATAACTAACCAACCAACCAAAAAAGCAAAGAAATTTATAAATGAATCTTCCAGATCTATCCTGAATCCCACCTTAGGATTTCCACAAAGCACCCTCAAGGCTATTTATGTCACCTCAAGGAAGCTCCTACCAGCTCTGCCATATTCATAGGAGAGTTGTTCTGTGTAAAACAGCTCAGAGTTGCAAATTTCACATGTGAATGAGATGGTAACTTTAAGAAATGTCCATATTGTATTTGAAGACTGTTCACATAAATCTGAAGTTTGAACTTATGTATTTCAATTTGGTATGCTAAAAAGTACTGAATTAATGTAATAATCCTTTTCTTTTTTTTGTAATATTGTAATCTCAATTCAGAATTTAACTGAAAATATAAAACCTGAATGATTTCTATATAGTAAATTGAACTGTAAAGGTAATTTGTGTGTGATTCTGAATACACAAGATAAAATGTTTTTATTCCTCAAAAAAAAAGGTTCATCACAGAGCCTTGAAAGTGTGCAGCAATTGAAAAAGCATGTATCTCCATTCCAGTAAGACCTTATTTGTAGTCCCACTTTCAACAGACTTAGATCAACTTAATTAACAAGAGGCATCTAAAGATTAAAGTTATACTGATTTTTCTTCTGCTTACTACTTGAATAAATATATGTCTCCATAGTGACCCCTAAGATAAATAGCTACTTTTCTTTAACCTGAAGGATAGTTTAAAACAGCATTTCAACATGCCATTGCAAGGTATACAAACTATCTTTTATATTTCAACAAAGGTACACACAAAAAATATTCTCAACCTATGAAGCAAATTCTTGATAAAATTTTCTTTCCTGGTCAGGTTGGGTTATTTAATATCATACCTACTTAAAGTGAGAGATTAACCTTTGTCTTTGACACTGTTATTTTAGAAGTATTCCCCAGAATATCTTTAATCAATTTCTTGGGAGAATACTAAAAATATAAAAGAAAGGCAATGGGAAACTCTGTTAATCCCACCAAATACTATTTTTCCCTAAAAGAAGACCTAAACTTTCAACAAATTTCAAGTAAGCAATTCCACACTCTAAGAATTCTAACATCATTAACCCACTGTGTGTACCCATGATTCTGTTTTTGTTTATAACACCTGAGATCTCTGATACCAATACAATCTAGAGAGAAAATTTAGTTTCGTGGTTAAAAAAAAGAAGTTAATTCCTTTGTGGTAACAAAAATATGTTCTACCTACTAGAATAATTTAAGATCAACATGAATATGGTTCAGCTGTCCTTCTGTGTGAGTTAACTTCTTAATTGATGTCACATAGTGGGCTTCAGGAACCATCACCATTCCCCACCCACCACAAATATCTATTTGTCTTGACAACAATGAATGGTGCTAGGACTGCCTGGGTGGTTCAGTCTGTTCAGCGTCTGACTCTTGGTTAGCTCAGGTCATGAGCTCAGGGTCATTGGACTGAGCCCTATGTCTGGCTCTGTGTGGAGTCTACTTGAGATTCTCTCCCTCTTTCTTCCCCTCTGCTCCTCTACCCACTCACACTCTCTCCTTTCTCTCTCAAATAAAGATCTAAGTTGGGGGAAATTGGAGGGGGAGATGAACCATGAGAGACTGTGGACTCTGAGAAACAAACTGAGGGTTTTGGAGGGGAGGGGTGTGGGGGTTTGGGTGAGCCTGATGGTGGGTATTATGGAGGGTACGTATTGCATGGAGCATTGGGTGTGGTGCATAAACAATAAATTCTGGAACACTGAAATGAAATGAAATAAAATAAAATAAAAAGAATAAATCATGCTAAGATGTTCTAAAAGAGAACAAAAGAAATCTTGCTTACAATTCCATGTAAGTCCAAGGGAGAAAGTACAACCACATTCAAAGTACTCAATTGTCCCAATCAAAATCTCAGCATATTATTTTATAAATATCAACAAACTGATTCTGAAGTTTCTATGGAGAGGAAAAAATAACATAATAGCTAATGCACTACTGAAGAAGGAGAACAAAGGTGGATGACTGACACCTCTCAACTTCAAGACTAGCTATAAAACTCTAATGAGACAGTCTGGTATTGACAAAAGAATAGATAAATATATCACTGGGACAGAAAGAGAGAGCCTAGAAATAGACCCACACAAAAATAGTCAACTGATCTTTGAAAAACAAGCAAAGCAATACAATGGGGCAAAGAGAGTCTCTTTAACAATAATCCTGGGACAACCGGACATCCACATACATGCAAAATAATGAATCTAGTCACAGACCTCACACCCTTCATAAAAATTAATTCATATGCATCACAGACCTATTATAAAATGCAAAACTATAAAACTCTTAGCAGAGAAGATAAGAGAACATCTAAATGACCTTGGGTAAAACAATGGACTTTTTTGCTATAAAACCAAAAATAACAACCCATGAAAGAAATAACTCATAAGCCAGACTTCAGAGAAATTAAAACCTTTTGCTCTGTGGGAAAAAAAAAAAATGTGAAGCTAACAGGACTACAAGCCACAGATCGGGAGAAAATATTTTTAAAAAGAACTCTTATCCAAAATATGAAAAGAACTCTTCAAAACTCAACAAGAAGAAAACAAACAACTACCTTCAAAAATGGGCCAAAGATCTTAATAGAAACCTCATCAAAGAAGACCTATAGATGGTGAATAGGCATATGAAAAGGTGTGCCACATCATAAGCCATCAGGGAAATGCAAAGTAAAACAATGAGACCCCAGTACACACCTATTAGAATGGCCAAAATCCAGAACACTCACAACACCAAATACTTGTGATGGGGCTACAGAAACTCTCCTTCATTGCTGGTGGGAATGCAAAATGTTTCAGCCACTTTGGGAGTCAGCAGACGGCTTCTTACAAAACAAAACATGTTCTTACCATACAATCAAACAACACAGGCATTAGTATTTACCCAAAGTAGCTGAAAATTTAGGTCCACACAAAAACCTGCCCAAGGATGTTAACAGCATCTTTTTTTAAATGTTAACTCTTTTAGCTCAATTTTGTATTTATTTTGGTTTATAGCATCTTTATTCATAATTGCCACACCTTGAAACCAAGATGTCCTCTGGTAGGTGAATGGATAAACTTTGGTACCTCCAGTTAATGGAATAATACTATTTGGTGCTAAAAAGAAATGAGTTATCAAGCCATAAAATGACACAAAAGAACCTCAAATGCATATTACCAAGTGAAAGAAGCCACCCTGGGAAGGGTACATACTGTATGATTCCAACTATATGACACTGTGGAAAAGGCAAAAGTATGGACACAGTAAAAAGATCAGTAATGGTCGGGGGGGGGGGGGGCAGGGGAGAGTTAAATAAGTAGAGCACAGAGGATTTTAGGGCAGTGAAAATATTCTGTAAGAGACCATAAGGATGGATACATGGCATTCCATGCTGTGCTCAGCCCAGAGCATGTACAATACCTAGAGTGAACCGTAAAGTGAAGGAGGCTATGGGTGGTAATGATGCGTCAGTGTAGCTTCATCAGTTGTAACAAAGTATCACTCTGGTGAGAGATACTGATGGTGGGGAAACTATGCATATGTGGGGGACAGAGACTGTACAGGAAATCTCTTTATCTTCCTCTCAGGTTTTCTGTGAACCTAAAACTCTTTTTAAAAAAATAATATAATAAAGTCTAAATTAAAGAAAAAGTAGTCATTAGCTCACATCCCAACTCTCAGGAACTTCACGTGGTATCTGAACAAAGCCTTCCTAGGCATCTTCTCATCACTTGCACCATTCCTGCAGCATAATCGTGGCCCCCTTAGCAGTGGATTTTTTCTCTTTTTGACTGAGCTTACCTTTTCTTTTCATCTACCCAGATAAAAAGAAACGCTAATAGAGATCTATAGGTTATTCTAAAAACTGGGGTGGCACACTCAACTTCTTGCACACCGCTTGCAACTTATCTGTGACAAGGGACAGATCAAGAATTGTTCCCAACAGCACATTTAAACTCACACTGTCCTTGGGCACTTATCCACCTGAAATATTAGCTGTCAACACCCCAGGAAACAGAGTTCCTGTAAATAAAGCTCCCCTCCTCTTGCAGAATACCAAAATTCCTTCCCACCTCCAACATACACACACCAGAAAATTTTAGAAACAAAATACCAAAGCTGTATTTTAAATTCTTTCTATAACACAAATTTCAAAAAGGAAAAAAAAAAAAGCCTTTGTAGGTTTTATTCTGGGTTCAGTAGCACAGATGATGCTGTGTGAAAAATGGACAATCCCCACCACCCCCAAGGGATCCTGGAGATCACTACATTGTAGGTCCCTCCATCTGCCCTACTCTAGCCATTTTTAAATTGGAGGGGGCAGATAGCAGGCAGCTAAACTGAATATCACTAATAGATCCGAGAGGAAACAAAGAGGGGATAAGGTCCCAACAGGCAGTCGCCCTACAGTCTGAGTGGGCCAGGACACGACCCACACAGCCTCGGCCAAAACTGTCATAATGAGAAAGTGTTATGAGGCTCTCAGGCCTTTTGTTAACACAGCTAGTGCTGCCACCTCCAGAGTCTTCACTTCCCTCCACTGTTCCCCAAGTCATAGCCTGAAGCCAGCCCCTTGATCCACACATCCCTGCAAGAACCTTATAGGATTCTTGCAAAGACTCCAGGTCACATGGCTTAGGATGCTTTCTATGACTTGTCCTCTTAAGACTGCTCTTCATGCAGTAATATCAGAGAAGTGACAAGACACATTTGCTGGATGTTTGTAGGTCAAACAGCCTACCAAAGAAATCTTTCCAGACATCATGTAATAATAATCTCTTGTAGAGATTTCTCTTTTTCATCTTCATCTTCATCTATCTGTAACATTAGTTCTCTGAGTCCTTATTATGACCTACACTGTTCTCTATACAATTTCTACTGTAATGCTATCATTTCTTATTAGAAGCCTTGGTGATGAGCTAGAATTAAGGGTAGTGATGTGATAGAACTCCTAATATGTGTGTAAGGAGAGAAAAATATGTATGTATAAGTTTGACATCCAATTCTGCTATTTTCTAACTGCACAGCCTTGTTCACAATCTCTCTAAACGTAAATTTCCCTTCAATAGGCCACTCGTGAGGATAATATAGCTTGCACTGTTGTTGGAAGCATTAAAGATAAGGTATGGAAAGTGCCTAACATTGCACCTAGAACATATTAGGCTCTCAAAATATGGTAGGTATTTTATTAGTACATGTTATACACATATTATGATTAGATCTGAGTTCAATTTATTTTAAGAAGGATGAGCTCAATACTTACTATAAGCCAATCATTAGTTCACTCAAACATTTTATTTAGTGCCTACTATGTGCCATCATTAAGTATTTAAAAATAAATAAAATCAGAGTGCCTGAGTGGCTCAGTTGGTTAAGCATCCAACTCTTGATTTCAGTTCAGGTCATGATCTCAGGGTTGTGAGATCAAGCCCCTCATCGGCTTCCATACTGAGCATGGAGCCTGCTCAAGATTCCCTCTCTCCCTCTTCCTCTGTCCCTCTGTCCCTTGCTTGCTCTCTTGCAAATAAATAAATAAATAAATAAACAAACAAAATCTAGTCTCTGACCACAAAGAAGTCAGTCTAGGAAGATGACCAATAAATAATGATTGTAAAACAACAGGTTAAGGGCTATGATCAAATATGTTCAAGGTCCCATGGAATTGGGAAGGGATAACAAGGTTAATTTTCACAGAGGAGGTATTTCAGCTCACTGAATAGGAGTTTCAGGCATGGGGGTAGAGGCAGTAGGAAGGTTTTCCTAGACATAACAAAGGCATGAGTATGTGCTAAGAAGAATGAAAATGCATGATGCAGGTAAGGAACTAGAGGTACTTCCACGGCATAAAGAGTTCAGTGTGTCACGGGGAGGATGGGGGGAGGTGTAGGAGGAAAGAAGGCTGGAGAGCAAGTACAGATGAAAGGTCTTACACACCATGCTATGGAGTCTAAGTTCATTCTATAGGCAATAGGCACTTATTGCAGAATTTTAAGGATAACATATTTTAGAAAATTCACTGTAATAGCCATGTGGAATATGGAAGAAGTATTTGAAAGGGGTAAAAACAGAGACAAGTTTTTACAGTAGACAAAAAGAGAAACAATGAGAACTTGAACTTTGGTAGAGACACATTATAGAGACAGTTAAGAAACAGGAATATTGGGTCAGAGAGCCAATTTAATTAGGAAAGGGTTTTAAAGAAAGAAGAAGAGGGGTGTAAAAAATATATATATATGAAGAAATACGGTCGAAAATGTTTGAAATTCAATAAAAACTTAAACTCTAAATTCAAAAAGCTCAAAAATGTCAAGTTTAAGAAATGTAAAGAAAATCACACCAAGGAACATCATGATCAAGCTGCTAAAACCAATATTAAGAGAAAATCATAAAAGCAGCAAAAAGAAAAATGATATATTAACACAGAGGAACAAAGAGAAGGATGATAGCAGAGATACTCATAAGAAACAATGCAAGCCAAAAGACAAGGGTACAACATGTTTAAAGTACTAAAAGATAAAGAAAAGGTAACATAGAACTCTTAATCCAACTGATTATCTTTCAAAAATGAGGGGAAAAGAAAGATTTTTTTCAGACATACAGGTGCTGAGTTAATCATCAGTCAACCAGCACTAGAACAGATATTAAAGGAAGACTTGAAGCAGGAAAAAAAAATGATACCAGACGGAAATGGGAATCTACTCAAAGACAAGAAAGAACTAAAAACTGTATATATGGTAACTATGTAGGTAAAAATGAAAGACTTTTTCCTCATTCTTAATCTCTTTAAAAGACAACTGTTTTGGGGCACCTGGGTGGCTCACACTTGGTTGAGTGTCCAACTTTTTTTAAATTTTAAAAAAATATTTTATTTATTTATTTATTTGTCAGAGAGAGAGAGAGAGCACAAGCAAGGGGAGTGGCAAGCAGAGGGACACCCAGGTTCACTGCTGAGCAAGAAGCCTGATGTGGGACTTGCTCCCAGCACTGTGGGATCATGACCTGAGCCAGAGGCAGACACTTAACTGACTGAGACACCCAGGTGCCCCAGGTGTAACTCTTGATTTCTGCTCAGGTGATAGTTTTGGGGTTGTGGGCTTGGGCTCTGTGTTGAGCTCTGCGCTGGGTGTGGAGCCTGCTTGAGATTCTCTCTCTCTCTCTCTTTCTCCTCGTGTCTATCCCGGCCTTGCTCTCTCTCTCTCTCTCTCTCTCAAAAACAAAAACAAACAAACAAAAAAACTGTTTAAAATGGAGTTTATAAAATACATAGAGCTATAGCACCCAGACGAGGCAGGAAAATGGAAGTAAGTGTTGTAAGATTCTTTTGTTAAATGTGAAGCGGCATACTGTCATTTGCAGGCACACTGTCGTAAGTTAAGAATGTATATTTTAAAACCCTAGAGCAACCACTAAAGTAAACATAAAAATGAACACAGCTAATAAATCAATAATAAACATAGGTGGAATCCTAAATTCTTAATACAAAATAAGGCCATAAAAGAGGAGGAAAAGAACAAAAAGGATATAGGAAAAGCACAAACAAGGTGGGGTGTTTAAATTCGCCCATATTGCTAATCACATAAAACACAGAATGGTCTAAACACTCCAGTAAAATGTTAAAGCTTGTTAATTTGGATAAAAATTAAGAATCAGCTATGATGTCTACCTAAAATCTACTTCAAATATAAAAATACAGAAAGGTTAAAAGTAAAAGGATGGGAAATGATATATCATCTAATGCTACATGAAAGGAAGCTAGAGAGTCAATCAAACAGAGCAGATTTCAGAAAAAAAGAGTATTACCTGAGATAAAGAGGGACATTTTATAATCTTAAGGAAATCAATTCATCAAGAGATTATAAAAATCCTAAATGTGCATGCAACTAATAGCAAGAGCTTCAAAGTACTTGAAGTAAAACCAGATAGAACTGAAAGGATAATGGATAATCCACAGAGTTAGAGATTTTGAGACCACTCTTACACTGATAGAATAGAGAGAGAGAAGTTCAATAAAAATATAGAAGACTTGAACACTAGCAACCAGATCCATCAAACTGACAATTATAAAACACTCCACCTAACAACCACAGGGCACACATTCTTTTTAGTATACTTTTAGAAAACCTTTACAAAAGGAGATCATATTCTGAGCCATAAAACAAGTCTTGATAGATTTAAAATTACCAGCTTATCCAATGCATGTTCCCAAACCACAGTGGAACCAAATGAGAAATCACTAACAGAAAGATACAGATATCTTGAAAGTTACCATTATTTAGAAGTTAAATAACACAATTCTAAATAATCCATGGAGTAAAGAAGAAATAAAAATAAATTGGAAAATATTCTGAACCGAATGAAAATTAAAACACATCAAACTTATAGAATACAGCTAAAACTGTACTTAGGGAAATTTATACCATTTTTGCTTAGATAAGAAAATAAGAAAGGTTAGTCTCAAATCAGTGATCAAAGCTGCCACATTAAAAACACAGGGAAAGAAAAGCAAATTAACCCCAGGTAAACAGAGAGAAAGATATAATAAAGATAATAGTAGAATGAAATAAAAAAACAAATACACAATAGTGAAAAAGCAAAAAAATCAAAGGCTGGCTCTTTGGGGGGGCGGGGGCGGGAATCGATAAGATTGAGAACTCTACCCAAACTGATCAAGAACAAAAACCCAGAAGATATGTATTACCAATATCAGGAATGGGTGAGGGAATACCAGCATCAACCGTACAAACATTAAGAGGATAATAAGGAAATACTATGAACAATTTTATGCCAACAGATGCAAAAAACTAGATGGAATGAGCAAGTTCCTTAAAAGAAACAAACTACCTGATTGTTCAAGGAGAAACAGATAAGTTAAATAGCTCTGATAAAGAAATTGAAATTATAGGGGCACCTGGGTGGCTCAGTGGGTTAAAGCCTCTGCTTTCGGCTCAGGTCATGATCCCAGGGTCCTGGGATCGAGTCCCGCATCTGGTTCTCTGCTCAGCAGGAGGCCTGCTTCTCTTCCTCTCCCTCTCTGCCTGCCTCTCTGTCTACTTGTGATCTCTGTCTGTCAAATAAATAAATAAAATCTTGAAAAAAAAATTGAAATTATAGAGAAAAAAAAATCTTTTGGGGCTCATGGGTGGCTCAGTCAGTTAAAGGTCTGCCTTTGGCTCAGGTCATGATGTCAGGATCCTGGGATCCAGTCCCAGATCTGGGGAGTCCCTGCTCAGTAGGGAATCTGCTTGTCCCTCTTCCACTGCCCCTTCCCTTGCTCATGCGTGTGCACGCTCTCTCTCTCTCTCATAAATAAATAAAATCTTTCCAAAAAAATCTTTCAACAGATGGTCCCACTGTTGGTAAATTCTACCATGTATTTAAGGAAGAAATTTAACCAATTCACAAAATCTTCTGGAAAATAGGAGAAAGAGAACAATTCCCAATCTATTCTTTGATATCTAAGCCAGACAGACACTGTGAGAAAAAAAACTATAGAAAAGTTCCTCTCACAAATAGAGACACAAAAACCTTTGCGAAAATACTGCCATATCAAATATAGCAATGCATGGAAAAGATAATATATCAGAACTAAGAGTTTATTCCAGAAATGCAAGATTGAGTTAACATTTGAAAATCAGTATAATTCACCATACTAACAGACTAAATAGAGAAATACAATCATCTCAATATAGTCAGAAAAAGAATTTGACAAAATTTAATACTCATTCATGATAAACATCATAATAAACACTCTTAGCAAACTAAAAGTAGAAGGAAATAGTCTTAGGCTTAAAAGGGCTTCTATGAAAACCTATAGCAAAGTCATACTTACTGGTAAAATGCAATGATTTTCCCCTGAGGTCAGAAACAATATAAAAGATCTGCTCTCACTAGTACTACTCAGTGTTCTACTACCGGTCGTGGCCAATGCAATCAGACAAAACAACAACAGAAACAAGTAAAAAGCCTCTTAACTGAAAAAGAAGTAGTAAAATTGTCTTCATTCTCAGTGTATATGATCATCTATCTAGAAATCCTAAAGAATCTACAAAATTATGTTCAGCAAGGTCATAGGATGCAAGGACTATATTTTTAAAAGTCAATTGTATTTCTATATACTAGCCACAAACAACTGAAAATTGAAAATTTAAAAGATATTTTTAATAGCATAAAATGTAAAACACTTAGGGATAATTCAACAAAATACACTTTGTATACACCACAAAATTTCCTAAGAAAAATTAAGAAAGACCTAAATAAAGGGAGAAACAAACGATACTCATTGATCAAAAGATAAAATAGTGTTCAGAAGTCAACTCGCCTTCAACTGTTCTACAGATGCAAAGCTGTATCAATCCTAACCCCAACAGGATTTTTCCATAGAAATTGACAAAGTAATTCTAATGTATATGAAAACGTATCAGGAAAATATAAAAGGTATTAGAATAGTCAAAACATTTTTTTTTAAAGAGCAAAGTTGGAAATCTTATATTACCTGATTTCAGACCTATTATGAAGCTATAGAAATAGAGACAGTGTGGGTATTGACATAAAGACAGATATATAGATCAATGAAACAAAACAAAAAATCCAGAAATAGGCTCACAAACACATGGCCAATTGATTTTCCACAAATGTGGCAAGATAATTCAACACAGAGAGAATAATATTTTCCAAAAAATGGTGCTGGGGGCTCCTGGGTGGCTCAGTGAGTTAAACGCCTGCCTTCGGTTCAGGTCATGATGTCAAGATCCTGGGATGGAGCCCTGCTGGTCAGGCTCTCTGCTCAGTGGAGAGTCTGCTTCTCTCTCTCTCTCTCTCTCTCTCTCTCTTTCTCTGCCTCTTCCCAATAACCTCATGCTATCTCACTCTCTCTCAAATAAATAAAATGTTAAAAAACGTGCTAGGACCATGGTACAGGCATATGCTTTAAAAGAGAAACTTACCCCTTATCTCAGACCATATATAAAAATGAACTCATTATGAACCACAGAACTAATATGAGAGCTAAAAGTACAAAGTTTCTAGAGGAAAATACAGAACTTTTTAAGTGACCTTGGATTAGGCAAAGATTCTTAAATAGGATCTCAAAAACAAAATCTACCAAAAAAACCAAAAGGGAGATAACTTGGATTTCATCAAAATGTAAAACTTTTTCTCTTCTTAAGACATTGTTAAGGGGAAAAAGGCAAACCACAGGATGGGAGAAAATACTTGCAAGTTATAGCCATTAAAAAAATGTGTATCCAGAATACAAAAAGAAGTCTCATAACTTAGTAAGAAGACAAAGAAAAAAATTTTAAATGGCTAAAAGAACTGAAGAGTTGCTTCACAAAAGATACACAGATGGACAAGAATAAACATGTGAAAAATGAACAACATCAGTAGCCATCAGGGAAAGGCAAATTAAAGTCACAAAGAGATACCATCACTCACCTGCTAAAATTAAAATTAAAGACTTAACAATATAAGTGCTGGTGAGGGTATAAAGCAACTGGAACTCCTTCCTGTTGGTGGAAATGCAAAAATGGCATAGCAGTTTGTAAAAACAGTTTGGAAATTTCTTTTTTTTTTATGATTTTATTTATTTATTTGAGAGAGAAAGAGCGTGCACAGGTAGGGGGGCATCAGAGAGAGAGGAAGAAGCAGACTCCCCACAAAGTAGGGAGCCTAATGTGGGGATCGATCCCAGGACGTGGGATCATGACCTGAGCTGAAGGCAGATGCTTAACCGACTGAGCCACCCAGGTGCTCCCAGTTTGGAAATTTCTGATAAAACTTGTTCTTACAAAAGTGGGCCATATTCTTGCCATGTAACCAGCAATCTCATTGCTAGATAGAAATGAAAACAAATGAAATGAAAGCATATGGTTACACAAAAACCTATACATAAATGTTTGTACTAGCTTTACTCCTAATTTCCCCAAAACCATCCAAATATATCCTTCAGCTGGTGAATGAACCAACAGGCTATGGTACAGCCACACAACAGAACAGTACTCAGCAACACAAAGGAATGAATTCTGATACATCAACAACACAGATGAATCTAAAATCCCTTATACTAAGTGAAAGAAGTCACAGTCAGTAGACCTCATAATGTAGGATTTCACTTTCATGACATTCTGGAAAATGCAAAACCATCAGTATTGAAACTTGCCAGGGACTAGGGAGAGGGCAGGGGTTGACTTTAAATGGGCACTAGAGGACTAGGGGGATAAGGGAACACTTTCCAGTCTTGATCGTGGTAGCAGTTATATGACCCTACATGTTGATTTCAACTCCCCAAACTGTACACAACACACACAAAGAGTGAATTCTGTTATATGTCAATGACACCTCAATTTTAAACAACACTAAGGAGAATAATTTCTTCCTCACGATGAGGGACAATGTCGGGGTCTACTGGGGTTACCATGTGGACTCGGCAATAAGGAAATCCCGGTGCCCTGTCCCTGTTGGCAGTTAGTACGTAGCTGGTAACATGAATGATTTCCTCAGCTCCTCCCTCTGCTCTAAGGTAAGGCATTTCCCCCGTACTACCTGAAATCTCTTATGGCTGCATGCTTCAGATTCTCCATTGCCTTTCTCTTGAATCATTTTCTTCTGTTGTGCTCATATCAAAATTTGAAAAATAATTTCCAGTGTAATGAACAGGGGTGGTTTCTGAGCATGAATGAAGCCCAAATCATTTTAATTTTCCCCTTCAGTGTACACAACATGTATCATTTGGTCCAATCTGCTCAGAGAGAACAAACTCATGTGGCAACCAGCTCCTGATTGACAAGTGATCACTGTCACACTGTTGTTGACATCTGTATCCAAGGGACACAGGACACACTGTGGGTTGTTTTGTTCACTTATTTTGCCTTGTATTGTTTCTAAGCTGTTCCTTACCACAAAATGCTCTCTATTATATAGAGACCATGGGCTTTTTTCTCCCTGAATTTTGATTCTTGTATTGGAATGTAAGGAGTTCTCAATATCCCTATTTTGCTCAAGGACCACTATACATCATTTTGTGCAAAACTGATTGGGAAGTGCCATTTAAGCAGGAATAAAAGCAGCAGAGATTTCAAACACAAGCCCTGGTACAAAGGAGTATCAACAGAAGTATGGTTATCTCTGGAAAGTGTAGTCTTATGACAGGGAGGAAATAAATGATAGTTTCAACCGTTTCAAAAGCACCATGATCTTGTCTGGCAGAAAAATAAGGGGGCTAGAAAATGAGCATTGCTTTAAATTGTAAAACTTACCATGCTCACGTAATTTTTTATCATCTTAATATTTAAGAGAGTTTGACATAAAACAGGGCCACCTGGGTGACTCAGTCCGTTGAGCATCCCACTCTTGGTTTTGGCTCAGGTCATGATCTCAAGGATATGGAATCCAGCCCCACATCAGGCTCCACGCTCCGTGCAGTCTGCTTGAGATTCGCTCTCTCCCTCCTACTCCCTCTGACCCTCACCCATCTCTCAAATAAATAAAATATTTTTTAAAAGAGTTTAACATAAAACTTAAAAGCAGAATGAGCTGGGATTAATTTTCCCTTGTTGGGCTGACACACCCGCCCTTGTTAACACATACGTCTCTTCTTGGGCTCCTATACCAGGCTGGGAATTGATTCAAGCAGAAATAAAGGCCACTTTCCTGATCTAGAGGCAACGTTCACCAAGGCGGATCAGCAGCATAAATGCTGTCCAGGATCTCATCTGGTGAAATAAATTGTAACTGTAGATACCACTTTCCCTCTTTTAGAAGCAATCAGGACACACCCGGATCAAAGGTCCCCCAGAGTGAGAAAATCCCCGCTGGGCCTGTCAGAAACGCTTCCCTCCATTCATTAGGTAACACTTCACACTTTTCAAAGTGCTTTCAGAAACATTGTTGCATCTGGTTCTCCAACGAATCTCTTGAGGTAAAAGAAGTGTTATTCTTCCCAAATTACAAGCAAGAACAATGAGACACAAGAGGTTACACCAACTAAGATCACAGAGTAGAAGTGACAAAAATGTGGCATTCTCACTCAGAATCAGGTAGATGAGTTCATCCAGGACACCCGCCCCCAGGCAGATTTCCCACAGCTCTCTGGTGCACTCACACCCCAGGGAAGGGATGGTACACGGGAAAGAAACAGCACATAATTTAATGGTTGGTTAGTTGGAAGAAAAAACAAAAACAAAAAACAAAAAAACCCCAAGAAATTCAGAAAATTTCACTCTCAGATTAAGATTTTGATACTAAATAATGGATATTGATTAATGTAGCATAATGCCTTCCTTCCGTCTCCCATCCTTCCTTCCTCCTTCCTTTCATCTTTCCTTCCACACACGGTTCCATGAGCTCTGTCTGTGGTGATCCGCCTTTGCTGCTAGGAACACAGAAATTCATCCAACACTGCCCCTGCCTTTAGGAGACCGGCAGTGGAGCAGAGGTAGGAGCACGTGTTCGGAGATAAAGAAGGGATCGTGAATGAGCAGAAGGAAAGCGGTACAATATAGAGTGGGTACACAGAGTGCAGGCAATTCTAACTGGGGGGAAATATCAAAAGAAAGGATGCCTGAGCTGGACCTTCTAAGTGTTTCCCAGCGGGGCCAGGGAAGAAGCGACATGACAGCGGGGGAAGTGGGAGACCAACCAGCTTGCTCAGGTAAGTGCAGCACTTGGGCCAGCATAAAGTGACTGGTTAGTAGGAGGGAAGGAGAATGGTGAAGCCGGGAATGGACCCAGGGGAGACACTATGAAGACTCCTGCAGGGCATCCCATCATCTATTTCTACATAGTCATTTAGTCTTGTCTTCAAGGAATTCCTTATTTTAACCCATGAGGTATAATGTTAAAGATAATTAGATCTTCGCATTTCTGCTGATGTTTAAAACTATAAACTTGGGTCCAAGAATGTCCCTATTATTTTACAGGAAAACAACAGCTATGCCACTAACCTACGATTATACTTCATTTTGTTTTAGGTTCAATGCAAATAACTAGCCCTTAAGTTCAGTGAGACAGACTAAAATACAACTGTAACTACAATGTGATCAAGGACACCATAAATACTTCAACATCATAGAATTAAGTAAATAATGTTTTTAAAAATTATTCAAAATATAGCTCCTTTTAACTCAGCTGCCTAATCCTAAACCAAGCCCTTTTTGGATGAGACTGTAGAATGCATTTTATACTACAAGATTTTCAATCTGATTACTCAACTAGCTAACACATAAGGTCACACACAGGTCAAATTGCCACTGTTTTTTCTCTTTGACGGCTTCCAAAACCTAGTTTTCAAAGTCTGACCGATAAAAATTCAGGTATACAAAACTATCTGGTCAGTGTATTTTGCTTGTGAATCCTGACCAATCTGTGGACCCTATCTATCAGGTATTGTAAAAGCAACAATAGTTGGTCAGAGAATACGTGATCCTAAAGAAAACTTGAAAATGATTAATCATTACAATAAAATCAGAGGGTTGCCTGGGTGGCTCAGTCGGTTAAGCGTCTGATTCCTGATCTCAGCTCATGTCTTGATCTCAGTGTTGTGAGTTTAAGCCCCACATTGGGCTCCATGCCCAGTGTGGACTCTACTTTTAAAAAAAACTTTAAAAATAAAATAAAATAAAATAAATAAAATCAAGAGAAAATATAATTTAAAGTTATCCTTAGCCATTCTTTGGGGCATATAACAAAATGAATAAAGAAACTGAGCATACTGGTGAGCACTGAGTTCTGAGCACTGGACCCCGTTTCTCCAACTCTGCCGTCCCCACAGACTGGTGAGAGGCTCCGAGGGGACAGTGTGAATTCCTAAAGAGAGAGAGGTGCCAAGAAGCGACGTCTCCATTTACCCTCACCTCCTGACCAAGCCAGCCCTGGCCGCCCCCACTTCCTCACACACACCTTGCCTTACTGCCAACTTGTGTTCATTAACATAGTCTCATTACTCATGTAAACAGACAAACAAACTGAAGCTTGGTGAATTCACGCATTTATTGCTTTAGCTTTAGGAAGAATGACTGAAGAAAGTAATTTAGGATATACTTTTCTTTTCTCAATATCCTATGACTATCAATTTACTAGAGGCTTCCAGAAAGCACTCAGACGAAAATGAAATGATTTTAAAGTTCTCTTTGGTGATATCTATTATTCATTAAAGTTCTTTGAGGGGCACCTGGATGGCTCACTTGGTTAAGCGTCTACCTTTGGCTCAGGTCATGATCTCAGGGTCCTGGGATCGAGTCCCACATTGGGCTCTCTGCTCAGTGGGAAGACAGCTTCTCCCTCTACCCCTCCCTCTGTGCTTGTCTCTTCCTTTCTCTCTCTCTCTCTCAAATAAATACATAAAATCTTTTAAAGTTCTTTGAATATATGAATTCTTACAATAGGAAATTAAACCGGCATTTACACTTGTTGAATAATGCACTAATAGTATGTAAATGTAAATTAACTTATTTCTTGTGTCAGTTGATGTTTGTTTCCCATGCTCTTGATCTCCAAGTATGGAAGAACTGTTTCCAGCAAAGGAGTCAAAGGTCTGGGTAAGAAACCAGCCTAAGGGTCCCAGGGTGGACAAAGAACAATCGGTGTCACACTGGGCTTCCTCACCACGCTACCCTCATGGCAAGCCTGATGTCCCCGGGGAAAGCAGGGCACCAAAAACACAGTTAGAAGGAGGAGATCAGAGATGAGACTGGTCTTGTCCAGTGTTTTTCTCTGAAGAGTAAACCAGAGCCTGTCCCTCCTACAGCCATCCTTCTGATCACCAGCTCCTTCAAAGACCTAGTGTCCTGTGTCTGGGGTCCCAAGACTCTACATACCCGTGTTTTCATAACAACTAACATTACTTTACTTAGTTGTAACATCCTATTTGTGGCACCTTTTAATACTGATAAGCCTATCTAATATTAAGTGCCTATTATGTGTCTGCCTTTTTTCCCCCACACATTTAAATCAAAAGCTTACTATTATTATCACTATTTTACCTATGAGGAAAACCAGGGGTCAGAAAAGCCAAGAGACTTGCCCAAGTCCATGCAACTAAATATGGCAAAGTCAGGATACTTTTGCCATCATACCATGATGCTGCTCCATATCTGATATTGGGAAATATATTTCCATGATACTTCTTCCTGTGATGTCTTTAGCACTGCAATGAGACTTCCAACTAGAAAACATTTATAATACTTCCTGTTAAGCTATAGGGTCAGAATACCAGGACTAGAATCCTAGCTCCTCCATTCACTAGCTCTGTACCCCTGAAATCTGCTTAACCCTTCGGAGGTTCCCTTTCTTTATCTATGAACCAGGGATAACAGTGGTTCTATGCCATAGGGCTGTTGTGAAAATTAAGATAAAAATACAAAGCACTCAGTACAGTATCCCCTTGTAGTAAGAATTCAATACAACTAGCTATTCTTACTGTTTTAAGTGAAAGCTTTCAACTTACAAGGTTACAAGGCTATTTGTTAATGATCCCCTTGCTATACATTTCTGTAAGCAAATATGGTATGAGGAAGCCACTCACTTTATAGAGTATGTTCCTTAAAACAATGTTGCAGTGATTGCAAAAAAGAAATGTATGCATTGTTCTTTAGAGCTTGCATCCACGTTCTTCAACTGAATGACACTCTTTCTCAGGTACAAAGAAGAGCTACTGCTAATTAGTCTTGCATATGAACCCTTCAAGCAGACATAGGAACAGATCGCAGCTGAGAGTCAAAATCCTTCACAGCCTCTGCCTCGCTCTTGTTTTCCTAGTAGGGCCCTTCCATCCCTTCAGCCACATGCTTCTTTCCACATTTGTCTGTTCGTCATCCAATCTCAAGAAGATCTGAGATAATTAGTGGCAAAAAATATATCCAGTAAAAAGTACACTATAAGTAAAAAGTAAAAATTGACACCAAGAAAAAACACAAGTTATAACAGCAAGTAAAGAACAGAGGGAAATGTAGATCACAGAAGTGCAGGTCACGAGAGCCATGAGTTGGATTCTGCGCTTCTCAGTGTTTAGAACGAAGGGGGATGCTTGGTGGTTCTCCTTGTCAAGAACTAAAGAGCACACAATGGTTCTTTCAGGCTCCGTGACTGACTGCGCCCTTGCTAACTACCCCCACAGGGTTCCAGGCCACATCCATTTTAAAATAATTGGCCCAAATCCTTTCTTCATTTATCATCCACCCTTTCTGATAAGAGCACCCACTTTACTTCTCCCCTTCAGTTAACTGCTCATCTCATATTCCACATGACTCCAGCAGGGCTGCTGGTCTACCGGAGCAACACTGGTCCATCCTGTGCCCTGCGTAAATTTTTTGAAGTGCCCTCTCCTCAAAATATTTCATTTCTATCTCTTAAAAATTCTTCGCAGTATACAGCATTTACTGGTATATAAAAGTACTTCATGCCCTAATACATAAATTACAGTCTTTAATATGTATAGTACCCTTCAGGGTTGTGTAGTTTACAACCTGTAACCTTCTTCAGAAACCCATTCTGCTCAAAAGTTCACAGGTAAAAATGTTCCTAAGAGCTGCTAGAAGTCATCCCCACCACAGAATGAAGTCTGGGAGGGTGAGAACACAGATGCTGCTGGAGGAGACGGAGGGCTGACCATGCCTGTCAGTCAGCCTCAGGGTCAACTCTACCCTTCTCCTTGTTTGTGTTATGAGCCAGGAAGTTCTCCCTTTTAATAAAAAAAAGAATAAATTTGCCTTGATGTCTGTGACTTCCTGGCATCTAACCTCTAACTGCTTGACTCTTTTGACTGCCCTTTTCTATTTCTGTTCTGACTGACTGATCCCAGATCCTTTTAAGGATTCCTCAGACTTTTCAGAACATTACACAGACTGGCCTGGCCTCCTGGCACCTGAGCCTTTGGTTCCCTTTAATTTCCAAAGCCATGGAGAGCATTGCTTATCATTCCAAACACTAACCTCTGCCTGGTTGCAGGTGTAACCACCCCCCCCCCCCCGCATCTAATTCACTAGCTTGTCCCTCTATCATGTGTTCACAGTGAACATCATTAATTTGGAATGAGAGAACTAGACATATCAAAATCATATGTCGATTATATCTCAATAAAACTGGAAAAAAAGAGACATATTCACCAAAAAATCATAGTATAATTAAGACTGGTAACACTGCAGAACACATACTTAAACTTTAAAAGAGAAATTATTTTTAAAGAATTTCATAAACTATTTATGAATTAGTTTTAAAAATTTTTTTCTAAGTTTACTAAATTGATCCAGGTGATGGATTTCCTTAGAAACATCTTAACAATTTGCTTGATTACTACTGCCTTTTTTTTTTTTTTTTAAATATTTTATTTATTTGACAGAGAGAAATCACAACTAGGCAGAGAGGCAGGCAGAGAGAGAGGAGGAAGCAGGCTTCCTGCGGAGCAGAGAGCCCGATGTGGGGCTCGATCCCAGGACCCTGGGACCATGACCTGAGCTGAAGGCAGAGGCTTTAACCCACTGAGCCACCCAGGTGCCCACTACTGCCTTTTTTTTTAAAAATATTTTATTTATTTGACAGAGAGAAATCACAACTAGGCAGAGAGGCAGGCAGAGAGAGAGGAGGAAGCAGGCTCCCTGCAGAGCAGAAAGCCCCGATGTGGGGCTCGATCCCAGGACCCTGGGATCATGACCTGAGCTGAAGGCAGAGGCTTTAACCCACTGAGCCACCCAGGCGCCCCACTACTACCTATTTTTAAAATGTATTTTTTTAAATAGTCACATATCTGCATAATTTATAAATACTTGTGGTATATTATACATCATTATTTAATATGATTATTATTATTCTTGTCCCCAAAGAAATAAGGACCACAAATTGACAAACTGAATGCCTATCTTGGAACAATGAAAATAGAAGATAATGTTAAAACACAGGAAACCACTGTGTGCCAGTTACTGAACGACTGCCTCTCAGCCCTGAACCCACCTTCCTTACTCAGCTTTACGATACTGGACTCAGCAAACAGATTTCTCCTTTGCCAGCTACATATATGCATGCTATGTATAGTCCCTCCAAGGTTGTACAGTGTACAACCTGTACCTTCCATAGCTTTTTTTTTTTTTTAAAGATTTTATTTATTTATTTGACAGAGAGCGATCACAAGTAGGCAGAGAGGCAGGCAGAGAGAGAGAGGGAAGCAGGTTCCTCGCTGAGCAAAGAGCCCCATGTGGGGTTCGATCCCAGGACCCTAAGATCATGACCTGAGCTGAAGGCAGAGGCTTAACCCACTGAGCCACCCAGGTGCCCCCCTTCCACAGCTTTTATACACGGTTCTCCCAAGAATGTCCAGAGGGACAATGGACAGCTGTACAAGGGGGAAAGGAATCTTTCCCCCTGGCTGTTTGCTCACTGTTCCCATGGGGTTGCTCCAGCTATGGCTTGTCCCCCTGCTGGCAGCCACTCCTTCCAGTTGGTTGTTTTCATTTATTTCCTCTCTCCTGGAATCAGCCTCACTGCCTTCCCTCAGAGAGAAGAGCAAAGCAGGCCAGTGTCCCCTCCTTCAAGGCCAGCACCCTAGCCTTGCAGGGCCCAGTTCTGTGCTCAGAGGTACCTCCTGGGAGACAGCAGCCCCTCCTCCAAGACCTGAGGCTCACTTCCCTGGGGTCCTTCCCCCAAGTGACCCTAGCCTGAAAGTCACTACCTATGTTTTCCTTCAGTATTGCCTTTTACTCTTTATTCCTCCAAAATTTGTTTACTTAATCCCCTACGTTAAATTCTCTCTGTTAAAATAACCGGTTTATTTGCTGGACTGGATCCTAACTGACACAACTGTTTCTGTCTCTTTGCCCGACAGCGTGGTGTTTACAGAGGACTAACACATGAACGATAAGAGCAAACAGTACCAAGTCTGGAGCAGCTGTAAGGCTGATTTTTTTTTTTTTTTTAGAAAACTGCATATTTCATGAACTTGCTTCCCCATAAAACAATTTATTATGTCTTTGAATTTAATATTCAAATTTCATATAGTTTTATGGATAGATTTTTAGGTTCTATGAAACCTACAAACCTGCAAATCTAATTTTACATAGCAGATTAAGTAATGTAGAGTGTACCGTACATAGTAGTGGTACACAATAGCATCACAATGAATTGTTCTCTTAAATTTTCCATACCCATATTAGAGAAAATTAACATAGTGTCTAAATTTGGACAAAATTTTTTCATAAAAATTTCATTTATAAAGACAATAGGCAATGCACCTTCACTTGTTGTCTCTAGGATTTATTGATACCAACTGCTCACAGTTACTACTGAATTCAACTTTTAATGTTGTGGATAGGTAATACAAAAACACATCTAGATAAGAACCCAAAGTTGCATATTACATTTCAACTTTAATATTTATTTATTTATTTGAGAGAGAGTAAGAGAGTATGGGGAATGGGTGGGGAGCGACAGAGGGAGAATCCCAAGCAGGCTCCACGCTCAGCACAGAGCCAATGCAGGGACTGATCTCAAAAATCAAAGAATCCGAGGCTTATCTGACCAAGCCACCCAGGCGCCCCTACATTTCTTTTAAGGCAAGGGTCCTGTTCCTAAAGAAATGAGTTTAAAATAGTCATTTAATGGGTATTATAAAAAATAACAAAGAGGCATACATTTTTTTCACCAAAACTTTGATCCTCCATTTAAGGTGGCTTTAAATTAATAATTATTAATCCAAGAGCGCTGGATGGTGCAGCTGGTTAAACACCTGACACTTGATTTCAGCTCAGGTTGTGATCTCAGTGTTGGAAGACTGAGCCCCCTGTGGGCCTCTGCGCTCAGCACAGTCTGCTTGAGATTCTCTCTCCCTGCCCCCCGCCCCTTCCACTTGTGCTCTCTCTCTCAAATAAATAAATATATCTTTCAAAAAAAAATTTCCTAATGCAAAATTTGTCTATGATAATTTCTCTGTGTTTTTGGACTCCATTTCAGTATTTTCATTATTTAAAACTAGAGTTACTGCTAAATTGACCCTTGAGCAACACGGGTATGAACTGAGCAGGTCCAGCTTATATGCAGATTTTTTCCCATAAATATATATACTGTACTGTAAATACATTTTCCTTATGATTTTCTTGATAACATTTCCTTTTCTCTAGCTTATATTATTATAAGAATATAGTGTACAATGCATATAATGTACAAACTATGTGTTAGTCAACTGTTTATATTATCAGTAAGGATTCTGGAAACAATAGGCTATTAGTAGTTAAGTTTTTGGAGAGTTGAAAACTATATACAGGGGTGCCTGGGTGGCTCAGTGGGTTAAGCCTCTGCCTTCAGCTCAGGTCATGATCCCAGGGTTCTGGGATTGGGCCCCACATCAGGCTCTCTGCTCAGTGGGAAGCCTGTTTCCCCCTCTCTCTCTGCCTGCCTCTCTGCCTACTTGTGATCTCTCTGTCAAATAAATAAATAAAATCTTAAAAAAAAAACCAACTATATACAGATTTTGCACAAGGGGTCACCACTCCTAACCCCTGTGTTGTTCAAAGGTCAACTTATGAGCGCTAGAATCCTCCTACTGTTTATTTTTAAATCCTTCCTATGTTTATATATTTGTATATGTATTTGTGTAGAGATACACATCTATAAAAACACACAGCTGTATCAGAAAAAAAACTAGAATTATTCCAAACATAATTAAAATACTCGTGGGTTTTATATATCTAAAATTGCCAAAATGTGTGAGAACATACACCCACTGTCCTAATTCTGCCCTGCTGGAACCATGATAATTCTTCTTTTCCTTCCATGTTAAAGAGTCCTCCAAATATTTCAAGACAACTAATTCATCTGCCTTCTTTCCTCCTAGCTCAGCAGCCATAGTCCCTCAGCCTTCCCCTTAGGATGTGGTTTCCAGGCTCCTCACCAACCTGGCCTCCCTCCTCAGGACACACTCCCACATGTCAGAATGCAACTGCTACGGATCCAGAGAGAAGGTCTTAGATGAACAACAGATCATCTGCTTGCCATTTTATTAGCTATCACAAACATCAGTCAGAACTCTGAACAAGCTGAGCTTCACAGCTAACTTGAGCTGAATGTTTTAAATGCTTGGAAAGTGTGAATTTTATTTTTGCTCTAACAGTCAGATGTAAGACATCAAATTGAAACTTGCAGTAATTTACATGGCATATGTCAACACCAACATTCTAACCACAAGACAAAGGAGAGGTGGTGGGGGGGGTTACAGGATCATGTAAAAAAGTGGGTCACCCTTTTCCATTGGATCCCTTCTTCGTTACCAACTTCATTACCAACTGGGTGGCTCTGTCTCTTGTGGGAATGTGAAACCTTCTCTCCATCTACTCCAAGCATCCTGTTTTCACGTCACTTTCTCTCAGGCACTACAATTTCTCTGTCTATATATATCTTAGGCTTACAAATGTCCTTGAATAAACTCACAAGTTTTGGGGGCAGTAAGTAGAAACAAAATTATAAACTTCAAATATCTTTGACTCAGCCTTTAGGAAAATTAACATTCTTTATATCCCAGTTTCCACAGACTTCAAGCTAAAACTATGCTTGCTCTTTTTATTTTCATCATATAGTTCAGTTTTTGTCTATGACTACTTCCTAAGAGCAGAGAACTTGACTATATAATGGAAAGGCTGGTTTTAATAATTCCAAGTTCTGTTAACTTGTACCTCTGGCACTATAAATGTTTGTCATAGGAAACTTTATTTTCTAAAATGTTTTTTGTAGGACTGGTGTTTGCCTGCGTCAAGCTGTAACCACTGCCTGTGACAGGGGTTTGAGGCAACCCCCACTCTCAGCGGCAATTAACTCGTTCTTCCTGGACTTGGCAGACACAGCCCCGTAACTTCCCTGGTATGGAAGGGGTGTGACTTTGCTTGTTTGACCGAGAACACCAAGACTTTTTATCTTGGCTTTTTCCACTCAGGCCACAATAAACATTGGGATCCAACAAACCTCTTTTTAAAAAGTCATGAAAATTAAAAAGAAATCCTCCAGCATAAGAAATAACACAGAGGACATGGGGAGATGGAGAGGAGAAGGGAGTTGGGGGAAATCGGAGGGGGAGACGAACTGTGAGAGACTGTGGACTCTGAGAAACAAACTGAGGGTTTTGAAGGGGCAGGGAGTGGAAGGTTGGGTGAGCCTGGTGGTGAGTATTATGGTGGGCACGTGTTGCATGGAGCACTGGGCTTGGTACATAAACAATGAATGAATATGTGGTATATAAACAATGAATTCTGGAACACTTTTTGGTTTCTTTTCAAACCAAAAAAATTAATTAATTAAAAAAAATAAACTAAAAAAAAAAAAAAAAAAGAAATCCTCCAACAACAGGGACCATGTATCATCATTGCACCTTCCCTAATACCTGGCTCAGAGCTTTCCAAATGTATGGTGCTTAACAATATTAGTTGAAGTGGATGGAATTACTCTTCATAACAGCTCTTGTTTGAAGCTAAATTTCATTGCCATTAAAATGCAACATGGAAGTTCAGAAGAAATCAGAGTTTTTACTTCTTCTTCTTCTTCCTTTTGAGTTTTACTTCTTCACCAGATTTGCAAATATTTTTTCCAGAATGGGTCTACTCTTATAGATACAGCGTGTCCTCTATAATAGTATCTGAAGCCTCTTGGTTGTAGGTGACAGAAATTTATTTTTTATTTATTTATTTTTAAAAAATATTTTATTTATTTATTTGACAGAGAGAGATCACAAGTAGATAAGAGAGGCAGGCAGAGAGAGAGAGAGAGAGAGAGAGGGAAGCAGGTTCCCTGCTGAGCAGAGAGCCCAATGCGGGACTCGATCCCAGGACCCCGAGATCATGACCTGAGCCGAAGGCAGCGGCTTAACCCACTGAGCCACCCAGGCGCCCTGTAGGTGACAGAAATTTAACTCACGCAAGTTTAAGCAAAGAAAGGGGAGGATATAATGCTTCATGCTTTAATGTAGAAGGCCTTCATCATAGCAGAACTCAGAGGCTCAAATATTATCACGAGGACTGGCTCTTTCCCTCTCTCTTTCTCTGGCCTCCTTTCTTCAGTGCTGGTTTCATTCTCAGGAAGCTCCCACTGACTCCCTACCAAATGGCAATCTTATGTTTACATCTTTTCCACTCACAACCCAAAAGGAAGACACACCTTCTATCAAGTCTTAGGGAAGACTCCCAGTAGACTCTGCTTGGACCACACGTCTTTCCTAAAACAGATTTAGGCAATCCTCATGGCCAGACCCCAACGAGAAGGCAAGGGAGTGTCCCAAGGGAAAAAATGCCACACCGATAAGTCTACTCAACAATTCAAGGCCTGAAATTATAAGTCCTTTTTTTCTCCTTCTGGGCATGACAGAAATAAAACCATGGTTCTGCCAAGCTGACTTCTAAAATGACTGTAATTATACAGTATACTCTCATTGGTTACAGAGAAATGATATTTACTGGGTCTATTACATGCCAACCACAGTGTCAGACATTTTTATATATGTTAGCTTATTTAATTCTCATAATATGTAGATATTTAAGATGAAGGTACAGAGGCTGAGAGAGGTTACACAGCATATTTTAGAACCAAAGATGTAAGCTGCGTCTATCTGCCCCCCCAATCCCTTTGTTTTCAGCACTGAGAGTTTTAGGGCTCTTTTGAGTTTCTTTACTGTGAGTATCAGAAATTTGTGGATGAAAGCTGAAAGACCTACATATTAGGCAAGGCCAACTTAATTAAAAGGAAGGCAATTATCTATAGAAAGTGATTTATCAGATGCCCTGAAAGAGTTTTACTAGTGCCTGAAATTTCTCCGCTAGAGATTATTTCGGACTTAGTCATTACTGCTGCTTAATTTATTTTATTATTTTACTACAAATACTTCCCAAGAGCACTTGGGATAATGAGCCTTGCTCAAATGCAAATGCCCCAGAAAGGGGTAATACAGGAAGCATTCTTCTATTAGCCAAAACCTTTATGTACATCAGATTCTTCACTCCTTTTTCCCCTGGCCCTCACCCAGGAAAGAAGACATAGGGACAGGCCACATCACACTGCTCGACAGGACATCTGGGTAGAGCTCACAGCAGCCGGTGATGCACCAGAGGCTGGGAAAAATTCTACAACCTCTGTACTCCCAATGAAAATTACTCAGCATTTGATCAGACAATCGAGAAAAACTGTAAAAAGGTCTGATAACAGCAACAAAAAGGAATACGGTTATTAGATAGCCTATGAATTAGCAAAGGGAATCAGGCAGTGAAGACAGGAATGGTAACTATGAGAATTTGCACTAATTCTCCTCCACTTAATTTTAGAAACATAAACCTCTTGGGTAGACATTATTTAGTAAAGGAAAAATCTAATCTTTAGTGACTGTGGTTAAATGCTTTCTATCACACACCATTACTGGTGCCGCCACAGTATTACCCACAGGAATCTTACACTAAATGGAGTCTCTGGTTACACAGAGCATGGCTGGCTTCACTGTGCTTTCCTGCTTCAGAAAGTGGGCAGTGGGGTCCCAGCCTACTGCCAGCTCTTGGTCCCCCAGCACCTCTGGACGAATGTAACTGAGAACTCCTCCAAACTTCTGGCTTGCAGCCACTTCCCCTCTTAACTGGGGCAGTTAGGAAGCATTTATTTTTTAACTGTTTCTCTTCATAAGCAGTTTTCTGAATGATCCTACCTGGCGTAGTACCTGACACACAGGAAGCGTTCAGTAAGTTAAAAAGAAGGAGGGGGGAGAGGAGAAGGAGGGAAGAAGAGCAGGAAGAAGAAAGAACTGCATTCTATCTATCATATTTATTTCTTAGAGTCTTAGTTTGAAGGGACAAATGGGGTGAAGCTCAATAAACTTTCAAGACCATGGTAGTATAAGCCCTGCTTCTTAAAAATGAGGAAGCAAGGCGCAGAGGCTGGTAATTTCCCCAGTGTCAGACTGTTAAGAGCAAAGCTGAGTTTCTCGCCCACTTCTCCTTATGCCCAGTCCTGTGCTCTTTCTATAGTAAAAACTTCATGCCAAGAGACGGGCCATATGTTTTCAACAGGCAGCAGCAGAACGGGAGTTCCACTGTGTCCCTGTGTCCAAAAGCATTTCTATAGGCCAGGAAGGAGGGTGAACATTGTTGTCCGCTGGTGGCAGTTTCCCTATCACACATTTCCTGGGACACCGGCTGGAGCATCTAAGTAAGAACATATTAAAATCCTTCTCTGGTACATTTAGTAACCAAAGTTCTTTACAGGTTACGGTATTAACCAGAATCGTTCCAAGTTCTGTCCTCTGACAGACTGATGTCAGACCGACTCCCGTTCTCGCATACTTGTAACAGAAAATGTGTCTCATTCGCTTCACTAACAAACATTTAGAACATGCCTCCTTTTGGTAACACACTATGTTAGCCTCTGAAGCTATGAAGAGAGGTCTGGAACATGGGTCCTGCGTGTGCAGCACTTGAAATCTGTGAGGAGACAGAATGCACATATGAAAGAGAACCTCAAAGTCGGTGTATCTAAGTACAAATGAGAAGAGCAAAGGATAAGGCTATAGGATTTCTAGGAAGCCTTCCAGAGAATTAGAAAATCTAAATACAGACTTCCTTGGGTGTAACTGAACAATATCCACCATGGTAATTAAGGTTCAAAAATATAAGTAGTCACCAGACATGAAATTAACACTGTTTATCTCAATTCATATATTAATGTTGTAGCACCAAATTCCAAATCATCAGAAAGAAACCATCTTGAGATTGGCTCATATTTATGAAACAAATACTATCCTGGTAACTCATGTCAAACAAAGGCTATATTGAGAAATATTTCATATATAAAAGTAAAATATGTATGTATTGTTAAAACACACACTTATAACCTTCCAACAAACAAAAGTCCAGGGCTGTATGGCTTCACTGGTGAACTCTACTAAATATTCCAAGAAGATTTAATATCTATCCTTCTCAAAGTCTTCCAAAAAATTGAGGAGCAGGGAATGCTTACAAACTCATTTTATGAGGTCAGCATTACCCTGAGGCTAAAACCAGACAGGGACACCATGAAAACAGAAAATTATAGGCCAATATCCCTGATGAACATAGATGCAAAAATCTACAACAGAGTATTAGCAAATGGAATTCAACAATCTATTAAAAGGATCATATATCAACATTAAGTGAGATTTATTTCAGGGATGCAAGGATGGTTCAACATCAAATAATGTGACATTAATGAACGAAAGGTAAAAATCATATGATCATCTCAATAGATGCAGAAAAAGCATTTGGCAAAATTCAACATCCATTTATGATAAAAACTCAAAAAAATGGGTATAAAGGAAATATACCTCAACATAATAAAGATAATATATGACAAACTCACAGTTTTTAAGACCAGAAATAAGACTAGGATTCCAACTCTCCTCAATTTTATTCAACACAGTTTTGGAAGTCCTAGCCACAGCAATCAGACAAGACATAAAGAAGAAATAAATGGTATCCAATTTGCTAAGAAAGGACCGAAACTGTCACTGCTTAACAGATGACACAACATTATATAGAGAAAAAACAAAAATGGATACCCAAAACTGTTAAAACTAATAAATGAATTCAATAAAGTTACAGTATACAAAATTAAAATACAACAATCTGTTGCATTTCTATACACTAGTAACAAACTATTAGAAAGAGAAATCAAGAAAAAAATCTCATTTATAATTCGATAAAAAAAAAACTTAAAAATAAACTGAACTAAGAAGGTGAAAGACCTGTATGTACAGTGAAAACTGTAAGATGTTGATGAAAAAAAAACTGAAAGTGATACAAATAAATGTAAAGATATTCCACCATCATGGACTGGAAGAATCATTATTGTTAAAATGTCCACACTATCCAAAGAAATTTATGGATTCAATGCAATCCTTATCAAAATTCCAAGGGCATTTTTCACAAACTAGAACAAATCATCTAATTCTAATAAGTATATGGAACCACAAAAGACCCCAAATAGCCAAAGCAATCTTGGGAAAAAAGAACAAAGTTAGAGGTATCACACTTCCTGATTTCAAACTAGACTACAAAGCTATGGTAATAAAAACTACATGATATTGCCATGAAAGCAGACACACAGATTAACAGAACAGAACAGAGTGGAAATAAACCCATGCATATGTGGTCAATTAATTTATGACAAAGGAGGCAAGAACATACAATAAAGAAAGGATAGTATCGTCAATAAATGGTGTTGAGAAACTAGACAATGACATGCAAAGGAAAAAAAGTGAACCACTATCTTGCACCATATAAAAAAATTACCTCAAAATGGACTAGACTTGAATGTGAGACCTAAAGCCATAAAACTCCTAGAAGAAACCATAAGTGGTAAGCTCCTTGACAATTACGTTAGTGATGTGGTTTTGGGTCTGACTCCAAAGGCCAGGACAACAAAAACAAAAATAAATAAATGGGACTATACTAAACTTAAAAAGCCTCTGAAAAAAAAAAAAGAAAAGAAAAGAATCTTCTGCACAGTCAACAAAATTAAAAGGCAATCTACTGAATGGGTGAAGATATTTGCCAATTACATATACCATAGGGGTTAATATCCAAAATATATAAAGGACTCATATAATTCAATAATAACAACAAAATCTTTTTTAAAAATGGGCAAAGGATCTGAATAGACATTCTTCCAAAGAAGTCACACAGATGGCCAATAAGCATTTGAAAGATGTTCAACATCACTAATCATCAGGGGGAAGCAAATCAAAACCACAATGAGATATCACTTCATACTTGCCAAACTGGCTATTATCAAAAAGACAAGAAATAACAAGTTTTGGTGAAGGTGTGGAGATAAAGGAACCCTTATGCACTGTTGGTGGAAATGCAAGTTGGTGTAGCCACCATGGAAAACAGTATGAAGGTTCCTCAGAAAATTAAAAATAGAATTATCGTATGATCCAGCAATTCCACTTCTGAGTATCTAACAAAATACACAAAAACACAAATTTGATAAAACACACACATGTGTATGTTCACGGAAGCATTATTTATAATAGCCAAGCTTTAGAAAAACCTGAGTATCTGTTGATTATGAACAGATAAAAAGATGTGGAACACACAAACACACATACACACACACACACACACACACACACACACACACACGGAATACTACTTAGCCACAAAAAAGAATGAAATAGTACCATTTGCAACACCATGGACAGCCCTTGAGGGTATCACGCCATGTGAAATAAACCACAAAGAGAAAGATAAATACTGCTGATTTCCCTTACATGTGGAAGCTAAAACCAAGCAACAAAACAAAACCCAGACTCAACAGATACAGAGAACAGACTGATGGTTGCCAGAGAGGAGGGGAAGGGGAAGTAAAATGGGTGAAGGGTATCAATAGGTACCAAACGCCACCAATAAAATAAATAAAGAAATAAAATATACAGCATGGGGAATCCATTCAATAATACTGTGTTAACTTTGTCTGGTGACAAATGGTAACTAGACTTATGGTAGTTATCATCCCAAAGTACACACATGTCAAATCCCTACGCTGTACACACGAAATTAACATGCTACTGTATGTCAATTATACTTCAATAAAAAGACACATACTTGTAAAATTAAAATCTGGGTCTTACAGAAATACACACTATTTTATTTTCAGCATCACCAAATATCAGGGCTAGAAAGTAACCAAGTTACCAGCATATCCATTCATTAGCTGTTCCATTCACCCTTACACACCCCTAGTTATGGCTTCTCATCCTATGCTTGAAAACCTCCAGTGACAGTAACCTGACTAGCTGACGAGGCAGTATGGTTCATCTTTGGACATTCCTCTATTTCATTCTACATAAAAGCAATGTACTTCCAAATGGGAAAATTTGCAAAAGGGGAAGAGGCGGTGGAATATTTTCTAAGGTGTTACAGAGGTCTCTGCCTTTCATTATTAAGTTTTCTTTTGAGGTCTACTTCATGAGACTGATGAAGTACAATGGTCAGTAAGCCTATGCAGTAACATTCCTGTCCCTGGACATTCCTTCCAGAAAGCTCACTATGAGATATTAGATAATCCAAAGAAAATAAATGCTATGTAAGAATCCACCAAGAAATACTAGATTGAGAGTATCTACAATATCTGTTAATCCTACAATATCTACAGTAATGTTTCATGTTAAGTATGTTCATGTGTAGAAATAGAAAGAGCTTGAACTTGCAATAAATGCATTTATTAATCTTGCAGGAAACATGCATTTATTACCAGCACGTTCTACTTATTGTGGCCCAAAGCATACAGCTCAAGAAAATGCTTACTGCTGGGCCTTAAACAAAAAGGGTGTAGTTGCTTTGTGTGCCATTAACTGAGAAACAACCCATAATGGGTTCTATTGTATTTGACAATTCACCCCATTAACAAGATTTCTGGCTATGCATGCAGTTAACTTTTCACACAAAGGTAGGCCCTTGCACAACTAGTTGATTAAACAATTTGCGATCAATAGATTAAAACAGTAACACTAACAAATGAATGAAATGGGAATACTTTCCATCTACCACCACCACCAAGGCTTAAAGCAGGATACAGCAGCAGTGGGAGGGGAGAAGGAGTCACTAAATCTTACCACTTGGCCCACTGGGTATATCCTGTCTGTATCTCTGCAGGACGATAGAAGACCGGCTTTCCAACTCACCTGTGTTTTGAGAATGACATCCACAAATTTAAACTCTCACCCAAACCTCGTGTAGTGCTCCCTAATTTGAGCCGCTCTGAGGAGGTATATCCCTGAGCTATCATCCCTTACAGCAGAATTGAAGGGTGCAGGTCCTTGCATTTTTGGACTCTGCCTCTAGTCGGTCCCCACTGAGCATGTGGCTCAGAGCAGGCTAACTAGGCTGCTAGGTGGGGATGCAATGATGAACAAGACCGGGGGGTTACTGTACAATCCAGCAGCAGGATCAGAAGAATGCTGGGCCCTCCCAAGCATCTCCTGTGGATTCTTTTACCTGTTATCAACACAACTTATGGACTGGCTATCTATAGCCAATGCTAATTTACACGTTTCTTGAGGCATGGCCAATGAATTCTCTGCCACTTCTTTCTCAAATCCCCTTTGTAAGTACTGTTAGACATGTATTACCAGCAGTGTTACAGTGCCTGGCAGAGACGCCCTTCTTTACACCCTCCGGTAGCAGAGAAATTAAACACAGCATTCAGGAAACAGCTGATGGGATGTGTGATGGAGTGTGGAGCAGGATCGTGAGGAGAAAAACAGGGAAGCAACGTCAAAATCGAAGACAACTCCAAGAATGGTGAGGGGACAGGGGAAGGTCAGCAGCCAGTGGAGGTGGAGGAGAAGAAAGGGGGACAAATGTACAGATTCCAACCTTCTTTTGCACTTCTGAACTATAACTTCATTTCAGACACAGTGTAATGCTTTCAATTCTTTTTAAATTTTTGGAACTTGAGGAAATAACCCCAAAAGGCAGTCTATATGACTCCCTATCAACTAATATGAAGAAGCACTGTGCACAAAACACAAGAATTTGTACCCCACAATCCCAGATAAAGAAAGACAGAGAAGAGCAAATTTCTCAATGAGGTGAACCCTGACTTGTTAGCACCAAGAAGACTGCTGACACACAGGAAAGGAGGGAAGCAGAAGAGAAGGAAAACCAGGGTTCCCGGAGAAAACGGGGAGCAGTGGAACGGAAAGTGGTGAAGGGTCAAGAGGGAGAAGGGGAGAATTACTATCCCTACTTCTGTCCATCCAGCTAGAGATGTGGTCCAAGCAATGACTCAATTAACCAAAACCCTTGGCAATTATAAATCAATCATCCTAACAAATACCTGAAAAGTTTCAGGCTGCCAAAGTAATTCCGATGCTCACTGTTAAAATAAATAAATAAATAAAATAAAATAAAAATGAACAATCCTGCTGTAAACTCACCTCAGGCTTTGAGCTCAGAGTCATCTGAATTGTACACTATCGTTTTCACAAGTAAAACTGAGAGCACAGTTATTGGCTCTTGTTAATAATCAAATGCTCCAAAGTCTCCCAACATTTATTCCCAAGCACTCCCCAAAGATTTCTTATAAAAACTGCCTTATTTCCCAAGGGAACAGGTATAGGATGTGTGTTAGTTTTTTTAAAACCTGCCCCTGGCCAGTTTCCTGAAGAACCAGCAGCAGAAAATATAAGCCAGCTGTGGACTCGTCGGTATCTGAAGCAGATATCATGAGATTCCAGAGACCGATTAAAATTTATTTAAAGAAAGCCCTGATGTGACAGAAATATGACTGCAAATTTAGTAAGTATGACTATAAACATTTTATGGAAAAAGCACGAAAAATTCAGTATTGGGGGGCAACTAGTGGAAGGCCAGCTCTATTCAGCACACAAATGAAAATGCTAGCCCTGTCTTTAACAAAGCCAAACTGTAAGTGAATACACATAATCCAGGGAGGAAAAGAATTTCATGCAAGTGTCATCAGTTTGAGTTTTGTTTTCCCAACCATAAGCAGATGTTGAATCTGCCTGGCATCGGCTGAAAAATATGCATGAGCTTTTCGCTGGGAAGCAGGGCAGCGTCCCCTGTGTGGAGAGCTGTCTTACAGGTACACCTGAGTCCCCTCCGTGGAGAACAAAGCAGAGGACACGTGAAAATATCTGCAAATGTGTAATATACGTCATTTCAGAGCCGGCTTGACTTCTCTGTATGTTATTTTTGAGCCCTGCTCTGAAAATATCCCAATTTCAGAGAAGAAAGATGAAGTCTGGCTCATACCACATAGCAAATTGCATGCAGTGATTTAAAGAAAGTCAAAACTAAACTCTGACTCTAGATAGTGGGATAAGAAGGAGCTATAGGATTAGCAATAGATGAAAATCAAAAATAAGTTTTCAGGATTTTGTATTTTTAACATAGCTTAAATTATTTATTGAGTCGCTGTACTTTCCCCAGTTAATCATTAACCACATACCTACCAATCCTTTTAAGAAATGCACAGGAAAAATCACAGCTCATTCTTCTCTTATCTTTCCCACAAGAAAAAAAAAAAACCCAAAACTAGCCCTGGAAGACAACCACACAAGCACTTGGGACCTGCACGGTACAATCACACTTACTGATTTTTTCCTCATTTCTTGAGAAAGGAAAGCAGCAAAGCTGGCCCATGGCACTGGTGCTGTCTTTCCTTCCTGGTGCTCTTCTCCCCGGGCACCCCAAAGAGAAACTGCAGTTTACACCACGGTCTGTGAGCACACCCTGCCTCTTCCACTCCGAGCACGAAGAGCCAATGCACAGCCAGCAGAGAGAAAGGAGAAGGGAACTCGCGGCGGTGAGCAGAAAGGCTCCACCTCCCAGCCCTCCAGCCAGAGGCAACTGCACCGGGACCAGCGTTCAGGGAGAGAAGTAGCCATATGCTCGCCTAATTCTCACACAGCTGAAAGCTCCCGGCCTCCGCTCCCTGCCACAGGCACAGCCTAGGGAACCGTGTGTGTCTTGAAGAAAGATAATCAGGCACAAACCACAAGGAGTGGTCCTCCCTCCTGCAGACAAATATAGTAATTACACAGAGAAATTCAGAGGAAAAAAAAATCCCTACATTTTCTGCCTGCTACTTAAAGAGGAAGAGCTTTCTTTTACCCCAGGAGATTTGGGGTTCTTTGTTTTAGGAATAAGGAAGCTGACGTGGCAGAACACTGAAAAAGCAGCTTGAATGAAGTACCACTAATGATCCAGGAGCCGCACCAACTGTAGGAATGACAGGGAAAGTGGGGGACAGTCCTGTTGTCAGCACTTTACAGTGTAGCTTTTAAAGTTAAATGTCTGCTTTCTGAAACACTCCTGTGTTCTTCTAGTAAATCAATACTACGAATTTTGAAATCAGAGTATCAAGTATGTCGTTAGCCCAGAAAATTCCCCAAATCTAGAAGCACCGCTGAGAAAAAGAGCAGAGATAAAAGCACCTTTCAGAATGAATCCAGGGGGTGGGTAAGCAAATTCAGGGACAGCACAACGACTAATTTTAAAACACAATATTTGAACTTCATGACAGGAGATAAGTGACTTCAAGTGACAGCTCCAAATCTGTTCCGTTAGAGCACAGCCTTACTTCATGACACCACAGGAATGAAAGACAAACACCATCCAAATTCCTGCTGTACCCCTCTACTTCCTAGCAAGGCGCACACACACCGATTAACCAAGAGGTGGAACGATGATTGTGAAAACCTTCTGTGGTTCTGGATGCAGGATGCCTGCTTTCATTCCCCCTGAAGAAGAAGAGAATGCAGTTTGGAAAAATAAAAGCTGTCCATTTTTTTTCTGTTAAACATTATTTCGTGCATTAAAGAAATATTTGTAGTCAACACTCTTCATTGAGAAAAACGAGTAAGTCCTAGCATTCCCTAATCACCAACGTCGATGTTGCCATAAAAACCTTTAGAAAGAGAAAGCCAGAGGTTTGAATCCCAGATCTGCCAGGTATTAGGAGTTCTGAAATAATGACCTCTTTGTCAGTTTGGATTAACCTCCTCTGTAAGACCTGAAAATCAGGTTAAGTTCATTATAAAGTTTTTAACTTGTTGTTGCAAAGTAGATAGTGTTTGGGAGGAAGGAAAGAGGCAGAGAACAGATTCCTATAGCTGTTTGCACCTCCGTCTCTTCAGCACCAGCCAGGAATCTCTCCACCTCCTGTTGCAATCTCCTGCCCTGGGCTGCCATCTTGAGCTACTGCTTATACATGTGGACTCGGAGCCAAAAGGCCCCTCCCTGTCATGCAGCACTCAGGGGACAGTATGCTGTAATGAACCCTACACCGGCTTCACTTTATTAATTAATTCTTACTGGCACTACTTCTAACAACATGCAATTAAGAATATCAGTTACAGTACCTACCTCTGGATATCCTGCAGTCTAAGGGGAAAATATATATAATATCAGATATACATATGTGTAATGTCTAAGATTTTTTTTTCATAAGCATTAAGAATGAACCAACCAGGGGCCCCTGGGTGGCTCAGTGGGTTAAGCCTCTGCCTTAGGCTCAGGTCATGATCTCCGGACTCTCTGCTCAGCAGGGAGCCTGCTTCCCCCTCCCCTTCTGCCTGCCCCTCCACCTCCTTGTGATCTCTCTCTCTCTCTGTGTCAAATAAATAAACAAAATCCTAAAAAAAAAAAAAAAAAAAAAAGAATGAACCAACCATAATACAAGATTAGGAAAACAACTGAAAAATTCAAGACAGGAATTTTTAAATTGGCTTTGAATTGTGCAAATGATTAGCATATCATTTAACCTCAAGAAGAGGATGGAGTCTGGTTTCCTCTCACTCGGGACTCTCTGTTATGGAAGGCTATAGCTTCATACCTTAGATCACAGCTAGTCTCAGCCTAGGATTTCCAGGAATGGTCTTCATGTTGCATATTTTTATATTTTTTTCAATAAAGATGATTCATTAAATATACAATTAAATATAATTTCCCTTCTATAGATTTCTTAAGAGTTTCCATATACCCAAATTTTCAACTCAAAAGAACAGAAACATTCATATGTCTGGATTTTTATTTGTTTGTTTGAAAAACAAACCATACATAGGTACATAGGCGAATACGTAGGCAAATACTGGTGAAAAAACTGATTATTTTTTCCCCCACTATCACATGCCCCCTTTCTCAAAGTTGAACAGTTACCATACAGAAGGACCTAGAAAGTAGTCATCATTTACCCAACTGTTTGGGAATACAACAGTCTGTAACTGACTTGAATAGCACAAGATACAAGCCCCTCCTTGCCCTCCCCTATCTCGCAAAAACAATCAAGTAGTAAGCTGAACAAGGATAAATGCTAAGATTTTCTGGAACTTACTATATGCCAGGGTCTTGCTAAGTGTTTTTGTATTTACTCTCATTTCATCCCTACCACAGTTCTGTGAAGTAGGTGGTATTTCTATCCTCTTTTGACAGATGGAAAAAGTTGAGCTCAGAAAATAAACTAAGCCAAAACCTCTCAGAGAATACGGGCCAATAATGGGATTTGAACTCATTTTGCCTGGCTGTACAGACCCTAAGCTCCTCAGCCCAGAGTTCTGTATTATTAAACACTATTTGTATGTGATATCGGGTATATACCTTACGAGACAGCTTACTACAATATCGAATAATGCACATAAAAACAGCTATTTAACAAAGCTCAATGGTAATATGTTTAAATGTCTTGGTTTCTCATATTTTGCCACCAAATTCCTTTATTCATAAGGCATGAGTAATATAATCCTATGAAGGCAGATCCCTTATAGGAGCTGGAGCCTAGCTCTGCTCCCTGCCAAGCTGTGGGGAGGACTTCCTCTAGGGCCCAGAAATGCCAGAATGGCTCCTGAAAGCATTCACCTTCCAGGAAAAATAGCAACTTACACCAGTTGTGAGGAATCCCTGAGAATATTAATAGGATTTGGTTAGAGGATTAACAGACTCTTTTTAGTCATATAGAGAGATCTACTATAACTAGGAGAAGATTTTAAAAAGAAATTAACCCATGGGGGTGCTGGGGGGTTCAGTCATTAAGCATCTACCTTTGGCTCAGGTCATGATCCCAGGGTCCTGGGATCCAGCCCTGCATTGGGCTCCCTGCTCAGCAGGAAGCCTGCTTTTCCCTCTCCCTCTCCCCTTGCTTGCGTTCTCTCTCTTGCTATATCTCTCTCTGTCAAATAAATAAAATCTTTAGAAAGAAAAAAAAAAGAACTTAACATGAATGAGAAAACCTGACATGATATCATGTTCACAACTTTAAAGCTATCACCTCTTCATGTTTTCTTTTCTCACAGGCCTAACTAGGAACAAATCATGGTTGGGACAGACACCTGTCTGCTACAGTTGCTTGGATCCTTGTTATAATGGTTAACATGGGAGGAAGGAAGCTAAACAGTATGAAGGGGTGGCAGCTGCCTCCTCTCCATGTGCTTTGGTCAGCTCTGAAAATACTGCCTCCGAGGGAAAAAGAGAATTCTTAACTATGACCAAAACTATTCTCTGTATCACTGGGTGGCATTATTTTCAATTTGAAAACACATATACTTGGATTTTGGAGCAACCTCATATATAAAAGTCTGACTCAACGTAAAGAACAAATCCCACTGTAAGACTCTGAATCTGTAGAACTGTCCAGATTACCGCCTCTTCTGAGACCTCCAATTCATTAATAAAAAGAAATCTGCATTTGACAACTTACAGAAACACAAGAGAAAGAAATGAAAAAAGTAAATACTCCTTTATTAAAAAGAGTGGAGAGAAAGAGGACATTAAATCGTGAAGTGTAAAGAGATGGAAAAAATCCTTTATCCCTCCAAATTCTAGAACCGAGCCCTTAGGAAATATGCCTTTAAGCACAAGAGAAACACTTCAGTTAGATTTCATTATACAGCAGGTGGCATGCTTATGGAAACTGTTATGCCAAGAAATGTCACAGTTTCAGGGGAAATGTATGTAAGTTCATGAAATGCTTGACAATTGATGAAAACACAACTCATAATAATTGGATTGTTTTAGAATATATCCCAATTTTTTATGTTGACATCGGGGTAGCAAAGACCATCTATCTGGGCTTTAAGCACGTTGGATGCACATACCCAATATTGTATCCTGTTTCTCTATGTTCTTGTAAAACCAAATTTCAATTCTCAATAATCAATCCACAAAGCGTCTATCACCCAGACCCAATAAATGCTCCTTTCCTCTCTACCTAGTGCTACATCTTTGCAGCCATTTTGTAACCAAAGGGCAAAGTTCTGAAGCTACCTGATTAAATATTGATCTTTGAAAGTTGTTCTTACGAATGTCTGTCTGTAAGAAAAAGAGGCTGAGAAAGTCATAACTGAAAAACTTCAATGATTATCTGTAAATCTCACTGGTAAAGGCCTATTTTTAATTACCAGGTAAAAGAATCTTGATCTAACTGTGAAATTTGGGAACCAAGAATATTTTTTTTACCATTAGTCCTCCATTAGTCATACTTTCAACAAAGAGTTTTTATTTCTCTTTCCAGTGTTTTGTTTTTCTCTAACACTGAAAGTTAGAGGTATTTGTATTTGAAATTGCCAGATGCTATAGAATTTCAGTATATAATTAAAAGGAAAATGTGTTTTTTGAAACCAAGGAGAAAAACATAATGTACCATATACGGCATATGTGCATTTAGGGAAGGGGAGGAAACAAGCAGATAACTAGAGTTACAAAATAAGTCCTTCTTGACCAATTTGGAATAGTCTTTTCCAAATCTCTGCAGTGCATGTCTACCTAGTGCCAATTTTCAAATGCTTTCTCCATGTTTATTATGAGGATCTTTTTCTCTTCTTCTTCTTCTTTTTTTTTTTTTAAAGATTTATTCACTTCTTTGGGTGGGGGGTGGGGTGGGGGTGGGGAGCACAAGCAGGAGGGGCAGAGGGAAAGAGAGAGAGAATCTCAAGCAGACTCCCTGCTGAGTGCCCAGCCTGACTCGGGCCTCGATCTCATGACCCTGAGATCATGACCTGAGCCAAAACCAAGAGCCTGATCTCAATCGGCCACGCTACCCAGGCTCCCGTGGTCAGTTATTTTCTATGTGCATGGCCCAACCTTCAACAAAGTATGTCACTGCAGTCCTTCCCTTAATTGGTAAGAAATAAATTAGGGAGGAGAATTTATTTTCCTGCTCAGAGAACAGACAGCAGTAGAGCTCTTGAGGTAGGAGGCTGGAGGATGGGTTGATGGGTTACATTACCTGCTTGAAGCCTTCCGATTCTATTACACCACTTTGTCCATTCAATTTGCTTCTGGCCACTATTTGTTAAGCACTTAGTATGTGCTAAGATGATAATCACAATGGCTCTTGAGGTGAGGTTTATGAAAACACAACTCATAAAAACTGGAGTACAAGGAGTACTCCAGAGTAAGTACAACCAAAGTAAGTGAGAGAGAAAGCCAGGGCCAGAGCTGTAGCAGGCAGAAATCTGTAGGCATGTGCTCATGGGGGCAGGAGGGGCATCACCTTATGGTAAATCCCATTGGATGGTTTTATTAAGGCAAGGCAGGAAGAGGAGAACAAAGGCCAACAACAGTCATCTATTCTAGTTAGCTGCTGCTCATTCTTGCTTTTATACTCTGTCCTTCTTTTTAGGTATTAACAATGAAACCATAAAAACCGACAGGAATTACTTAACTCAAGGACAAGTTATATGATTGGATGTTAAAACCTTTAAAAAAAAAAAAAAAAGCAAAAGCAAAGAATGTACTTAATCTGTCGGCCAGTATTTGTATTATCTGACACGGCTGCCTTCTTTTTCACCTGCTTTTAATCCTTTAATGCCTTGAGACTTTGAGAGAAAGCACCATCCTTCACAGCAGGAAAAAAATGTATTTAAGAAAAGCTAATAGGACCAAATGAGTAGATTCTGTTTGCAATTTAACAATGTAAACTACAAAAATTTGGTTGTATACTTTCTAATGTACTGGGGGTTTTCACAGTTCCTAATTATTCTTTATCTGGGAAATCCCCAATCTGTATTTAGCTCAAAAATGCTCCACTGTTTGACCTTGGACGAGACAACAGTCACATTTCCTGCTATATAAAGGATTGGAAGACCTCAAATGAAAGGTGCTTTAATAACTCAGTGCACTACTATGAAAGGGCTTTTTTTTCCCCCTCTAATAACAGTGAAAGGGATGAGGAAGAATGAAAATAAATCCCCAAAATAACAAAAAGAAAATTCACTTATACAAATGAAAGACAGTGAAATCATGACTGGTTTTGGCAGGTCTCAGTATCCATCCTGATCTACGGTGGCCCAGGGTAACATTCATCTGATATACTGTGTCAGTATTCATTCTGTTTATGGACACTTTTAACAACATTTGACAACAGTTGTTTAAATGTCCATAAAACCAGGGCGCCTGGCTGGCTCAGTCCAGAGAGCAGGTGACTCTCAGTCTTGGGGTGGTGAGTTTAAGCCCCATATCAGGAACAGTGATGACTAAAATCAATCACTCAATAAGCAAAACTAAACAAACAAACAAACAAAAAGTTGAAATACACATAAAACCAAAATACTGATGATGTAGAAAACAAAGGCAAAAAAAATGTAGATAAAATTAAGTGTCCTTACAGGTTTGCAGCCTCCCACTGACAGGTGGCTGAGATCCGCAGAGCAACATTCCTCCAGGAACTCACAACTGCCTTAATGTTAATGATTTGCTAGAGGCAAAAAGCAACCTAACCTTGGCATTAGCCAGACCTCCAGGATCCTTTAAATCCTCTTTAACACACGAAAATCCTTTTGGAAACTTCCTTTATCTCTGCCCCTCCCCACTTAGAAGTATAGAATCAATAGCTCCTCACAATCCCAGTGCCACTCTTTCTGCCCACAGGTCCTATCCTGTGCTTTAATAAAACCAGCTTTTTATAAACCCCTTTATAAACCCTGTGCTTTAATAAAACCACATCTCAAGATTTCTTTCCTGACCGTTCACTCCCAAACCCCAACACTGCATCACTACGACTATTTTCTGTTAATACATTTATTTCATAATCAAGATGTGTATCCAGTGGGCAGCACTCAGCTCCAAGTAACAAAAACCTCTTGATCCAAATGGTTAAAAAATAAATTCATCATTTCCTATAATCAGAGATGGAATGACTTTAGGGTTAGTTAATTCAGTGCCTTAACAAGATCAAGATTCACCTTTCTAGTCTCCCATACAGTGTACATGTTTGTAGTCACCTACTGTCCCTGTGGTTAAGACGGCCACTAAGTCCTGGCATCACATCACAATTTCCAGCCAAAAGAGGATGTTCTCTTCCCTATGAATCTCTAAGTCTCAGCCAAAACACTATTTTCTGAGTTCCCATGTAGATATCCCTTCAAATATCAGAAATGGGTCACATGCCACTTCCTAAACTCATCACTGGCAAGAACAGAACCAGTCACCAGCAGGCCCAAAGCCAGGCCCATATGCCCTGAAGTTCGCCACCTCACGGGGAATGCAGGGCCCTGCCAACAGAGAATGAGGAGGGCAAGAAAATGGATTCACAACAGGCAAACCACTAGTGTTGCCAGTGGTCAATTAAAATTAGTAAAGTTACAGAAAGGGTCAATAAATAGTTACGTATAGCAGAAAAGGGAAAAAGCCTTAAAAAGTAAATAATTGGGAAGAATGCCATGCCAGTAAAAAACAAACAGAAAAGCAAAAACAATCATCTATGGATAAATGTACAGCACGCTTATATATTGAATGCACGGTTGGGAGAAGCAGTATCAAAACTGTTCACCGCCTTTCTCCCCAACCTTACTATGCTAAGATTGACTTCTTAAATAAAAGCTTTTGCTTTGATCGGAGCTGTTAGCAAGGAAAGTATTTTTGGCAGCTATGGCTCCCTGGTATGAAATATAAAATTTATGATGATCAAAAGCAGTTGCTTTTACTCATAGCCAGAAGCAAGTTGAAATAGTCACCTGGATACCCTCGTCAGTAGAAGATCAAGTAGAACCACAGTGAATAAAATGACAAAATGTAGTTCTGTTAGCTACAGTTAGTGTTCTAGGTACTTTATATAAAATGTTTTCAAGTTAGATAAAATAGTCAAGGATCTTGATGGGTTAACGAAAAGAAACAGAGAATTTCAATTTCATAAAGGGAAATAAGTATACTCAGTTTCTTCAGCTCTCATGCTCCCTGTTTTTACCAGAACAAGTTTCCAAGTAAAGGAAGGAAACTTGCATAGGGAAGTTTTTTCCTTTCCTTTCCTTTCTGCTGTTGTTGTCCAGATTCCATACACCACGATGAAAAAATAATCAGATGTGTCATATTTGCTGAACCAATTTCCACCACCTTTTATTCGAGGCCCTTGGTGTCAGATCTCCTTCCTTCCTCCGTAATAGTTTTCTTGGGTTACTCACTGCAAAACTAGCCTGAAGTCCCAGGTTTCCAGTACCCCTCAATTACTTCATTCATAGCCGCAGCTTTAACTGTGATCCTAATGCCACTGAATCCCAAATTTCTCTCTCAGATAGGTCATCTATGTCCCACAACTCCCTCCGGAATGTCACATGACTGGGCCACAGATGTTTCAATATGTCTAAAATCAAACTCATCCCCCTGTCACCAAAATGTTTTCTCTTTTATCCCTTATGTTGGTGGAGGGCACTACCATCGACCTAGCTGTCGCACGCCAAATACGGGAGCCATCCAAGAGCTCTCCCCTGTCTTTCCTAATCTGCTGCAAACCTGAAGAGAGACTGATTTCTCCTGCCGACCCAGATCTACAATACACCCCTCCTGCTCCACCTCCCCTGCCAGTGCTAACTGCGCACCCTCTTCAGGACCTGCCTAGCATAGTGCCGCAGTCTCCTCGCTCATCTTGCTGATTCAGTCCCCTGTTCTCCCCACCATCGGGCTTTTACACTACTAATAGAGTGGCCTTTCTAAGGCACGACTCTGAGCGTGTCATTCGGAGCTCCAAAATTTTGGAAGGCTCCCATTTCCTACAAAATTAGATCTGAATTAAGATCTGCAGGATAGGGCACCTGGGTGGCTCAGTGGTTTAAGCCGCTGCCTTCGGCTCAGGTAATGATCTCAGGGTCCTCGGATCGAATCCTGCATCGGGCTCTCTGCTCGGCAGGGAGCCTACTTCCCTCTCACTCTCTCTGCCTGCCTCTCTGCCTACTTGTATCTCTCTCTGTCAAATAAATAAAATCTTTAAAAAAAAAAAAAAAGATCTGCAGGATAGGGGCACCTGGGTGGCTCAGTGGGTTAAAGCCTCTGCCTTCGGCCCAGGTCATGGTCCCAGGGTCCTGGGATCGAGCCCCGCGTCCATCGGGCTCTCTGCTCAGCGGGGAGCCTGCTTCCCCTCCTCTCTCTGGCTGCCTCTCTGCCTACCTGTGATCTCTGTCTGTCAAATAAATAAATAAAATCTTAAAAAAAAAAAAAAGATCTGCAGGATAGGTAATTCACATGCACTGAGTGCATTACTTATACTCCCCCTGGAAAACACCTCCCTTTCACCTGTCCTCCTTCCCACATTCTCACTTTCCAGCTTTATCCTTTCCTCTTCAGGGCAGCCTTCCCTGACAATCCCAGGCTGAATTACAAGTGCACTCAGTTGGTTCCCATTAACTTCCTTACAGTCATTATCACCTTCAATCGTGATTGTTTGCGTGTAAACTCCGAGAGTACAGTCCTTGTTGGCCCACCTTTGATCTTCAATATACAACATAATGCTTGGCGCTTGGTAGGTTCAGTAAATTGCACAAATAAAATACAACAAAATGGGTTTATGTGCACAGCTAGCTGCCTTCAAAAGCCCCGAGGGAGCTCGCCTGATAGCTCAGGCAATATCGAATCCCAAGTTCACTCTACCAATAGTACAACAGTCAAGAGCCGTTTACTCACCACAGTCATAGTCCTCTCCCTTCCAATTCCCGTTTTAAGAGTAAATAGAGAACAAAAGAAAATAGCGGAATTGGATTTTTAGACCCAGCTGGACAATGAGAATGTTATTGTCTTCCAATTAGTCAGATGTGATAATAATTAAAGTTTAACTCGGGCAAAAACTAAAGTACAACAATTTAACATAAAATAGAGAAGTTGGGAATGATAATAATGGAAGGAATTTTCATGAGCTCACTCAGACCTCTAGCTTAGATGACTCACAAATGATACTCTCTTTTGCACCTTAAAAGATGGGTCAGTAAGGACATTTAACAAATCCCTTAACACTCTGTCCCAGTGTTTAACAATCAATCTTTTAGAACCCAAAGTTTCTCTAATTCCTAAAATAGTATATTCCCGGTAAAGATTAAAAAGAAAATGACTTTTTTTTCCTTATACTAACCCGTCCTTAAGTCACTCTTTAGCCCTCTTTGTCCTAGGCTTAAGAACTCTATACACATTAGGGTGCCTGGGTGCAACAGTTGGTTTAGTGACTGACTCCTGGTTTCCATTCATCTCAGGGTCATGAGATTGAGCCCCACACCGGGCTCTGTGCTCAGCGTGGAGTCTGAGTAAGCCTCTCTTTCCCTGCCCCCTGCTCACTTGCTCTCTCTCTTCCTCTCTCTAAAATAAATAAAATCTGAAAAAAAAAAAAAAGAATTCTACACACACTTTGTAATAAACACAGCAATAATAACGGATACTAGTGAGTGAATGCTGAGTGACGAGTGAGGCACCATGCTAAGTGCTTTTTGTGCATTATCTCATTCAGCCCTCATGAGTTTACCATCATTAACCCCATCTCACAGATGGGTTTAGGGTCCTGAAGTAATGTGTACAAGGAAACCAAGCTGGGAAGTGGCAGTGACCATTACAACAAGGTCTATCTCACTTGAGGGACTTCTGGGTCACTACGCCTTTCCCTCTGTAGCATGTGCACTGTCTCTCTCTCCACTGTTCTGCATCCTAATTCCTTAGTGCCTCACTGAAATGGAGATGAACTTCATGAGTTTTTACATATTTGTCTCTTGTGATTTCATCACATCATCAAACTGGTTTTTTTCTAAATAACATTAAAGAGCAGAGACTGCCAACTTCGTGTGTTTTTCCTAGATCCAGGAAAAAATAAAGCTAAGGTTTCTATCCTTGTACTTACATATAAAATTACATATAAATATATATGCAATGTAAAATATTACATAAATACATAAATCAAAAGCACATGATAAACATCCATGCACTTTTATTTTTTAAGTGCACCAATATTAATCACAGGCCATTAAAGGAAAGCATTAAGAGTAACGCAAGTCTATAATTACCTGAAGTAGGTGTTCTGATGTTAGAAACTCAAGAACACCATATAATAAGTATTCTGAAATGACTAGTACAGCTATTAATATGAGTTACTAACATTTTTATAAGATTATTATGTTAGGCACTGTGCTAAACACCTTTAGAGTATTAACTAATGTGGTGAAAAGTTTATTCAGAGTCAATTAGGCAATGTGATGGGTTAGTTAGCCCTAACTTTTGGCAACTGGAAGGGCCTCCTAACACTAGTTTTATTGTACATCTTAAAGCCTTCGTTTGACCACAAGATTGGATTTGCACTCCGATATTATCATTCATGTAGTGTTTTTTTCCTTAGAAATTCAATATTTACTTTCATATTTCCTTTTTTTTTTTTTTTTAAAGATTTCATTTATTTATCTGACAGAGAGAGATCACAAGTCGGCAGAGAGGTAGGCAGAGAGAGGAAGGGAAGCAGGCTCTCGGCTGAGCAGAGAGCCCAATGCGGGCCTCAATCCCAGGACCTTGAGACCATGACCCAAGCCAAAGGCAGAGGCTTTAACCCACTGAGCCACCCAGGCACCCTCATATTTCCTTTTTTTTTTCCAAGAGATTTTATTTACTTAGAGAGTAATTTTATTGAGAGATAAAATAGAGAGATTTTATTGACATAGAGAGAGAGAGAGCACACACAAGCAGGGGAAGAGGCAGGCGGAGGAAGAAGCAGGCCCCCTGATGAGCAAGGAGCCCTGTTGGGGACTCGATTTTAAGACCCTGGGATCATGGCCTGAGCTGAAGGCAGACACTTAATTGACTGAGCCACCCAGGCATTGCTATATTCATATTTCCTAAAATACACCAAAGGCTCTACAAATAAATCATAAAATAACATAAATTACTATTGTATCATGCTAGCACTGATGCTTAATTTGTCAGATCGTTAAATTTAACACAGAGCACTGCTCCTTTAATATATAAAGTTCTTACAGCATCTAATATAAATCATAAGGTTTGAAATCAGGCCAACAGATGGCTGCATTTTCAAAATATCCTGGGCTACAGTTTCCACTTCGTGTTAGCATCAAGAGTAATAACTGGTATATCAGTTAAAATACAGTAAGCCATCACTAAGATTAATTTTCTCAGTTACTTAATTCTGAGACATCCTAACTCATGCAAATATAAAGAAATGAGCTGAGAGTTCCAATTATCAGATGCTTTTTATTTTCACTAAGGGCATATAGCAATGAAATCACAAACACTTTCATTTAGAAGACATGTTTCACCAAAGAAACATTTAAGAGGAGGACAATTAGATTAGAAAAAGGAACAACATGGGCACCTGAGTAATTTTAACACATCAAAGGTTCTACTTTTTTCAAGAGCTTTCTGCTTTCTAGACAGGATGACACAGTCCCAGTTAAATCTGGACAGTCTTGGCTTTTTTCTTCTTCTTTTTTTTTTTTTAATCCTAGCCTAGTACACTCACAAGGGTACATTTAAATGATAAACTATATGGTCACTCAATTTCGGTGGCAGGAAGTAAATAATTAATAATACTCTGTACTCAGCAATTATTAATTTCCTTGATAATTTTGAACAGAGGAAATTTCCAACTGTTAAGGTTTTCAAGTGAAAAAAAAATGTACAGTTTTCTCAGATGATAAACTGTCTTTTCACTTCTCCTTCCCCTAACATGCTTAAAATAGATTCATCTTAATTGGTCTAAGCAGAGATGAAACTTTCTTAATCATCTTCCCTGTCAGCCTGAGCAAAAGAAAACAAACTTTCTTGTCCTGCCCACTACAAGAGAGACCTTTTATATTATAGAATATCAATTTCACATAATAATGGCTTTTAAATGAGTCATTCGTATACATTCGTATACTGTCAGTCTGGGGTATTTTTGTACTTCTTACCTTTTTACCACAGAAAGCTCAAATGGAAATTAAAGAGGAATGGAGAAAAAACTAGATAACTGTGCAGCCACCAAAATTAATTTGTTCAAAGAAAAGGCTGGAAATGCTGATCAAAATTAAGTTTGGAGAGGGGCGCCTGGGTGACTCAGTCCATTAAATGTCCAACTCTTGATTCCGGCTCAGGTTATGATCTCAGTGTCATGAGATCGAGCCCCGTGTCATGCTCCGCCTGCACGAGTGTGGGGTCTGCTCAAGATTCTCTTTCTCTTTCCCTCTCCTTCTGTCTCTGCCTCCCACCACCTTTGTTCATGCTTGCATACACACGGGCGCACTTGCACGCTTGTGCTTGCTCGCTCGCTCTCTCTATATATATGTATGTATATACCTATATATAAATTAAGCTTGGAGAGTTGTCTAAGGATTAAATCTTTTCATGGTTTTCTTGGACCATGAACTGAAGCAGTAAATTGTAAATATTTTGGCTTCAGGACCACTTTATACTCTTAAAAATTTCTAATAATCTCCCCATCTTCCTTCCCAGTCAAAGAGCTTTGGTTTATGTTGGCTATTATTTATCAGTATTTACTATGTTCAAAATTAAAACAGAATTTTCTGAAAATTTACTAATTCATTTCAAAACATCACAAACCCACAAACCCATCACAAGAAATAAAATATTACCATTAAGAACATTTGTATGAGAGACAACTATATTTTAAGTAAAAGTTTTTACACTGAGAAGAATGGCATTTACTTTTTTTGCAATTTCCTTTAATGTCTGGCATAATCAAAGACAGTTTTATACTCTTGTCTGATTCTGCATTCAATCTGTTGTAATATATGGTTTCATTTCCAGCCTAAGGAAAATCTAGCCACACATAGATACAAATTTTTTTTTAGATACAAATTTTTAAAAGAAGGGGAGAATAATAGCCTTTTCAGATAATCATGGATATTATACGAAAACACAAGTTGTATTTTCTTAAAATTTAGTTGCAATGCAATATGAAATCCTAAAATTTTGGACTTTTCTTACTCTTTACGCTCAAATCTTCTGGTATCTTGAATTTTCAGTAAATCTTTTTATCTATCCATGTCTTGTAACAGATACTGGTCATTTTAAAAATACAGAATTATGTGGTTCTTCCATATTTTGACAGACTTCTTAACACAACATCAAAAAACAAAACAAAACAAAAGTAAAACACATTAGGGTTGCCTGAGTGGCTCAGTCAGTTGAGTGTCTGACTCTTTAATCTTGGCTCAGGTCTTAATCCCAGGTTGTGAATTCAAGCCCCATACTGTGCTCCATGCTGGGCATGGAGCCTACTTAAAACAAAAGCAAATACAAAACCACATTGGGTCAATCATTAATATCACCCATAGATTGACAAGGGGCCCTAGTGAACTTCTAGGAGTGATGGAAATGGTCAGGATCTTGATGGTGATAATGGTTTCACAGTTGTAACTTTATGTTAAAAACTCATCAAATTATACACTTTAAATATGTACAGTGTTGTCTATAAGTTGTACCTCAGTAAAATAAAAGTAGTATGACAAAAGAAAAGAAACTAGGAAAATGGAGTTCATTATTCTACTCTGTGCTATTTTGGCTATGAAATTTTCCATAATAAAAAATGGGAAAAAGTCTCAAAGCTTTAAAAAAAAAGCTGCCAATCTCATGGTAACAAATTAGAGCTTTCCAAAATTCTTATTTTTGCCTGAAAGCTTGAATTTTATCATTGGTAGTAAATAATGTCAGATGCCCTGATGTGACAAGTGTATTTTAAAGAAAATGCCAGCCAAATACCCAAATGTGAAAATGATAACTTGAGTCATTTTTCAAGGAAAAAAAAAAAAAAATGCTGTTCCTGAAAAGAAAGTGGTTACTTTAGCTTGTAACTTAAACAATGACACTGCTTCTATATGCAGAAGCGCTTCACACACACTTCTCATTTTCATTAACGAAATACTGAAAAAGACACATACAGAGACAAATCAAATACAAATAGTAGATGTTACTACTCAGCAAGAACATTTTTACGTGAAATTGGCTTTTTTTTTTTTATTGCAACTGTCTTGACTCATTCTGGCCACACACACCATTGCTTTTGCACTGTTAGTATAAATGTTAACTCAGTGGAAAAGGAAAATGTCATAGCATTATCATAAAAATAGTTTGCCCTCACAGATCTTAAGTATCCTGGGGACCACCAGGGATCCATGGACCAAACTTTGTGAACTAGTACATTTTTAAGGTCTATTTTTAAAGAATTTAAAAACCAGGGGCACCTACGTGGCTCAGTTGGTTAGGCATCTGACTCTTGAATTCAGCTCAGGTCATGATCCTCAGGGGCAGGAGACTGAGCCCCTGGTCGGGCTCTGTGCTCAGCAGGGAGTCTGCTTGAGATTCTCTCTCTCCCTCTGACCCTCCTCCAACTCCCTTCCCATCTCTCTCTCTAATAAATAAATCTTTAAAAAAAAAAAAAAAGAACTGGGGCGCCTGGGTGGCTCAGTGGATTAAGCCGCTGCCTTCGGCTCAGGTCATGATCTCAGGGTCCTGGGATCGAGCCCCGCATCTGGCTCTCTGCTCCGCGGGGAGCCTGCTTCCTCCTCTCTCTCTGCCTGCCTCTCTGCCTACTTGTGATCTCTCTGTCAAAGAAAGAAAGAAAGAAAGAAAGAAAGAAAGAAAGAAAGAAAGAAAGAAAGAAACTTAAAACCCAACAAACCTGTAAATTATTAGGACATTAAATCATTCTTAGATAAGCACAGTGAAACACACTTTTCTATAACCAAAAGTTCACATGAGAAAAATAAACATTCAAGCATATATCTACTGCCAGTATCCCTTCCCACGAAGTGGACCTTCAAGAGAAAATACATCATCTGAGCAAAACAAATATTTTCAAATGAAACACCTTAAAAATTTGTAATTTATCCTTGATCTAAGTTTCATATTTAAGAATTCTAGAGAGCTTTAAGATTTTTGTTCTAGTTATGGCTTTTACCTAAGGAAGAAAAATTGTTGATTTCCTTCTCCCTCCACCCCACTTCCTGCTGAACAACCAATGGGTCAATCACATTGACAATATTATCTTCCATAAAGAAGATCCTCGTGCCTATATACTAAACTAGGCAAAATCCAGATAGCACATTCAGAGCTCTATCATGGCTTCTAAGGGGAAAGGAGCACTGAGGATTAAGACAACAAAGTCAGAGATGAGGGTTTCCCCAAATGTACCCCCCAAAATCTTTTCCTTCTGGCTGAACCATCATCTAGAAACAACTACTAGAAATCCTTCTGTGGACCAAGTCAAACTTTTTAAGATTGATAGGATTGTTTAAGCTGTCCAGGTCTCGAAAGGGTGATTCTCAAAAAAGGTACATTTGGGGCGCCTGGGTGGCTCAGTGGGTTAAAGCCTCTGCCTTCGGCTCAGGTCACAATCCCAGGGTCCTGGGATCGAGCCCCACATCAGGATCTCTGCTCCGCGGGGAGCCTGCTTCCTCCTCTCTCTCTGCCTGCCTCTCTGCCTAGTTGTGATTTCTGTCAAATAAATAAAAAATATTTTTTAAAAAAAGGTACATTTGGATAGAATAAATTGACTCATGCCACTTAGAATTCTCATAATGTTTCAGTCTGAGTCTGGTATCTCTCTGTTCTGACCTATTGGGCATTGGATATAGACTGAATTGACTACAGTCGCATCAACTCTAATTTACCTATGACACATTTCCTCTTCTATAACTCTATCTGTGCACACCTGTATGCTTCTATTTGAGCCAAGGTTAGCCCAACTCTATCCCCTTCACTGTCTTTGTGTTATAGTCTGAACCTAATTCAACATCTTAACTTCAGGATCCAATTCTCTGTTATTACATGAAGTGTTAAACCTCACCCTCTTTTATCCCACATCTATCTACTCGGTCTTTTCATTACATACACATCACCTCAGTATGTTTGACTGTGTACATCTCCTTTCCTATTCCTTCATGCACTCCTCATATACACAGACCTAGCAAGCTCCCTGCCATCCCTTTCTCAGCTAACTAGACTGTAGGTTCAGTCAATACAGTCTTTGTAGTTGCCTCCTGTCACTAATATTGCCTGCAGCCTGCTTCTGTTCCACATAAATCCTACCTGCTGCCCCTGGAAGATCATCCTATCCCTGCTCTCCATCTGCCTACCCAGTCTCATCCTATTCTTCCAAGCTCTGTTTCTCCTCACCCCAACACTCTCCTAGAAGGTAAAATCATAAGCTTCTTCCCCTGCATCCTAACAAAACCCACTATTGTTATGGGCAAACTCCAGTTCATCAATTCCTCCTTTCTCTCCATTTCTCATTGCCCAATGACTATCACTCTTTAGGACTGTGTCTTATACTTCTCTGTATCTCATGATGCCAGAGAGATGCACATACATTGTACACACTTAAAAACATTCATTAAATTAATGATGAATAATTATTATTAAATCAAAAGATAGTTGAGGTTCCTAGAAAATGACGGTTTCCACCTCTACCTGCAAAAATTATAAAGAAATATTCTGGCCTACAAAAACAAAAAAATACCTCTAGACCTTTCCAAATTCTCCGTTGCCTCCTCTAAGATATGTCTGACAGCAGAAAGTAAACTAGTCTTCTCAAGCATTAAATTGCTCATCAATCGTACAAAGGGTGTCATTTAGTCAATTACCTTCCCTAAGGAAAAATAAGTGGAATATAGCTGCCTGAGAAAAATTAATTCACTCAACTCCAGTAAGTAGCTCACTAAGAACAGCTTCTACCACTCCAGGATATCTGAGCCATATTTCATTCCTAGTTTCACCTTTTTCTTCTTTTTGGATTTGAATTTTGGCTGATTATTGCAGTTTGGTTGGTAAGGAGTAGCAGCCTAATATTAAGGAGGTATAGTATCACTTGAAGTTTGGACTATGAAAGAACTAAGATATAGAACCTTTCCTTGTATCTGAAAATATGAATGTTGCCTCCATATCCTATCAAACTCTCCTAACACTCAACTCACATGGAGGTATATGACGGTTGAAGACAGAAAGGAAAATGCTCAGCATGGAAATGGAAAGCAGGCAAGGGAATAGCAGTAACTGGCAGGGGAAATCCAAATTCAGATGCCTTCCAGAACCAAGCACGTAGTAAACATGCTAAGCAAATTTATGCTAAGAACAACAGAGTAAGGGGGATGTAAAAGGTGGCTACTTCTAAGGTCAGTGCGCCAACTACCCCAGCCAGGAAATTGCTACCATGCCAAAATGTAGAACCAGTGTCACGTTTTCTGATTGCTCAGAAGGCAGCAGGAACCCAGATTTTTTACATAAAATTACCCCAATGTGGGAAAGTTATTAAAGTTAGAAAAAAAATAAAAAACAAAACTCTGTGCCAGTGAAATCAAAATGAAAAGCTGCTAACTTAATGATCTCTGGAACAGAGTTGGGGTATGAAAAAAATCATAAAAATACATTTTGAAAACAAAATCCCTACTTCACACACATTTTTAATAACCAGATTTCTGTATTAATCCTCTGGGTCTGAGTACTTATATTAATGATCATATCAGGTAGGTTAAAAGTTCAAATGCAAAAGCAACAACAACAACAAAAATTGAAGAAAATATAAATGAATATGTTATCAATCTTTGATTTGGAGATGACTCTATAATAATTTTAAAAACCACAGAAGAATTTTTCATCTATAATTTAACAAAAATTAAAAGCATTTATTGTGAAAAATGCCTTGTGACCAAAATTAAATGTAAAATAAATCCTGGAAAATATTTGAGCTAATAAAGCAAAGGGTTAATTGTCTTTATTACAAAAAAAATAATAAAGCAAAACAAACAAAACCCTCATAAATTGATAAAAAAACATATAAAGTATAGATTCTAACTTCTTATGGACAAGGATGGTTTGCTGTTGCCAGCTCCTACCCCAGTTCAAAGCAGAGTTCCCTGTGGGACCAGGTCTGAGACATCTGCCAAACCACACAAGTATGACACAATGAGTTCTCCAAAACCTAAAAACACAGGAGGAAAAGGAGTGCCACAAAAGATCCAACAAATGGAAGAATTCATACCCAAGGAACTAGAGATATTTTAAAAATGTGAAAAGTCATGTTTGGAAAAATGTCTATTTAGCTCTTCTACCCATCTTTAGGTCAATTACTTGGGTTTTTTTGTTGTTGTTGTTCAAAATGACCAACAGACATGTGAAAAGATGCTCAATGTCATTAATCATCAGGGACACACCAATCAAAACAACGGTATCACCTCACAATTGTCAGAACAGCTGTCATCAAAAAGACAAGAGGCAACAAGAGCTAGCAAACATATGGTGAAAATGGAACCCATACACACTTTCGGTGGGAATGTAAATTGGTCCAATGACTATTAGAAAAAGTATAGAGGTTCCCCCCAAAATTAAAATGAGAAATAACACACGATCCAGTAGTTCTATACTGAGTATAAACCCAAAGAAACGAGAATAGGATTTCAACAAGATACATGAACTCCCATGTTTATCACAGTATTATTCACAATAGCCAAAATATGAAAACAATCCAAATATCCATCAATGGATGAATGGATAAAAAGATATGGTACATACACACAATGGAGTATTATTCAGCCATGAGAAAGGAGAATATCCTCCCACTTGTGGCAACATGGATGGACCTTGAGCATATTATGATAAGCAAGAAGAGTCAGGGAAAATGAGTAGTGTATGATATCACTTATAAGAGAAATCTAAGAAAGTTAAACCTGTAAAAAAAACAGTAAAATGGTGGTTACCAGAAAATGTCGGTGGTGGGTAAGAGTAATGGTGTTTCAAAGTGCACAAACTTCTATTAAGTAGTAAATAAGCTATAAAGATCTAATTTACAGTATAATGAATATAGACAAAAATATTATACTATAATTATGCAATGTGATAAATATTGCTACACTGGCAAGCATACCACAACATATAAATGTATCAAAGTAACACCTTGTACCCCTTAAATTTATACAATGTTACACAACAAATTTATTTTTAAAAAAGATAAGTGAAATAAAATATCTTTAAATATATGAAAATAACATTGATAATTAATTATACTGAAGGGGCGCCTGGGTGGCTCAGTGGGTTAATAAAGCCTCTGCCTTTGGCTCAGGTCATGATCCTAGGATCCTGGGATCGAGCCCCACATCGGGCTCTCAGCAGGGAGCCTGCTTCCTCCTCTCTCTGCCTGCCTTTCTGCCTACTTGTGATCTCTGTCTGTCAAATAAATAAAAATCTTAAAAAAAAAATTGTTAAAAAAATTAATTATACTGAAATCTTCAAAGAGATACATCCATGAAGTAAAGAACAGAACAGGAAAATATGAAAAGAACCAATTGGAAATCCTGGAGGTGAACATATAATCACTGATATTTTTAAAATAATATACATGCCCTAAATGGCATAATTTAAAGAACCAAAAAAGAAAGGAAACCAAAATGGAAAAGAAATACTACTCTCCAAGAATTCACTATTAACAAATTAAGACACAGGAAATAATGTAAATGTAATGAATTCCTTCCCCAGAAAAATCACTTATGTACCTACTTACCAAGTTTTATAAGCAACTCCCAGAGTCTTTAAAGCCAACTTCCACCCTAGACTTCTGAATGCAAAATATCTTAAGAATGGAAATATTTCGGGGAGGAGTCAAGATGGCGGAGAAGTAGCAGGCTGAGACTAAATCAGGTAGCAGGAGATCAGCTCGATAGCTTATCTAAACATTGCAAACACCTACAAATCCAACAGGAGATCAAAGAGAAGAAGAACAGCAATTCTAGAAACAGAAAATCAACCACTTTCGGAAAGGTAGGACTGGCGGAGAAGTGAATCTAAAACGACGGGAAGATAGACCGCGGGGGGAGGGGCCGGCTCCCGGCAAGCGGCGGAGGAACGGAGCACAAAATCAGGACTTTTAAAAGTCTGTTCCACTGAGGGACATTGCTCCAGGGGCTAAACCGGGGTGAAGCCCACGCGGGGTCAGCGTGGCCCCAGGTCCTGCAGGGTCACAGAAGGATCAGGGGTGTCGGAGTGTCACAGAACTCGCAGGTGTTAGAACGGAGAAGCTGGCTACAGAGACAGAGCCGAGCTCTGACAGAACTCTCAGCTCGGGGTTACCTTGAACTGGTCGCGGGCTGGGTGAGCTCGGAGCGCGGCTAGAGGCTGGGGATACGGGAGTGATTGGGTGCTGTACTCTGGGGGCGCACTGAGGAGTGGGGCCCCAGGCTCTCGGCTCCTCTGGGCCGGAGACTATGAGGCCGCCATTTTCATTCCCGTCCTCCGGAACTCTAGGGAAAGTGTTCAGGGAACAGAAGCTCCCAAAAGCGAACCCGAGCAGATTACTTAGTCCGGCCGCCGGTAAGGGCGATGCAATTCTGCCTCGGGCAAAGACACTTGAGAGTCACTACAACAGGCCCCTCCCCCAGAAGATCAACAAAATATCCAGCCAGGACGAAATTCATCTATTAAGGAAAACACGTTCAATACCTAAGACAGCAGCGGAATCCCAGAGGAGGAGAAAGCAAAGCACGGAACTCATGGCTTTCTCCCCATGATTCTTTAGTCTTGCGGTTAATTCAATTTTTTTTTCAATTTTTTTTCTTTCTTTTTTCTTCTTCTGCTAAATTTTTAAAAACTTTTACCCTTTTCTTTTTTAATGATTTTTGACTAGTCTATCTAAAATATATATTTTTTCTTTCTTTTTTATATTTTTTCTTTCTTTTTTATATTTTTTTTCTTTTTTATATTTTTTCTTTATTTGTTTTATTTTTAAAATTTTTTTTCTTTTTTTTTTCTGAACCGCTTTTTATCCCCTTCCCCCCCCCCCCCACAATTTGGGGTCTCTTCTGATTTGGTTACAGCGCATTTTTCTGGGGTCTTTGCCACCCTTTTAGTATTTTATTTGCTCCTTCATATCCTCTTATCTGGACAAAATGACAAGGCGGAAAAAATCACCACAAACAAAAGAACAAGAGGCAGTACTGAAGGCTAGGGACCTAATCAACACAGACATTGGTAATATGTCAGATCAAGAGTTCAGAATGATGATTCTGAACGTTCTAGCCGGGCTCGAAAAAGGCATGGAAGATATTAGAGAAACCCTCTCTGGAGATATAAAAGCCCTTTCTGGAGAAATTAAAGAACTAAAATCTAACCAAGTTGAAATCAAAAAAGCTATTAATGAGGTGCAATCAAAAATGGAGGCTCTCACTGCTAGGATAAATGAGGCAGAAGAAAGAATTAGTGATATAGAAGACCAAATGACAGAGAATAAAGAAGCTGAGCAAAAGAGGGACAAACAGCTACTGGACCACGAGGGGAGAATTCTAGAGATAAGTGACACCATAAGACGAAACAACATTAGAATAATTGGGATTTCAGAAGAAGAAGAAAGAGAGAGGGGAGCAGAAGTTCTATTGGAGAGAATTGTTGGAGAGAATTTTCCTAATATGGCAAAGGGAACAAGCATCAAAATCCAGGAGGTGCAGAGAACCCCCCTCAAAGTCAACAAGAATAGGTCCACACCCCATCACCTAATAGTAAAATTCACAAGTCTTAGTGACAAAGAGAAAATCCTGAAAGCAGCCCGGGAAAAGAAGTCTGTAACATACAATGGTAAAAATATTAGATTGGCTGTGGACTTATCCACAGAGACCTGGCAGGCCAGAAAGAGCTGGCATGATATATTCCGAGCACTAAACGAGGAAAACGTGCAGCCAAGAATACTCTATCGAGCTAGGCTATCATTGAAAATAGAAGGAGAGATAAAAAGCTTCCAGGACAAACAAAAACTGAAAGAATTTGCAAACACCAAACCAGCTCTACAGGAAATATTGAAAGGGGTCCTCTAAGCAAAGAGAGAGCCTAAAAGTAGTAGATCAGAAAGGTATAGAGACAATATACAGTAACAGGCTAATAATGGCACTAAATTCATATCTCTCAATAGTTACCCTGAATGTTAATGGGCTAAATGCCCCAATCAAAAGACACAGGGTATCAGAATGGATAAAAAAACAAAACCCATCAATGTGTTGCCTATAGGAAACTCATTTTAGACGCGAAGACACCTCCAGATTTAAAGTGAGGGGGTGGAAAACAATTTACCATGCTAATGGTAATGCTAACATTGGTACAATTTTCCATGCTAATGGGCATCAGAAAAAAGCTGGGGTGGCAATCCTTATATCAGATCAATTAGATTTTTTTTTAACTATTTTTTTTAAGATTTTATTTATTTATTTGACAGAGAGATCACAAGTAGGCAGAGAGTCAGGAAGAGAGAGAGGGGGAAGCAGCTTCCAGGCCGAGCAGAGAGCCCGACCCGGGGCTCAATCCCAGGACCCTGAGATCATGACCCAGGCCGAAGGCAGAGGCTTAACCCACTGAGGCACCCAGGCGCCCCAGATCAATTAGATTTTAAGTCAAAGACTATAATAAGAGATGAGGAAGGACACTATATCCTACTCAAAGGGTCTGTCCAACAAGAAGATCTAACCATTTTAAATATCTATGCCCCTAACATGGGAGCAGCCAACTATATCAACCAAATAATAACAAAATCAAAGAAACACATCAATAATAATACAATAATAGTAGGGGACTTTAACACTCCCCTCAGTGAAATGGACAGATCATCCAAGCAAAAGATCAACAAGGAAATAAAGGCCTTAAATGACACACTGGACCAGATGGACATCACAGATCTATTCAGAACATTTCATCCCAAAGCAACAGAATACATATTCTTCTCTAGTGCACATGGAACATTCTCCAGAATAGATCACATCCTGGGTCACAAATCAGGTCTCAACCGGTATCAAAAGATTAGGATCATTCCCTGCATATTTTCAGACCACAACGCTCTGAAGCTAGAACTCAATCACAAGAGGAAAGCTGGAAAGAACCCAAATACATGGACACTAAACAGCATCCTTCTAAAGAATGAATGGGTCAACCAGGAAATTAAAGAAGAATTGAAAAAATTCATGGAAACAAATGATAATGAAAACACAACGGTTCAAAATCTGTGGGACACAGCAAAGGCAGTCCTGAGAGGAAAATATATAGCGGTACAAGCCTTTCTCAAGAAACAAGAAAGGTCTCAAGTACACAACCTAACCGTACACGTAAAGGAGCTGGAGAAAGAACAAGAAAGAAACCCTAAACCCAGCAGGAGAAGAGAAATCATAAAGATCAGAGCAGAAATCAATGAAATAGAAACCAAAAAAACAATAGAAAAAAATCAATGAAACTGGGAACTGGTTCTTTGAAAGAATCAATAAGATTGATAAACCCCTGGCCAGACTTATCAAAAAGAAAAGAGAAAGGACCCAAATCAATAAAATCATGAATGAAAGAGGAGAGATCACAACTAACACCAAAGAAATACAGACAATTATAAGAACATACTATGAGCAACTCTACGCCAACAAATTTGACAATCTGGAAGAAATGGATGCATTCCTAGAGACATATAAACTACCACAACGGAACCAGGAAGAAATAGAAAACCTGAACAGACCCATAACCAGTAAGGAGATTGAAACAGTCATCAAAAATCTCCAAACAAACAAAAGCCCAGGGACAGATGGCTTCCCAGGGGAATTCTACCAAACATTTAAAGAAGAACTAATTCTTATTCTCCTGAAACTGTTCCAAAAAACAGAAACGGAAGGAAAACTTCCAAACTCATTTTATGAGGCCAGCATCACCTTGATCCCAAAACCAGACAAGGATCCCACCAAAAAAGAGAACTACAGACCAATATCCTTGATGAACACAGATGCAAAAATTCTCACCAAAATACTAGCCAATAGGATTCAACAGTACATTAAAAGGATTATTCACCACGATCAAGTGGGATTTATTCCAGGGCTGCAGAGTTGGTTCAACATCCGCAAATCAATCAATGTGATAGAACACATTAATAAAAGAAAGAACAAGAACCATAGGATACTCTCAATAGATGCTGAAAAAGCATTTGACAAAGTATAGCATCCCTTCCTGATCACAACTCTTCAAAGTGTAGGGATAGAGGGCACATACCTCAATATTATCAAAGCCATCTATGAAAAACCCACCGCAAATATCATTCTCAATGGAGAAAAACTGAAAGCTTTTCCACTAAGGTCAGGAACACGGCAGGGATGTCCATTATCACCACTGCTATTCAACATAGTACTAGAAGTCCTAGCCTCAGCAATCAGACAACAAAAAGAAATTAAAGGCATCCAAATCGGCAAAGAAGAAGTCAAACTATCAGTCTTCGCAGATGATATGATACTATATGTGGAAAACCCAAAAGACACCACTCCAAAACTGCTAGAACTTGTACAGGAATTCAGTCAAGTGTCAGGATATAAAATCAATGCACAGAAATCAGTTGCATTTCTGTACACCAACAACAAGACAGAAGAAAGAGAAATTAAGGAGTCAATCCCATTTACAATTGCACCCAAAACTATAAGTACCTAGGAATAAACCTAACCAAAGAGGCTAAGAATCTATATGCAGAAAACTATAAAGTACTCATGAAAGACACAAAGAAATGGAAAATGTTCCATGCTCCTGGATTGGAAGAATAAATATTGTGAAAATGTCTATGCTACCTAAAGCAATCTACACATTTAATGCAATCCCTATCAAAATACCATCCATTTTTTTCAAAGAAATGGAACAAATAATCCTAAAATTTATATGGAACCAGAAAAGACCTCGAATAGCCGAGGAATATTGAAAAAGAAAGCCAAAGTTGGTGGCATCACAATTCCAGACTTCAAGCTCTATCACAAAGCTGTCATCATCAAGACAGCATGGTACTGGCACAAAAACAGACACATAGATCAATGGAACAGATAGAGAGCCCAGAAATAGACCCTCGACTCCATGGTCAACTCATCTTCGACAAAGCAGGAAAGAATGTCCAATGGAAAAAAGACAGTCTCTTCAATAAATGGTGCTGGGAAAATTGGACAGCCACATGCAGAAAAATGAAATTGGACCACTTCCTTATACCACACACAAAAATAGACTCCAAATGGATGAAGGACCTCAATGTGAGAAAGGAATCCATCAAAATCCTTGAGGAGAACACAGGCAGCAACCTCTTCCACCTCAGCCGCAGCAACTTCTTCCTAGGAACATCGGAAAAGGCAAGGGAAACAAGGGCAAAAATGAACTATTGGGATTTCATCAAGATCAAAAGCTTTTGCACAGCAAAGGAAACAGTTAACAAAACCAAAAGACAACTGACAGAATGGGAGAAGATATTTGCAAACGACATCTCAGATAAAGGGCTAGTATCCAAAATCTATAAGGAACTTAGCAAACTCAACACCCAAAGAACAAACAATCTAATCAAGAAATGGGCAGAGGACAGGAACAGACATTTCTGCAAAGAAGACATCTAGATGGCCAACAGACACCTGAAAAAGTGCTCCACATCACTCGGCATCGGGGAAATACAAATCAAAACCACAATGAGATATCACCTCACACCAGTCAGAATGGCTAAAATTAACAAGTCAGGAAATGACAGATGCTGGCGAGGATGCGGAGAAAGGGAAACCCTCCTACACTGTTGGTGGGAATGCAAGCTGGTGCAACCACTCTGGAAAACAGCATGGAGGTTCCTCAAAATGTTGAAAATAGAACTACCCTATCACCCAGCAATTGCACTACTGGGTATTTACCCTAAAGATACAAACATAGTGATCCGAAGGGGCACATGTACCCGAATGTTTATAGCAGCAATGTCTACAATAGCCAAACTATGGAAAGAACCTAGATGTCCATCAACAGATGAATGGATAAAGAAGATGTGGTATATATACACAATGGAATACTACGCAGCCATCAAAAGAAATGAAATCTTGCCATTTGCGACGACATGGATGAAACTAGAGGGTATCATGCTTAGTGAAATAAGTCAATCAGAGAAAGACAACTATCATATGATCTCCCTGATATGAGGACGTGGAGATGCAACATGGGGGGTTAGGGGATAGGAGAAGAATAAATGAAACAAGATGGGATTGGGAGGGAGACAAAGCATAAATGACTCAATCTCACAAACTGGGGGTTGCTAGGGGGAGGTGGGGTTGGGAGAGGGGGAGGGGTTATGGACATTGGGGAGGGTATGTGCTATCGTGAGTGCTGTGAAGTGTGTAAACCTGATGATTCACAGAGCTGTACCCCTGGGGATAAAAATACATTATATGTTTATTTAAAAAAAAAAAAAAAGGATGAATACCCAACTTTTGTAGCAACATAGACGGGACTGGAGTTGATTGTGCTGAGCGAAATAAGTCAAGCTGAGAGAGTCAAGTATCATATGGTTTCACTTATTTGTGGAGCATAACAAATGACATGGAGGACACTGGGAGATGGAGAGGAGAAGGAAGTTGGGGGAAATTGGAAGGGGAGGCGACCCATGAGAGACTATGGACTCTAAGAAACAACCTGGGGGTTTTGAAGGGGCAGGGGTGGGAGGTTGGGGGAACCAGGTGGTGGGTAATAGGGAGGGTACGTGTTGTATGGAGCACTGGGTGTTGTGCAAAAAACAATGAATACTGTTACGCTGGGAAAAAAAAAATAATGGAAATATGTCCTACTTTATCAATACAATATTAATACAGGTTCAAGGTATAGGAAACACACTTTAAATCTGAGTTAGGATCAAATCAAAAAGAAGCCAATTAAACCAGATCAAGAAATGAAACTTACAAAGAAAGTGTCCTGAATCTTCCTAAATATTCTGTTAAACTCAAGTAAAAATGAGACTGAGAAAATCAGTAACTATCCACAGTAAATAAAGGAATTCTAGTATGTATTAAAATTGGTTAATTATAACATAATAATTATCACTTTAGATGCAAATATGATTTTAAAATTCATTTTGGCATCCCAAAACGTGACACAAAAAGTAGAGCATCTGCAACAGGCAAAAACCATTTTTTAAAATAATGTTAAATGATCAGTATGGGGACACAAGATTGGTGGAGTTTAAAAGAAGCTAAATTCCTCTGAGTTAGTAAAGATAAGAGATAAAGAAGCCTGAGGAAGGAATCTGGAGATATTGCCTAGAATAAGGGGAATTTTAAAGACTAAACTGAAAGGAGCACCTGGTTGACGCACCTGATTTGGAGTGAGCTGAACAGAGCTGTCTAACGGCAATGTAGGTGACACGTGTCATAAGCTGGATGATGCTAATCTAATGATATCTTCAGGAAAATCTACACATGACTCAGGGTTTTTTTATTTATTTGTTTTTTAAACAGCATCAGGAAAGGCAAGGAAGAGCATGGAGTTCTCCTTCAACATTGGCCCAATGTAAGTACACAGAAAACATACGGAAAGCTAGCTAACGTCTGTGTTACACAAGAAAGTCTTAAATTTGCCCTCTGCTATTAACCTTACTAAATGGAAATTGTTTGGCCCTCATCAAAACTTTGATGGAAAATAGCTCTCCACCAGAGATTCTGAAAACACAAAAATCTTCCTCGAAATAGACATGAAACATTTGAGAACGAAAATTCAGATGATATACAGAATATCTTCTATTTAAGAGAGCTAAGATCTTAGGAAGGTAAAATGATGACTTCTCTGAAAATATCTAATGAGAATTTGGAAATAAAATTGTGTCTCTGGAACATTTCTTTAATCCATTAACAACCTTCAGTATTAAGATTCTTTGAGGATGTATACTTCCACAGGTTTTCTTCAAGCTGATACAGACAGAAATTATCTTGGTTGAAGACCTTGAAATATTTAAATACAAGTATTTATCTTCTTTGATTACTTCTTCTTTGTTACTTCAAAAGTATACAAATCAGGTTCTCTTGACGTTCACAACTGTATTTTATTTTTTAAATTTTTTTGAAGTTCACAATTTTATAAGAATAATGCCTGGGTTTGAAATAGCACATTTGCATCTCAACAGATCGGATTCCTTTGAATACATTCACACTGCAGAACAGCCTTGTTCTGGTTTTTAAAAAAAGTCTTCATTTGATGCATATACTTTTCACGTGGAAACATAGTTGTGTATGAATCTGTCTCAATCACATGCAATCTCCCTGATAAGATGATAGAAGCACTCATGCATGAATCTTTTTTTCCCAGAAAAACATGGTTTCCTTTGGGGAAGAAATTGAAGGACAAGTTTCAATCTTTGCAGGCCACCTAGACTTTATCTTCTCAGAACGAAACTTTTTGGCCTGGAATATTCTATTCCTAATTGCTAATTAAAAGCAGCAAACATGAAAATGCGTGGTGTGGAATGGTGTGTTCATATAGGCCTTCACTGGAGAAGATGCTTTTTTCATATTCTTGAAATAAAATTAAACTGGAATGAATTTTGAATCAACATTTCAGGACTTCATTATAATTATATTTGGAGCATGAAAGTATAAAAACCATAGGTACCAAAATACTGATAAATATGAATAGTAAATATGTTCTATAAAATTTCCAATGTATTATTGCCAAAATAAAATATACATAAAAATGTGTCATTGAGAAAAATATATACAACTAGCCCAAAATATCTGCCAAAAGACATGATACTAAAGAAATAAAAACTAAAGAAAGCAAGTAATCTTTAAATGGTACTCACCAATCACAATCGAAGACTCACAGTGATAATAACCATTACTTTGCTTTTTCTTTAGCATGGAGCAAAGATCTATGCGATGTACCATTTCTTCTCCAAATCTGTGACTGATAAATTTTTCATAGACTTCGGGGTCTAGTTTTTTCACTCCCTTGAAATGACAAAACAAGATCACATCACTCAATCTTTCCACCAAGGCAGCTAGTTCATATATCACTTTCTTAGAATCTGATATTACACTTTGGTATAAAGTTCTGCCTACTGGCATTTGAAAATGGATACCACAAAATGGTTGTAAAGCTGTTTTTAAAGTCTCCCTGTCTAGGATAATTTGTCTTACCTCCCCCCACCCAAAATCATTAGAGTGTGGGGCTTAAATTTGGCAGCATTCAGAACTTCATATACTGTAAGCTTCTGAAATAATGAAGTATATCAAGTTGAAGTTTGAGGTATCAAAAAAAGAGTAATCATCTCCAACAATAATGGAGAAACTGATGAATTGTTAAAAAGTGATATAGAGCTTAACATTTTACAGTGTATAGAATGTTTTAATAAGATGGATTTTTAAACTCCTTACTTAAGAATCATTTGAAGACAGTGAAAGGTTATTTTTTTTAAAGATTTTATTTATTTGATATATATGAGAGATCACAAGTAGATAGAGAGGCAAGTAGAGAGAGAGGGGGAAGCAGGCTCCCTGCTGAGCAGAGAGACCGATGTGGGGCTCGATCCCAGGACCCTGAGATCATGACCTGAGCCGAAGGCAGAGGCTTAACCCACTGAGCCACCCAGGCGCCCCAGTGAAAGGTTATTTGAATCAGGGCGGGGGGGGGGGGGGTCCGTGGATCTTTCTTCTCTACCTGTCTCTCCTTATTCTCAGTATCTTTCATTGCAGGAAGAGGGCTGATAGGTGAAAAATAACAGTGGAAGACATTGCTACTTCTGTAGTTTCCCAAAACATGGGAATGAATGTCTCCCCCGACCCTTCCCATGCAGTGGTCCTGCGCCCAGCTTCATAGTCCCAAACACAGTCCATAAGATGACAATAGAATACAGGCCAAGTTTACTGACTGACCATGTGTGAAGTTTTCCTTTTAATTTATATAACTTTTTAAACTTTTACCCTGGTAATACTTTTTTTTTTTTTTTAAATACTTGCTATTTCTTAAAAATCAGAAAATATGAAGAATCTAGGGTCACCTGGTTGGCTCAGTCAGTAGGGTGTGCAACTCTCGATCTGGGGGTTTTGAGTTCAAGCTCCAGGTATAGAGTTTACCTAAAAAATAAAATCTTTTAAAAAAGAAAAAAAAATATGAAGAATCTAAAAAAAAAAAAAAAATTTTCATCCCTGCCATTTACAGAAAATACAGTAACATTGTGGGTACATCCTTCAGGTCTTTTTCTTTCTCTCTTTTCTTTTTTTAAGATTTTATTTATTTATTTGAGAGAGAGAGAGAGCACAAGATACAAATAGAGAGGGGTGAAGGGGTGGAGGGACAGAGAGAGAGGGAGAAGCAGACTCACTGTTGAGCAAGAAGCGTGATACGGGGCTTGATCCCCAGAACCTGAGATCATGACCTGAGCCGAAGGCAGATGCTTAACTGACTGAGCCACCCAGGCACCCCCCCCTTCAGGGCTTTTTATATGCATACCTATATTATATTTAGATTATACTTATACAAATCTTATTAAAATGTAGGTAGAGTATATATTTTCCCTTTTTATTCACAGAATGTTTTGACAAAAATTTTAAAAAGATATAAAAACAAAAAAAAAAAAACAAAATAAATTCCCCATGTCAGCTTGAAAAAAAAAATAAATAAAAAAAATAAAAACAAAAAAATTTAAATTAAATTGCCCTACACAGCAACTACTACAATTTTACTATGTATTTTATTTTTCCTATACAAAACAAAGTACTTTTTTTCTTTTTTAAAGGAATGTGGTTAAGCCATGAGTACTATTTAGCAATCAGCTTTTTTTTCCAGTTAATAAGTCAATAAATAATATACAGATGTGCAAAATATTTTTTAATATTTTTGCCTCCATAGTACTCCACTGTATGGGAGCATCATTAGTTTATTCATGCAATTATTTATTGTTAGACATTTAAGTTGTCCTTAATTTTTAATATTGAATTTAACATGTTTTTGTTGATATATGTTCCTGTATCCAAACTGAGCTCCGCTCACAGCCTTTCCTAAATTTAGCTCCATTCACAGACTTTCCCACCTCAGTTAACAGAAACTCTATTCCAGCTAATTAGGCCGAAACCCTGGGGTCATCCTGAATTTGCCTCTTTCTCACAATGTTGCCTCCAAGCCAATCACGTTGGCTCTGCCTTCAACAGGGGACTAATTCTCCCCATTCCCTTGCTACCTTTGTCCAAGTTTCCCCTGTTTCTTTCACTTGGATTATCCTAACAGCCTCCTGTTTTTCCACCCTTGTGTCCTCGACAGCCAGAATTATCCTACAAAAATATACATCACATCAGGTCACTCCTCTACTCAAAATTCTCCAAAGGGTCCCCATTTCTCTCAAAGGAAGAGCCAACTTCCCCAGAACAGCCCACCAGATCCCGCTCCGACCATGCTCAGTACTTCCTGGGCCTTGTTTTCTACTCCTCCCCCTTCACCCTTCTCCACCTCAGCCTCCACTCCTGCCTCCCGATCACACCAGTGCAAACCCACCTCAAGGCCTGTGTACTGCTGGTTTCCCCTTCTGGAAATGTTCCTCCCCCAGATATCCTCATGACTGGGTTCCCACCTCCTTGCAGCTCTTGCTCAAATTTTGCTTTCTTAACAGAACTCCCCCTGACCTCCCTTTAATATGCACTACCCTTCCCTCTTTATAAATATTTACGGACATTTTCCCATAGCACGTACCACCTCCTACCGCATTGTGAAATTTACTTTACTGTTGTTGATGTTTCACAGGCTGTCATTATCTGTCTCTCTCCACTAGCATGTGCGTTCCACACAGAAAAAGAATTTTGCCTGATTTGTATTCACTGAAATATTCCCCGTGCATAGCACGCTGCGTGACACAGAACCGTGTGCTTAATAAATAATTGTCACAAATGCAGAAGATTGAGTTTCCAAAAAAAGGGTAGTTGATGACATCAAATGCTGCTCACTGCAAGTTCAGTAAGAGTGAAACCTAGTGGGCTTCTTTTGGTTTGGGGAGTAGGAAGCCCTGAGACAGACAGAGCTGACGTGCGTCCAAAGGAGCTCTGCTACTCTTCAAGGTGTGGTTTTGCTTCAAGGTCCTGTCTGTAAAGTGAAGTTGACAATGGCACCTACTTCAAAGTGTTAGATGGACTAAATAAGTGAACTTATAGAATTGTTTAAAACAGTGAAATATAGTAAAGGCTATCATATTTACATGATAAATACTATTATATGTTATATACAACAATCTACATATATATATACTTATATAATAGCTATATATTAATATACATATATATTATATGTATATATAACATATGTATTTATTAATAGTGAAATTTTAAGGAATAATTTCAGTTGAGGTAAGGTTTCAGAAATGTTTTAAAAAGGTTCTCAGTAAATGGAAACTTACAATTCTTGTTTGTCTTTTAAATGCTTTTTCCAGGTGTGCATACGTGCTGGTTGGTGGGTGTGGGGAGGGGGAACGTAGGGCAGACTGGTGTCATTCTCTTAGACCAGGCAGAAGAAGACTAGTCATAACGTCACAGGGAAAAAAAGAACTTCAGTTTTCAAGACATCTATGCCAGTGTTGGCTAGCCACCATAATTTCCATTTTGGTTTCGTAAGGTGTCATTCTTTCTTTTTTTTTTTTTTAAGATTTATTTATTTGACACAGAGAGAGAGATTACAAGTAGGCAGAGCAGCAGGCAAAGAGAGAGGGACAAGCAGGCTCCCTCCTGAGCAGAGAGCCCGATATGGGGCTCGATCCCAGGACCCTGAGATCATGACCCGAGCCGAAGGCAGAGGCTTACCCAACTGAGCCACCCAGGTGCCCCAGGTGTCATTATTTCTTTAAAGTAAGAAATAAGGGAAACATAACAGTGACAATTCACTAGGCTTATTTAATTTTGGCAAAAAGGACTAACCATTTTTGTAAGAATTCTTCACAGATGACTTCCAACATGAGTCTTTAAGGAGAGAATTTTTATTAGAGAGTGGAATGGAATTAATTCTTTAGGTCATAATTTACAGAGAGAACTGTCGTTCAAAAGGCATGCCTTGGGGGCACTGAAATTATATGTTCTGAACAGAAAACATCTTCAATGATAAAGAATCTAGAAATACATAAGAATCTGCTCTGTCTGATATATAATATTTAACATGATCTTTGTTCTCTAGGAGATTTTCTGTTCGGCAATGTATTTCTTCTTTTTCCTTTTTTTTTTTTTTCAGGCTCTTTTCCCCATAGCAATATATATCTTTTTTAATAAAATGTATCTGAATTGGTCTCACCACCCAGCTACAGCAGGTGGGTTTGTTTGTTTTTTTTTTTTTTTTTGTAAGAAAGGACTATTGTTCTAAGAAAATAAATGAGCATATCAAAATTGTGTATCATTAAGGGTAAGGCTAAGAGGCTCCTATTTTCTTTTCTTTTCTTTCTTTCTTTCTTTTTTAAAATGTATTTCTTTGGGAGAGAACGTGCACGCTTGAGCAGGAGAATCTCAAGCAGACACCCCGCTGAGCACAGAGCCGGAGGTAGGGCTCCATCTCACAACCCTGACACTGAAACCAAGAACTGCATGCTAACCCAACTGAACCACCCAGGCACTTCAAGGTTCCTATTTTCTGGAGAAATCCACTGAGTTGCCAAAATAGTCCCAGAGATAGCACCCTGAAAGGGTCTAGTTTAAGCTAAAGAGACTGGGTTAGCATTATTATTAATATTATTTTTTCATTATTTTCATGTTTCATGTTTTAGATCCCCCACATTATTTTCTGCTCCCCTTCTGCACAGGCTAGACCCTTTCCCAGGTACCTTGTCATTTAAGGATCAGTGGAAGTATAACACATCAGGAGAGCCCAGAGAAAATTACAGAAATGGTTAAAGCCAGAAACATTTGACCTGTGAAGGCTGAGAGAGTGGGGACTATTTTAAAGGTAGGGAAACAATGGGTAGACTAACTTCAACCAAACCACGTGAAGGGGGCTGCACCCCCGGAACTGTGGACATGCTTGGTGACTGCCTAGGACTAAACCTGAATATTATTTTTGCCTTAAACCTAGCAGGACAGGGTATATTTTCAAGGGTTTCTCATTTATAATTTTACCCAATACAACCGACATATCAATTATGCAACATAACACTGAAAGACAAAATAGGAAGTTAAATACAAGATATCTGACTTTGAAACAATAAATGAGTAGCAAGAAACATCAAACAAAAATTTTTCAAGACGGCCTTAATTAGGTTTTACTTTCCTTTAGCCTAGTTTCAGGCACAGTTGCAGGAGTATTATCAGTGATGCTCAAAGCTACTTGATAATCTTTGATACAATGTACCAAGAAACCCTGATAATTTCATTCTTGATTGTAACTTGGCACCCAAACAGCCAATACAGGAAAAATGCCATTGAGACCAGGATGAGTATTTTTAGAATCATCCGAGGCTGCATCTGCTGAATAATGGAACCTATTTACTCGAGAAGCACTCACAGTATCACTTACATTCAGCTAAATGATGTGTGTAATTTAATATGTACCAAAGAGGACTCAGACTTATGTTATGCACCAAATTCTATTTTCAATATAGAAGTAAAGAAAGCCATGAGGTACGAAAATTCACTTTAGCTTCCAAACTGAATACAAAAATCATTCTAAGGTTCTGAAAGATAAAATTTAATTTAATTTCATGACAAAGTTATTGTGATCAGAGGAACAATGAAATATCAGTTTCTTTAAAAAGGTTAAGACTTTTAAACAAATAACAGATAATTTCTCATCATGACTTGCTATCTTATAATAATCACACCTTCTATGATAAAAACAAACGTGCTGCATATCAGACAAAGGAATTGTATCTCCTACTGATGTAACCTTGACGTTCCTGGAGCTCTGCTTTGCTTTCTAATAGTTTACTCCTATTATGAGTGCCTATAACGAAATGTATGTTTCCTGTCATAATGACGTGAAACCAAAATTCAGAATTAAAGGAAGAGCCAAACAAAACTGGTTTTGTCAATTTGGGGATCAGCTGGTCAAAGACTGGTGATCCTTTTATTTATTTATTTATTTATTTATTTATTTATTATTTATTTATTTTTAAGATTTACTTATTGGGCAGGTGGGTGGCTCAGTCAGTTAAGCATGCCTTCAGCTCAGGTCATGATCCTGAAGTCCCAGGGGAGAGACCTGCATCGGGCTTCCTGCTTAGCGGGGAGTCTGCTTCTCCCTGTGCCCTTCACCCTGCTTGTTCTCTCTCTCACTCTCTGACAAATATAAATAAAATCTTAAAAAAAAAATTTTATTTATTTATTTGAGAGAGTGAGCAAGCACACATGTGCACAAACATGCACAAGCAGGGGGAGGAGCAAAGGGAGAAGGAAAGAGAGAATCTCCAGCAGACTCCCTGCGGAGCAGAGAGCCGGACTCAGGACTTGATCCCAGGAACCTGAGATTGTGACCTGAGCCAAAATCAAGAGTCAGATGCTTAACCTACTGAGCCATTCAGGTGACCTAAGGACAGTAATCTTTTATACTCATTTCCATAATTGGAAAAGTTTATATATCTGTAGTAGTCTAGCATTAGTGAAAAAACTAAAATAATTTCTAATGGTCACTGCCCCTAATGAAAATTACATACTGGCAATTCAAAGTTATTAAAAGGACATATTTTTTTAAATATTTTATTTATTTGAGGGAGAGAGAGAGAGCATGGGGGGAAGGGTCAGAGGGAGAAACAGACTCCCCACTGAGCAGGGAGCCTGATGCAGGACTCCATCCCAGGACACCAGGATTATGACCTGAGCTGAAGGCAGCCGCTTAACCAATTGTGCCAGCCAGATACCCTAAAAGGATATATATATTGACATGGGACTTCTCCGAGGCAAATCTTACTTTATAATTCTTAATGGCTCTTTCCTTCATGTCTTGGCATAACTACACTTTTCACTATTTGCATTGTTTCATTTCAATCTTCCTCCTGATACAGACCCCACGATTACCTTCCTGTCAGCTGCTTGTCAGCTTGTTACCTTCCCTCAGCCCTTCTCAGTCAGGATTGCAGTCTCTTCCCATTCAGGCTCTGTTCCATTCAAGCCTGTTCTTGCCAGGGTTGGCGGGAGACAAAGGAACCGCACCTCACCACACGAGCTACTGGGCTCTAGAAGAGCATGGTGATTTCAGATCCTGTATCCAGCACCCCTGGGTGAGAGCTGCCTGGAAGCCTTCCTGTGTCCTCGCCTGCCTGTCTGGGTCACCCCTCAGGGCTGGGCTCTGCCTTGGTCCCCCTTTCCAGTATGCCCATTTACTGCCTGGGTGAGGCCCTGATACCCTGCCTCATGCCTGTCACTGACTTCAGAGATGATAAAGTAGGAGTGATGGAAAATAGAGAAGACAATGGTACTTTGCTCATTGTTTGGAGCCAATCTGAAAACAAATGATGCTCTATCATCTATATAACAACAGTAATAGAAAATACATAATACTATGTACAGGCTCTGTTCTAAATACTTTTATTAACTCCTTTAATAATCACAATAGCTCTATGAGATTGGTACTATTATTACCCCCCGAGAAGGAAACTAAATCACGGTGAAATTAGGTCACATATAAAGTACACATAGCTAGTAAGAAGTGCTGTGATTCAGATTCAGGGTAAGTGGAGAGCACAGACAAACTGAAAAGAATATAATGATAATATTCAAGTTCATCATTATTTCCTTTAAAATATTTAAATTCTAAGGCTATTAATCACCTGTAATATATAATCACATATACTACCATATTTCTAAAACCAATGTGAAAATTACAAATTACTTTGGGAATCTCTAGCATTCTATAAATAACCTACCTTTAACATGCTGCATTAATATTAATAAATCAAGTGATAATTGTATGTCCATAACAAATGAATTTCATAGAGGAAAATGAGAAAGAATTCACAAATGTTACTTGTACATGGAAAAAATGATCTATTCCAGCCTATAAAAAGAACTCTTCTTATACTGTCAAACCCCTAATAATCAAGTAAAATATTGGCAGAGATTGCATTTTCTAAACCAGCTGTTTGAGATTACAGTATTTCTCAATTCTTCATTTTTCTTTATGATGGAGCATCACCATGGGGTTTTTAGATAAGGCATCTCCTCAACCCCTCTATTTATAAATTTGCTTTTAGCACTACTGCCTTGTTTAATCTTGAGGCTTTCAGAAAAGAAACAGTATCAACTCTTTACCCTAGCATTAGATCTAATATTTATAATATTACACCTGTCAGCAAACAATAAGTAGACAACCAGCTGCTAGAGCTCTATGTTTTTAATCTACTGTTGACACCTCCTTCTACCTATCTTAACACTTTGCGGGAGCTGAACGATCCTTGGTGGCATCAAGTGGCAGGGAAAGCCAGCACGGAGTGAAGATGGCGTCTGATTCCTAATAGCCAAGCCACTTCACAAAATCATCCAGAGAATATGCTGCCTGGTTCCATAAGGTGCTGGCATCAGAGAGAACAGAAGAAGAATCCACATTTAGTTCATTTATACTAATGACATATTAACCAAAGAGGTTTGATGGTATCAAGGACATTCTCAAGGTTACCAGCTCCCTGGAAAATTACATATGCTCATTTTTTGTCTATGTAGCAAACCTCTTCTCAGTTCCTCCTCAAGCCTTCTTGAGGATAGCATGAGAGGGCATACGTTGCTTGGCCATGTGACTGTTATATTCGCCTGTGGCTTTTCTTATTCCACCGAAACAAAGAAAGAATCTCGCAAGGGAGGCATCCAAGACTGCTTCTTACACGGCTCAGTCTGAGCTGGACTCTTAGTTCCCCTTGGTCCAACCCAGCTGTGTTGCTTGGCTCACCACGGTCTTGTGGTCACTCAGATGTAAACAAGCTGCAGCCTGCTCCTCCCTGTCACATCTGTTTTCCGAATATTTTGCTGTTTGGAACAAATAACAACATGTTCTCCTGAATTTACCAACCTAGCCATTTATTTCTATAAACTAAAGATAAAACATAAAATACCCCACCTCAAAATTTCTCACCATATGTGGTCGATTCACTCACAACTTTTTTAATCAATTAATTAACATTGCATATTATTAATTTCAGAGGTAGAGGTCAGTGATTCATCAGTTTCATGTCACACCCAGTTCTCATTACATCCTGTGCCCTCCTTCATGCTCATCACCCAGCTACCCCATCCTCCCCACCACCTACCTCCCCTCCAGCAGCCCTCAGTTTGTTTCCTATGATTAAAAGTCTCTTGTGGATTGTCTCCCTCTCTGATTTCATCTTCTTTTATTTTTCCCTCCCTTCCCCTATGTTCATCTGTTTTGTTTTTTAATTCCATATATGAGTGAAATCACATGATATCTTTTTCTGATTGACTTATTTGCTTAGCATAATACCCTCTAGTTCCATCCACATCATTGCAAACGGTAAGATTTCGTTTTTTGATGGCTGAGTAATATTCCATTGTATACAGAAGGCACTTCTTCTTTATCCATTCATCTGTCGGTAGACATCTAGGCTCTTTCCATAGTTTGGCTATTGTGGACATTGCTGCTATAGACACTAGGGTGCTGGTATCCCTTCAAATCAGTATTTTTGTATCCTTTGGATAAATACCTAATAGTGCAATTGCTAGGTCACAGGGTAGCTCTATTTTTAACTTTTTGAGGAACCTCCATAATGTTTTCCAGAGTGGCTGCTCAAGTTTCCATTCCCACCAACAGTATTCTACCAAACTCTCTTCACTCACAGCTTAATCTTAAATGTTCTCCTTCAATCAACAGCTTTCCCTTCTAATCAATACTTCCCAGCATGAAGTAATGCCAGCAAGCCATTGGTGTAAAAAATTCTTAGGGTCTCAACAATCAAACAGGAGAGTAAAAAATTGTTCAGAAAATACTAACAAGTGTAATTTGTCCTCTAACACTGGCTTATATACTGTAACATACTTATATTATGGTTGAATGTGTTCCGATTTTATAGCCTGGAGGTCAAAATCATTCACCTAAATTGGTTAGATTGTCTACAGACAGAACTCCAGACCTAACTGTAGCCTCAGATATGATCCAAATGAGAGTTAAGTACCTAGATAAAGGGGGTCATATATTTGACAAAACAGTTTAATGTATATATAAACATCACTAACTGTAGCCTTCTAATGTTAAGCAAGAAAGACCTAGAACGTGTTTGTAGCTCTTCACACTTCTAGTACACCTAGTACTTGCTTCTTTTCCCACTATCTTATGAATTAATCAATGTCCTTGGTTTTTTTTTCCCATCAACATTCTTCCTTCCTGCTGCCTCCCCATCATTCTCAGTAGAGCACTATACTTCACTTGCCCAGGCCTACTCTGTGCACACTACTTAGGACGGAAATCCCTACCTACCAGAGAAAGTTGTCCCAGCAAGGGAATGTGATAAGAACTGACTGAAAAGAACAGGAAAGAAAAAATAATACTAAGATGTACACTGAGTGTCCTACAGGTTAGGAAATGGAATGAGGTTGAAAGGTGTTCAATGATACAAGCGTTTTCACTTTACTTGGTTGGAAACATTCCCTGAATATCATTTTAGATAAAAGAGAGCTTGGTAGAAAAAAAAATAGTTAGTTATGAAATACTCACTAAAGATACAACCTGGGAATCATGTGTACCTCTTAATCTAATTTAAAATTAGTATTTCTCTCCAGGTAGAGCAAGAAATGTGTCCAATGATTTCTTTTAATATATGTTGTCTATGCAAAATAATTTTATATATAATATACAATTGGAATCTTTTGTCCTCATTTCAAACTTAATCACATTTAATGTGAAATCTCCCTGTGGTATACTTTTGAAAAATAGAATTACAGAGATTACATAGTTTCCCTAATGGACTCACTGTCGGTATATACTTATGAATATGAGATTACATATTGCTTCAAAAATAAAGTACAGAGAGAAGGATACCAGACTAATCAGAAATTTTCACACAATTTTCTCTTTTAGAAATTTTGTAAATTAATTATCTTTTCAAAATTTCAAGAACCAAATCTAGACTAGTAAAATAAGCAGGGTTTGGTAGGGAAAAAAAAATTAATGGAAAAGTTAAGGAGAAGCAAGGGATTATCTTAGGATAATGTTATACAAAAAATTACATGCACTGGTATGTTCTTTGGCTATACCTGGTCTCTGCCATCATGATGGGCTGGGTCTCTAGAAAGCTAGACTGACCACACCTGATACCATTCCCTCCATATCCACCGTACCTATCACACATCTACCCCTTCCCATCACACATACCCCTGCCAACAGGGATTACAATTTTGGCAACTGCTGATCGGGATATGTGTCATAGACCGTTACACCCAACGGAGACAGATATGTGACCTGACTTCCACACCCATTCAGTTTATTATCACGTGACCACTTCCCCCACCCACACACACTTAATTCCACTGAATTAAGTTCTAGAGACAGTTGTGCTAGAAGTCCAAGAGTACAAATTTCTCTGTCTTACCATCATTCTCAGGGAGGGTGAGAAGAAAGAATCCAAGAGAACAAAATCCTGAACAGTGCAACGAGTACACACAGGGAGAGCTGTGGTTGAAGGTGCAGACCACCAGAGGGGGTCATACAGAACATTGTCCCAGGCAATGGCTTGGTAAGATCTCACAGTAGTGCTGGAGACCAAACATGAAATTACTGTGCAAGAAATGTCCTGGTCCAAATAAAGTTATGTAACAAATTATTACCATCAACTTCAGCTGTAGGGCAAGCAGTAGCTAAAGAAGAAAGTCTTTATAGTCGTCATCAGCTTGAGGGCAATGTACAACCACAGTTATACTTGGACAGCCTAAAAGATGGGTCTCCAAATGGTATCAGTTTTGGCAACAATTAAAAATGGTGCCATCAGGCAGTTTTTAGAGGACGAACCCTTACTGCAGGAACTGAGCTGGAGTGCCTGTCATCACAAGTGACTAGTCCCTTAGGTGATATATGCAAGTTTTGTTAGGTCTTCAATCACACGAACATGAAATTTGGCCCTGGGAAAGAGGCTAGTAACATTTTTGTCTCTAACTTACTGGAGTAACCAAGTCAAAGAGAACTGAGCAACTTAGTAATTCAAACTAGTATTACTCTGTTTTTAACGGTACCTTTCTTTGAAAGAATAATATTCTAATGAGTGGCCAAAAGTAATCAGCTCAGATTAGGAATATAAGTATAATTCCAATGTAAACTAGTACAGTTTTGGATTGCAATCTTAGTTTCCCCTCAAATCTAATTCAGGCTCTTAAGAAAAAAAATACAGCTTTATCTTCTTTTCTTATGCAAGCAATTAAAATTCACAAGAGCTGGAAAACCACTCTCCAGTGGTGGAGAAAATCTTATGACCATCCAAATAATGCCAGCTGGTTTGTTTTTATGCAACTAGTCAAGTGGGTAAGAAATTAGCTACTATAACTAAACAAAATGATTCTATACCAATACTATTTGGGAATAAAGTTTAAGTTTTCTGGATCATGTGTTCTATTTTGCTTTAACCATAATCAATCCACTGCGGTCCTTGCCAGTTTCATACAAGATCATTATGCTCCAGGGTCGCCTGGGTGGCTCAGTGGGTTAAGCCTCTGCCTTTGGCTCAGGTCATGATCTCAGGGTCCTGGGATTGAGTCCTGCATTGGGCTCTCTGCTCGGCAGGGAGCCTGCTTCCTCCTTTCTCTCTCTCTGCCTGCCTCTCTGTCTACATGTGATCTCTCTCTGTCAAATAAATAACAAAATCTTTAAAAAAAAAAAAAAAGATCATTATGCTCCAGTCTGTCGTTAACTAGGAAAATGAAATTAACAGAGGTTTCAAAATGTCTACAAAAGACTTGTTAAGAAAAAAATTTTCCCAATACTAATGGTAATAGCCGAGATAGGACATGTATATTTTAATACAGTTAAGCCAAATCCATGTGATTCTAATTACCTTGAATACTTTGTTATTGCATATTTCAACGCCAGTTCTAAAACTCTGTTTCTTAAATTACATTTAAGTCAGAATTTTGTCTGTAAATAAAAATGTTGGAAAATAAGTAAAAATGTCCACTGAATCTGGATGTTTGAAGCAAATATATCATTTAGGCCTGAATTATCAAGATCAGCATTTCCTAAACCATGTTCTGCCAAACACTAGTGCTACAAGACAGTCAATGCAAAAAGGACTTGCTAGTCAAGTACATCTGGGAAATGATGCTGAGGTGAACAAAATGTTCAAAATATTCACTGCCCCTCCCTATAGTGTCCCTTATTGCAAGTACATTACACATCCTGCTTTGTTGAATTCAGAAGGAACCATGTGTCTTGCTTTGGCCAATAAGATGTGAGCAGGAATGATGTGACTCATTTCTGAGCTTTAAGAATCAGCTTGGGATTTGCCAGCTCCCTTTTCCTTCTCCCAAAAGACTAGCATGTTCCTACACAGAGGCTGTTCAGCGCAGGTCCCCCATAAAGACAATACAGAGCCGAGCCACACCTGACCCACATCTGTGAGCAAAAGATTAGTCTTCGTTGCTATAAGCTCTTGAGAGTCATGATAAATATCAGCGGTTCAAAATTCCTAGGAAGTGTTGGAATAGAGAATCAGATTAACTTTATTTAACACAACACTGCTAACATTTGCTTCATCACAGAATCCTTGCCTCACGTAAACCCCTGAGAGGTATTCCGAAAGAAAAATTTCAAGACATGCTAATGAAAATACTTGCTTCAAATCTCCATTCCACTTTGCACAGCCTTAAAATTAGGTTGACTGCGTCATTTCTTCTAGAGTTTTCAAAATCTCTAACAGAATTAGGGTAAACCAGGGCATCATTTGTTTCTCTGACATTAGTCCATTCCTAGAATGCTCCCTTAAATAATTGAGCTGTCTATAATTTCCCATATGTTTTAATTTTAAAAATGTATAAGGTAATAAACAGTTTCAAATGAACATTCAGTTTACCTGTGTACCATTTTCAATTGTTAAATAATTGCAAACTCAGTGTGTGTTTTTTTATATAAGAGAAAGAGACAACACAACAGCACGAAGTTGAAAAATGCATTAGAAATGTTAAGTGAAGTCACTTGCTATAAATAGTCCTCTTTGACACACAGTAGATGACACTGTTGACTAATCGCACCTAGAATATCTCAGAAGAAATTATTATTCCATCTCAGGGCAGATTTCACTGGATTTTTAGTTTTAAAAAACCATTAAAATGAAAAGAGATGTGTTGCTGTGTTCTGTTTGTTTACTGAGTTTTAATTAAGAAAAATCCAATTCCATTCTAGCCTCAGATCTAAGTGCACCTGGTCATATGAAGAAATTCGAAAACAACTAAAAACCATGAGGAATGAAGTCATTCGTCGTCGGGAGATTCAGGATTAGCTTACTGAAGCAATCTGCTTTATCTTGTACCACGGATATTTTGAGACAAGCTTTTGTCTGGAAGAATAAAGGCTTATGGATCCCTACAGCGCCCCCTTTCAGGGAAGCGGGGAAGGAAGCGGCAGGGCCGTCTGGCAGGCTCCTCTGCTCAAGGCTTCTTCCCCACTGGCTCCAGGGAAGGACTCTGTTGGATATGGGCACTGCCTCTCCACTGCAAGACCTGAGCCCCTTCACTGCTACAGGACGGACTCCCTCCTCTTGGAAGCTGGTGCTTTCTGAGATTCACCTCCTCTGGGAGGTGAATTGTGAAATCTCACCTTTCACAATTTCTCTACCTTCTTAGAGTGGAGTCCTCACCCTCTGGGAGTGAAAATTTCCTGACCATTTCTGCATCTGCCACCTAGAGGTCTGCTTCTCCCTGTACAGTCTTCCCCATCCTGAAGCAGCTTCTCATGAAAGTCCTGCTGGTCCCTGATGCTTCTAGCTGTACTTGCACATCATTTGCTTTTTACAAATTCCTCTATGTCCTACTTGCACGGAAAATACAGCTTGTGATAGTTTCCCCATTGTCCCTACTGCTCTGTGCGGTTTCCAGGAGAAAGGAAAGAGTAAAATCTAAGTTGCTACCATCTTCCTGTACTTGAAGACTTTCCTCCTTTCTGCACGTAAGAAAACCTATCTGAGGTTTAAAAAACAACAACAAAAATAAAAACACCAAAAAAACCTCTATGTGGAGTCAAATTTTCCTATTTGGTTAAAATGCTCACCTTATAGACATTTCAGAATAGCACAGGAATCAGGAGTCAGTAAGACTAAACTCTTTAAGTATGAGTTAGCAAAGGTCAAGAGAGGTTATAAGATTTGTCCAATGCTAAACAACAAAGCTAAAAATAGAAAACTCATGTTCCTTCAAATTTGTTACAGACACCTCCTTAAGAAGGAATAGTCTTCTATTCCTAAACTAAACTACTATTCCTGAGTTTTAAAATGGCTTTTAAAGACACATTATGATGCAGACCCAGGAAAGTGAGTGACAACTAACTTATAAGTGTGTCTGGGTGGCTCAGTTGGTTAGGCATCTGCCTTCATCTCAGGCCATGATCTCAGGGTCCTGGGATCAAGTCCTGCATCAGGCTTCCTGCTCAGCGGGGAGTCTGCTTCTCCCTCTGCCCCTCCTCCCTGCTTATGATCTCTCTCTCAAACAAATAAATAAATAAATCTTAAAAAAAAAAAAAAAACTGAGAAAATTTCTGTTACAATCTTGGTTCTATATATTGAATCCCCAAACAATTCAGAGGCTAAGTTTTCCCCCTTAACTACACTACTCTCCTTTTCCACTTCCCTTTATCCTTTTCCCTACTTCCCCTCAGCCTCATCATTTTAGGGTCCAATCACTACTCCTCCGCCCATGCTTTGGGCATATCAAATTCCGCATTCAAAACAAACCCATCTAAGTGACAGTAGTAACTAACAATTTCAAAGGAGATAATTTCTTTCATTCTGAAGTTCTCTCATTGTCTAACTCTGTGAAGAGCTGATACAAGGAAGTGTCAGTCAATTAATAAACTGTAGCTTCGATAGTTTAGGTGCTATCTTAGTAATTTGAAAGAGTCACAGATCAGGAAAGATACCTAAAGAGGCCAGAAAATAATTAATGCTTAAATACAACTGATTCATCCATGAAACGATCACATTTATTTCTTGAGAAATCTGGATCTGCACTAAGATACATGTTTAATTTGAAACTGGTCTTCTTCTGCCACCAAGTGTTAGCACACACTTCTAACCAACCAGTTTTTGCAATGGTTAAATCACAGAAGTACAAGGTCACTCCATGAGAAAAACAGATCTAAAAGAAGGGTAGTATAAAAAGCACAGAGGTGAACAAATTGCAGACTAAAAACGTAAAACAAATATATTTCAAGAAAAACTCTTGAACTTTAGTTACTATTTTAAACACATGGTAATTTAGTAAGATTCTCTGAGGCTCCATTCATTTAATGAAACTACAACTCTGAAAGCACAATGATAAACTCGCTTTAAAATATACAAGAACTACTTTCAATATTCTCTTATGCAATATACCCTACTAGAATTTCATGCAACTAAGAATATGCGAAACACAGTGACTAAATGCCTCCTAGTGTTAGAAAAATAGACAATGCCAAGAAAAATCTTAAGTTTCTCAGAATCTAAAGTCAAGAACTCAGGTTTAAGCTTGGGAACCAGAATATCAGCCTGTAGTAGATGAAGATCTGTATCAGGAAATGTGAAAAAGGGTTTCTGCACTTTCAAAATTCTGATCACAATCTATAGAACTTTTGGTCATCCCATGGTTAATTCTGGTTAATTCTACTGAATAGTATTATCTACAAATAGGAGCCTACCAAAGGCTGGCGCCCCAGAAGCCTACGGACTTCTGCAGCCAACACTCAGCACCACTGGGAAATCCTCAGACTAGATCTTTCTGACCATTCCAGTGGAGGTCAACATTCATTCCCTGCACCGGACATCTGTCCACACCTTTTATGTCAAGCTGTTTTACCTTTATGAACAGACCAATTATGGCTCCAACTTTGAATATTTTTTCATACTGGCATGGATAACAGTTTTTTAGACCATAAAAAATAACCGGTATATGACAGAAAAAAAAAAAAAAAAAGTACCACGTGAGGTACTATTACAGAATAATTGGTTACACCTCCTGTAAATAATAATGAGTGGATCATCTTAACCATCTAGGAATTGGCCTGTAATGTAATGATCCAGGGCACTTCTCCACCCAGAGCACTCCTTTTCACTAATAATTATCATGTCTACCCTGACAATGGTACCACCAGTATCTTCGGAGTCCACCGGTATCTATCTCCTGGCTACAAAGCATGATTTCTGGTTGGCCTTCTGGCAGGTCAGACTGAAATATAGAGTACATCAACTTCCAAAACAGAGCATCTTTGTGGGAGACACCATCAGCTCTTTTCGAGACACTCTCACTATGCATCACCATCCATACCAGAAACTCAAAGAACACTCCTCAAGATAATGGAAAATCTTCAAGTTTCCTGCATCTTGTGGCTTCCCTTTACCCTCAGTTGTCATGAGACATCTAACTCACCCATCACCATTTCTATGATCAGCCCTGTAAGGCTCCACTCTTCCTCAGAACCTAAGCAAAGCCCCAACCAACCAAGAGAGAAATTCTGGGTGTGTCAAGGGGAATTTACTATATTCCAGGTGACATTAAGGTCAGCTGTATTCACTGATCTACCAGAAGAATTAAGGGCTAAAAGAGCAGTTACGGGAGCCTACATTTTACCTCCAAAATTCAAGGAAGCACATTAAGCTGTGTTGAAGGCAAACCCAAGGAAACTATCTTTATACAATTTTAGTTATGGTTCATATTTTTAATCCATTCCACAATTCTTATAAATTACCTATTTTAATAGCTTCTTAAATCATTGATATGATTTATCATAATTGACTTAAAAATTCCCTCATCGTAATAGAAGTTATTTCTAACTTTTCCTCTATTACAGGACTTCCCATATTACATGATTTCTTCAGTAAACATCTTTATACATAAAGCATTTCTTTTTTAAAATTATTTCTTAGTTATAAAATAAATAAGTCCTGGGTATACAACATGGTGATAATAGTTAAAAATACTATATTATAAAAAAAGATATACTATATTGTATATTTGAAAGTTACTAAGAATAGTTCTTAAAAGTCCTCACAATAACAACAAAAAGGTAACTACATGAAGTGATGGATGTGTTAATTAACCTTAGTTTGGTAATCATTTTGCAACACAGTCATATCTTAAATCATTATGTTGTATACCTGAAACTTACACTATGTTGTATAACAATTTTATCTCAATTAAAAATTTATTTGTTTAGGATAATCCTAGCAGCATGAATCTCTTAGTTAAAGAACGTGAATTTTTAGCATTTTTTTTTTTTACGGCAATTGCTTAATTCACAATTCAAAGGGCCATACCAAGCCACCATGCATAATCTTTGATGGTCCTTCTATCTCAAGCTTATCCAAACAAATGTTCCTCTGATACAATGTGGTTGGAGGTATAAATTGGGGCCACTGTTTTAAAAGGCAATTTATGGTGTTTTGGAAAAGTTAAAATATATAATACCCTGTGACCTTCACACTCAATGGGTTCTTTGAAGTATTGGCATGTCTACCCAAAGGAAAATGAAGATGGAATCTCACTGCAGCATTTTTATGCTGGCAAACAAATGGAAATTAATGTAATTAGTCATCAAGTGGAGAATAAATTATGATAAATCAAAATAATGTATATTTATTTCTATTTTAAAGAAACTATATGCAGGTATTTGCACCTATATACATTTGTCGTATATAGGAAAAAGTCAGGAGAATATACTGGTACTGGTAATCTACAGATAGAGAAATTATATTGGGAAGAACGGGGCAGTAGGGTGGTGCTGAAGGAAAAATTGTATACTCCATTTTATAGATTTGCATCTATTTGGACTGTTTACAATGACCAAATATTCACCTAATATTTTCATAATTAAAATCATTTTTAAAATAAAAGAAAGTACTTGAAATAAGACAAACTTTCAATACTTGAGTGATTAAAAACCTTTTATTTCCTACCTCTCTCTCTCCTTCTCCTTTTATTTTGTTATCAATCTAAACAACACTGAATACTGGCAATACATTCCACTACTGATTTTACCAATGTCTACTCCCTTACAAATGAGTGAACAAGAATAAAAAGCGAGTAGAGAATGAATGCTGAGAAAGGACAGTTGAAAAGGTAAAAAGTTAAGAAGAAAGAGACTGAAAAACCACAAATTTTCAAATCATCTGTATTCCAAATCACAAAGCATAAAATTTGTGGAGCATAACAAATAACATGGAGGACCTGGGGAGAAGGAGAGGAGAGGGAGTTGAGGGAAACTGGAAGGGGAGATGAACCATGAGAGACTATGGACTCTGAAAAACAACCAGAGGGTTTTGAGGGGGGGGGGGGGGTCGTGGGAGGTTGAGGAACCAGGTGGTGGGTAATAGGGAGGGCACGTACTGCATGGAGCACTGGGGGTGATGCCAAAACAATGAACACTGTTATGCTGTAAATAAACAAATAAAAAAAAAATTAAAAAAAATGCACTTTTACGCATGCTACCTTTTCATACTGGCTTTAACTTTTACAGTGGAACAAATGACTTCCTGCATAAAAAAAAAAAATGTTGGCTATTTATTTAAACTTGCAGGTCTCTCTCCGAATACACTGCTCTACAGAGAATCTGGATCAGAATCACCCGTGGCACAGATCAATTATCAAAAGTCATGATCTTTAGGTACAACTCCAGATCTGAAGTGAGAGGGTGGGAATCTGCAGCTTTGGTGCTGACACATGAATCCCAATGTTTAAAGTATACTTTCTTAAGCATTCAGAAACACTGGACATCATAGTAGTACATAGGAATGGAGTCATTCCATTATTGAAAAGAAAAAATTTTGGGCTTACTGAAAGGCAGTGAGGTCATACTTTATTTTCTAAAGATTAAGTTTTCTAATCTAAACGAAATACAATCTGATTTAGATTTTATATACCATTCAGGCAGGGACTGTTTCTCTCTTTTTTAAAAATTTTTTAAAGATTTTATTTATTTGACAGAGAGAAAGACACAGTGAGAGAGGGAACATAAGCAGGGGAAGGGGGAGAGGGAGAAGCAGGCTTCCTGCGGAGCAGGGAGCCCGATTCGCGGCTCGATCCCAGGACCCTGGAATCCTGACCTGAGCTGAAGGCAGCTGTTTAACCAACTGAGCCACCCAGGTGCCCCATGTTTCTCTTTTGATCATAACTCTGGGTCCAGCAGCCCATGTCTGGTGTGTATTAAGCGCGTGGTAAATATTTGTTGAGTTAGTATGGTTTGGGCCAGGGAGCTCCTCATGTGACAAGAGAAATTAATTTGGATGAACTAGACGTGCCAGTGGGAGAGAAGAATCTGGGCCTGGGAAAGGGTTAAGATGGATTCCCCACAGGGCTCGGCAACAGGAAGAATGGGTTCTCATGTCAGCCACTTCATATTTGTAAGACTCATATCCCCATTCTACAACATAACGGAGCAGATTCTGGGAAATTAACTGCCAAGGAATCATTTAAATTTAGTCTAAAATATTAAAATTCATATTGTAGAGTAGTTTAAACACTCCTTTGATAAATGTCCTTATGTGCTCTCAAGTAAAATTTAATACCGAACAGAGAAAGAAGCACTTCAAAATGTGGATATTACCTTCACCACTGATTTGTCATTCTGTGATTAAGTGTGAAATCACTGGGAAGAGGACAATCCATTTGAAAGCAAAACAAGAATGATAATGAGTAAAGAAGTTAACCATCAGTCTGCAAGTTTCGTCAGTTGTTAATCCAAATGTCTAAATCTGTTTTTAACACAAATTGTTTTTACCTAAATATTCAGGAATGGCACCTGATTTAGTTATTATTGAATGTGGGGCATAGTAATCAAAAGAAGAAAAAAACACTCAAGGTATCTTTGAAAAGGTATTCACAACAGTTTGTAGAAAACTCAGAACCACAGAATGGTCAAACACCCAAATACATGTTTTAAAGATCAGAAAGACCTTCTGTGAACAGAGACATTAAATATAATATGTGTCCAATTTAGAAAAGAGATCTACTTACTAATAAACACGACTTTCATTTATAGAGCTGCAAATCAGTCTTAACTGTAGCAAGGGGTCATGGAGAGCAGGAACAAACATTAATCTGCATGCCCATCTCCAAAACTCTGGTATATTAGAGCAGGTCAGCAAATGGCTAAATTTGCATGAGAAGCTCCCTAGGCTGAAATGGGAAAAACAATGAAGGGTGCCCTTAGGATTCCAGGAGAAAAGCTCATAAACCCAGAAGAAAACCAAAAGTTACTCTAAACTGAGGGAGGACGGGGTGGCCTGGGAAGGTAGAAAGATGTGGGAGGTCAAGAGACACATCCCTTAGTTCGTGTCACCTCTGCCCATCCTCAGGAGGAGTACTTTCAAGAAATGGGGGGATCGGGGCTCCTTAGTTACCCTCCTGCCCAGCCCATGGAACAGCTGTTCCAAGCCCTCAATGGAGACAACTACTAAAACCACAAGGCCATCTTCTGGAAATCTTGAAAGAGTGGCATAAAGGGCGGTAAAGAAGTGCATCCCATCATGAAGAACCCAGGTCCAGTGAGCAGCACCAGGTATGCAGGCCAGAGCAGGAAGCTTGGAGGGCAGCAGGCTGTAAACAACCAAAAGCAGAGAAAGCAATAAAATGGTACTTGGCCCTGCCTCAATGCTCTTCAAGGGAGGAAGCAGATTTGGCAAGAGAAGCAGCAGCAGGAAATGTTGGTCCAAGTATGCAGCTAACGTTAGCAGAGGGTGCAGAAGAAGAGCCCTTGTGGCAAAGGAGGGCACAGCTGGAAGATCCTGCATGGAGTCTCACAAGCCAACTCAGTCTCCCTGGGAGTGGGAAACAAACTGACTTGGAATCCCAGGACCCAGAGTGGTAGGGTGTCACTACAAAGGTCACACATGCCCCAAGCATGCTTAGTAAGACTGGCATAGCTGCTAACATGGGGCTTATAACAAAAATGTCCACTCACCTTCTTCCGGAGCTGTGGTGCTCTGGACAATTTCATAAAAGTCAAGTGAGGCTTAAAACTCCTGTTTTCTCCTGCCAAGATGCCCTTTTCTTGAAATGTCCTTTTTGCAGCTTCTAAAGAAAATAAAAATACCAAAATGCTACTGTAACACATGGCTTTTATTTTTAAAATGGCAATTCAAAAAACAACAAATTACTTTATAATGAAGATTACTTTATATACCTGTATGAAATACTTTTTTTTTTAAAGATTTATTTATTTATTTATTTGACAGAGAGAGATCACAAGTAGATAGAGAGGCAGGCAGAGAGAGAGAGGGAAGCAGGCCCCTGCTGAGCAGAGAGCCCGATGCGGGGCTCGATCCCAGGACCCTGAGATCATGACCTGAAGGCAGCGGCTTAACCCACTGAGCCACTCAGGAGCCCCTATGAAATACTTTCTAAGAGAGAGAATAAAACCACACTGCATAGGACAAGATATTATTAAATCTGCAGAGATTTCAAACTTTAAGCACACAAAAGCAACAATTTGAAAAGAAAACATTTAATAAATGTAATAATGTTTGTCTGATGTGATGCTGATTTTCACTGAATATCCTAGTGGTGCCTAGATGCATAGAAAAGGACCAGTTTATCTATGACCCATATCTAAAGTTTCTACTTCTGACCAAGATGGAATAACAGCAATCAGATTTACCCTCCCCTCTGAAACAATGAAAGGACCAAGTATATAAAATGATGGTTTGAAGACACTCCACTTATCAGGCAGTGAAGCTCAATAATCGCTTAGAGGTGAGAAACAAGGCAAGCCCTTCAACTGCCCAGCTGACATCCTTAGGAGGAGAAACCATCCTCACTGGGTGGAGCTTAGTCATCTCACTGGGTCGAATAAAAAGAGCTGAAAGTAGGAGAGGCAAAGGTATCCATAGCTCATAGGCAAGAGTCCTAGAAAAGCGAGACCTGTACAGACAAAAAATCCCACAGATCTACAAAGGGTTGCCCTACAGTATTCAGCTGAGTATAGACCAGCACATATATAATTAGGAAGCTACCTGAGGATGGGGAAATATATTCAAAAGGATTAGAGGGAATGGTGCCCAGTGCTCATACAGGGGCAGGAGAATTATCTGTTCCCATGAGTCAAACTGGAAAAACTTTGAGATTTGTGGGAAACTGGGTAGAATGAACAGCAGTGGGGAATTTTTCCCCTCAGCAGTGGGGAAAAATTAGCTTTGAACTGGTACTGTTCTAGTCCCATCTAAAAAATCTTAGAAGCAAGATCCAAAAGGAAAAAAAACTATTTCCAAGTAACTTAACTGTGTCCTAGAACAAAGCCCAAGAATATTTATAGGCATACAAAACTATCCAGACCCAACAAGGTAATTTCACAATGTCTGGCATCTAATCAAAAATGTCCAAGTATGCAAATGAACAGGAAAAATATGACCTACAATGAAGAGATAAATCAATTCATCAAAGGGAATGGACACAAATTTAGAGTCAGAAGATAAAAGTATCAAAATAGTTATTATGACTATATTCTTTATGTTCAAAAAGTAGAGACATGCAAGATATAAAAAAAAAAACCCAAATCAAATTTACAGAGATGAAAATTGCAATGTCTAGAAAAAAATAAACTGGATAGAATTAGTGACAGATTAGACACTATAGAACAAAAAATTAGTGAACTTGAAGTCACAGCAATAGAAACCACCCAAAATAAAATATAGAGAGAAGAGAAAGAAAGGAAAGGGAAACAAAAGAGAAATGGAAGGGAAAGGGAGACAGCAATGAAGGAAAAGGGAAAGGGAAAATAAAAGAAGAAAAGAAAAGTAGGAACATCAGTAAATGTGGGGTAACAGCAAGTTGTCTAATATATGTATAAGTCCCTAAAAAAGAGGCAAGAGGAAGACAGAGGAAATATTTGAAGAAATAATGCCTGCTAGGGAATGAGAGTTGCCACAACCATGACATAAAATAATCTAGGCAATAATTTTTAAAATTTACTTCATAAGTATTTGAACCAGCAAATTCAGTTCTAGGAAAATACATAAAAATAAAATTTTTAACATATAAGATTCTATATAGAAGATATTTATCAATTTTTAAAAACACACAAAGTATAAATAACCTCATCAATGAAGAAATGGTCATTAAATTACCATATGGCATACTAAGGACTACCACAAGAAAAAGAGAGTCACAGCTATACATATTAACCTGAAAAGATGCCCATGGTCTATTAAGCAAAAAAGGCAAGTTGCATGGTTAATATACCAATAATATGATTCCATGGCTTACTTAAAAAAGAAAAATTCTCTATGTTTTATTAGCATAAAAATGGTATAAATTACTGTAGGATGAGGGTTGACATTGAGAGAATCTTTTTTTTTTTTTTTAAAGATTTTATTTATTTATTTGACAGACAGAGATCACAAGTAGGCAGAGAGGCAGGCAGAGAGAGAGAGAGGAGGAAGCAGGCTCCCTGCAGAGCAGAGAGCCGGATGTGGGACTCGATCCCAGGACCCTGAGATCATGACCTGAGCCGAAGGCAGAGGCTTAACCCACTGAGCCACCCAGGTGCCCCGAGGGTTGACATTGAATAGAGATAGAGATTAGTAACATTTTCTTTACACATCTGTATATTGTTTGAGTGGTTACAATGAGCATGTATTACTTCCGAATAAAAAAAAATTTTTAAATTAAATAAGCAGAATAACTGCCTAGACATTAGCAATATAACAATATTACAAGTGCACGAGCATCATACTAGAATATAGAATGCACAAGTAGAATTTTCTGCTTTATGTATGAAAAATTCATACTTTTCAAAGATCTTTGGTAAACAACTTCTCATTTGTTCTTTCTGCCTCCAAATCGGGCAGGGCTAACACCCAAGTTAATTTTTAAAATAAATAAAACTAAAACATAAGAAGTCAATGGTTGAATTCACCCTCTTTGTTAGTAGTAAAGAAGGAATTGGAATGCAGATGCCATCACTTCTACTCTGGTCATGCTTCAAACTTGCTGAAACCCCAGCTTAAGCCAGGGTCAGTGAAGGGTACAAAGGCTGCTCCAGCAACTGAATGAGGAAGAGTAAGGCAGGGCATTCTGTCACCTTCCACCATGCCCCCACACACACTGGTTTCAGTCAGAGAAGCTCCGCTCTTTTACACATGAGTTTCTAAATACCTTTTCCTTTTCTAAAAGAATTCCTACATTTACCCAAAAACAAAGTTCGAAAAATCAGTGCTCAAAAAAACACACAGAGAGGGGTCCCTTTAGTAAAAATAATCCTGCCAACAGTGTCCATTAAAAAATAGAAACTGATGAAATATAAGATAAAAAATGTCTTTGAATCTAAAATAAAACCACATCCTATCCAAATGTTTAGTGAATTGTTCCTTTTAAATTCATTTATTTCTTACCAATGTTAAATATGCTTTAATCTTTCTAACAATTAAAAATCATGAACCTAGTGGGAGATTATCTAATATTTCCAGAAAACGTGTCCTAAAAAATAAAAGATGTTTTTAATATATAATATAATACTACAGTCATAAGAATGCTTTAGTTTTAACCACCAATTCTGTTGGAATCTGAAAATTACTAATGATACATAGAATTATAACCAGAAATACCTGGATAAAAACAAAACCAAATATATTTCCATCCAGTCTAGTTATTTTTTACATAGTGTTAAGAATTCAGTTTTTTGGAATGGGAACCCGAAACAAAAAAGATGTGGGAGTGAACAAAACAAACATACAATATTATCCTTTCTCAGAAAAAGGAGGATTTGCTGTAATGACTGGGCCACACAAAAATAATAAAAATAACAGAGAAGGGCAGAGTTTCCAAACAGAAATAACCTGCACAGGAGAAAATTCAAATGGACGCATTCTTTTTACCAACAACATAATTATTAGCCGCATCAGTGATACCTACCTAGTATGCTGGGCGACAGGAAGGACAAAAAGCAGGAAAGAGGACTTGCACTCCCAGGAAAGGAGCTCCTGGAGCAGACTTGGGAGTTAATGAGCTCAGTACTCACTGGGGTGTGACGCACAGGCTTAGAATCTGTGTGTATTCAACAGTACCTGCTTGAATTGCGTATTACCTTTGTGTTAGGTATTTTAGCAATGCTTGATCATCTACTCCTCCAGATAACCCTAAGGGGTAAATTATTATTCCCATTTCTAAAAATGAAGAAACTGAGACTCTGAAATGCTAACAGCTTTCTCAAAGATCACTGAGCTAAGTCATGGTGAGGATAGAATTTAAACTCAAATCTACCTGACTACAACATTCATGCTGCCCTCTATGTGAAGAATCGAAAATCTTGGGGGGCGTAACTAACTCAAGTGGAAGAGCATGCAACCCTTGATCTCAGAATCATGAGTTCAAGCCTCATACTGGTACAGAGATTATTAAAATAAATAAACTTCAAAAAAAAAAAAGAATCTAAAATCTTTCTTCCCTCCAAGTTGGTTGTTTTGTTTGTTTTTTTTTTAAGATTTACACATTTATTTATTTGAGAGAAAAAGCTGCGTGTGAGCAGGGGAGGGGCAGAGGGAGAGAGAGAAAGACACAGACTCCCCCCTAGTAGCAAGCCTGACCCGGGGCTCGATCCTGGGACCCCAAGATCATGGCCTAAGCCAAAGGCAGATGCTTAACCGACTGAGCCACCCAGGCGCCCCGCTAAGAAAATTTCTAAAATAAAAGGGAAAATCTGGTTAGGTTATTTTAAAATTTGTATAGCACTTAGGAGCTGCAGTTGACAAACTCAGATCTCATCATCCATTCATTCGTTTGGCAAATAATTGCTGACAGACTACTACTGTCAGGTACTGTTCCAGGTGTGGGAACAACGGCAATGCACAGAACAAATCCCCTGCCCTTGGGGAACGTCCACACACGCTGGGGGCCACAAACAAATACATAAATCTGTTGCCAGGTATTGATCAGTGATCTGAAGAAAAATAAAGCACACTAAGGATCTATAAAGTGATGTGGAAGAAAAGAGGTTGCTATGTCAGATATGGTGGTCTGAGAATCCCACTCTGAAGAGATGTTTGAGAAGCTACCCGGCTGAGCATAGAAGAGGACTCGAGGCAAAAGGAAGAACTTATGAAGAATGTTTAGTAGGTCCAGAAACAGTAAAAAGGACAGGATACCTGGAGCAGGGTGAGTCAGCATTTGGGGAAGAGGCAGAATGGGTTTAGAGAAGTATGCAGGCATATCATGGGGCATGGTTAAACCTTCGGATTTCATTCTCGGTATGGTGGGAAATGCTGACGGTTTTAAGCAAGGGAAATTCATGTGTGAGAGTAACTTTCTTTATTTGTCTATATTTCAGCTAGAATTTACTTTTCTTCCTGGTGGATTCAATTGCCTCAGGCCATTCAAAGTGCTCCCCTCTTTCCCTAGGACTGTATTTTAGTTGACGGGGAGGTAGCTAATGGGGTGCATAGTGGTTTAGATGGGAGTGTAGCGCCTGGCTCTTGGGTCACCATCTGGCATCTCCTGAGACATGAGCCGGGCTTGGTTTTTGCGGTTAAATCCTCCCTCATTCCCATATAATGACTCTGCCACTTCTGTGCCCTCTCAGGTATACAAGATTTCATTCTATTGGTCACCACACCATACCAGGGCAAGCAGGAACTCGCTGGACCGTCTCAGGCCCTCTACCACCTTCTTGCTTCTCTTGGGCATACAAAAATAACAATTTCCCAGGGCCAAGGTGGAAAGGGTCAGAACCTCCTAAGGCCACCCATTACATAATACCACCTTGCTTCACCTCCACTGCCACTCTGGAAGCGCAGAGAATTCTGGCTCGTTGGCTCTAAGAACACACCCCAGGAGCAAGGCATAGGGTCACTCCTGCTCTCAGACTGACGTGAGTTTCTGCTGTTCTGTTCCGGAGATGATGGAGGGGCAAGAACTCATACTCTATCTTAGCCCCTGGCTCTCTTCTTTGCCTGACCCTGGGACTCTTTTCTAGCATCAAAGCAGGAAAAATGTATCATTATGCTCAGGTGTTGAAATCCCAAAGCCTTTTGTCTATTTTTCTTGCTATATCCTCTCTCTTCTGAGAACATGGGTACCACCATCCCAGAGATGGCTAGGCACAGAACAAAGGATACAAGAAATACAAGGAGAAAACTTAGTATCTCAAAATATTATCCCCATATTTTCAAAATCTTAGTTTGTTATTTTACTTTCATAATATCTACTAAATGCTAATATGAGCTCAATGTGACATTTTGATCACCATTTATAAATTTGGGGCATGTCCTAAAAACCTTTCACTGCTAGTCACTAGCAGCAAATGATTTTTCCTCTCCCTTTTATGGTAATAAAGAGTCAAGCAATGGACCATTAAAATGAAAACAAAACAAAACAAAACAAAACACAACACTGTTCTTAGTTACAAACAACAAATGGCAACTTTGGCTGAATTAAGCAGGGAAGAAATGTATAAGAACTGCAGGGGACACCTGGGTGGTGCAGTTGGTTGAGCACCTGACTGGGTTTCGGCTCAGGTCCTGATCTCAGGGTCAGGGGATCGGGCCCTTCGTCGGGCTTCACACTCAGCTTAGAGTCAGTATGAGATTCTCTCCCTCTCCCTCTGCCACTCCTACTCATGCTCTCTCTCTCTCACTCAAATAAATAAATCTTTAAAAAGAAGAATACCAGGAGGATTAGAAAACCAGGCTGGAAGACTAGGAAGCCGAACAGGTGTCTAGAGCTATGATGGAGGACAGGTACACGGCACCGCCCCCCTGCTCCAACTGGCAACACGGGGACCATCTACAGCACACAGCTGGCTAGAACTGCTGCCACCTGCCTGCCACTGGTGGTGGCTGCCATTGATGACATAACCCAGCGCCAGAACAGACACTGCACAGTCCTTCTCTGTTCAAGGTGCTAGCTTCTGATTCAAAGTCTAGACTAAAGCAAGATCATGTTCCCAGCACCAAAGCAAACTGTGGAAGAATGTATGTGATGTGGGAGACAGTGGGGAAGAGTTCAGAGGGTGGGCAGCGAAAAAAGAAAGACAACAGTCCAGCAAGTACATATTTTAAAAACAATAAGAGCGTATTCATAACAACTACTATCATAATTAACTTATCAACTTTTGGCTTACATAAATTATAAGCAGGTGTATCTGTCCTCAACTACCATCATAACCCAGCTCTGGCCCTCTCTATTATGGCATACCTGTAACTGTTTTAAATAGACCTAGAGTTAAAATCATGCAAAACCATCATTTTTATGAGTCAAAAATTGTCAAATACTGGCAATGTCTGATGGCTTAACATATACAGTGATGTTCACTTACTTAAGTTTCTAGGATCTGATTGACGGGTTCAGGGCATAATTTCTAGGTCATCAAGTACTTGAAGAATTTATCACAAAGACCTGTTGATAGCAGCAATATATTCCTATTACTCAGCAACATATTCATATCAACCCAGAAAGTAGAAACAGCATGAAGGCGTGAAAGCAAAAATTCATTTCTGCATTTATTTACAGAGCACTTCCCACGTGTGCCAGACACACAGTCTGCTTATGACAGCAAACGTGGCCCTGCTCTCAGGGAGTTTACCATCTCATGGGACAGATCTGGGCCCAATGAAGAAGACTCAACAATGTTCAGAATTATCCAAAAATACAAAAGATCCAAGGAAAGAAGTGTTAAGAGAAGTTAAAATAGTAGGCATCTGTATTATTCATCACTACCTACATTAGTTTCACATATTATTTTGATATGACAAACTCATCAAATGTAAAGATTTAATATTTTTCTATTTACTGGTTTCAGTTACTTTTTTTTAAGATTTTATTTATTTTACTTTTAATAAGCAGGGGGAGCAGCCAGCAGAGGGAGAGGGAGAAGCAGACACCCTCCTGAGCAGCGCTCGATCCCAGGAGCCTCGGGATCATGACCTGAGCCGAAGCAGATGCTAAACCAACTTGAGCCATCCGAGAGCCCCAAGGTTCCAGTTACTTTGAATTTTGACCCAATAGTTCTCATTATTCACTGGGCCTGAAATCTTTGATGATGGATATCTATTCACAATACTGTTTTAAATAATATTTGTCACAAAGCACATATAATTTGTTACTAATGTGTTTTTCTCTATGTTGACCAAAATAGTGGAAAAAAAGAAATTATTGCCTTCTTTTGGAAAAATATTTCTTAGTACTGGTTTTTTATTCCTATTAGCAATATAATCTATTGCTTAGTCAGACTGCAGGGTATTGGTTATGGAAACATCATTCTTGAGATAAGAAGAGTTTTTGCTGGTGTGAAAACCACATGTCATTTTTCATCTACATTAACTCATGTTCTGGAGGAGAAGCTTATGAATAATTTAAGAAATTGTTCAATTCCTCCTAGTGCCACAGACATTCCTTCAAGCACTAAATAGAAAATCACACAGCAAATATATCAGACATCCTTCAAAAGTCAGCTAAAAATGTTTCCTAAATAATATAATTTACCTCATAGCTAAAGTTGCAAAATGTCTGGAGAACAATTCCTTAAAATGTATTTTAAACACTAGGAGACTTGGCTATATAAAAGAACACTGAAATGAATAATTATTTAATAAAGAAACAATATTTTGTAATCCTAACAAATATAGTACAGTTTTATCTGTTTAGGTGAGTTTGTTTGTTTTATTCAGCAAACATTTATTGAATGTGTTAAGTACTGGGAAGTTTTCTCTGTTTTTTAAATTTTAAATATACATATTTTTACACAGGAGATTTTCTTTAAGTGAACTTTTAAGTATGTAGCAACAATATATTTATACCTAAAATGTAAAGAAATTGCTCAAAGTTGTCTGAAAGTAAACTATGACAGATCAATTTTAATAAAATCATATCTTTTTAATTATATACATGTTCTTATAAACTTTCTTTTCTTTTGCTATTTTTTCCTGTTTCTAACATTGTGTGGATAGTTATATGATAACATGAAATATAATTTGAGAATAATCACAAAGAGGTTTATTTTTTTATTGAGGTATGCCAAGAAATTTATTAATAAGAATAGTCTAGAATACAAAATGTAAATTAGGTAGTCCTGACATATTCTTAAGCTTAACATATTCTATTTCAGGTGCAACAGAGGTGATAAGTTGGATTTTCGTTTTAAGAAGACTGATCTGTGATCAGATAATACAGCATACAATAGGAGATGACAAGGTCTTTCCTTGTTTTCCATCTGGAAGATACTTTCTTATACCATTTTAAGTTACAATAAAACTATGTCACATATAATATGAAAGATCTCAATAAAATTTTAGAATCACTTTTTAGCCATCAAAAACTTTAAATAAAAGCCATACAACTGTTTTTGTCTTTTCTGTTACTACAATTTAAAGGATTCTGGTTTCCACATGCTACTTAAACTATTCCATTTTAGATGGTATTAGTAAGTCATCTGAACTATATGCCTTACCATAACAGCTGGCATAATGTTGAAATGAACTTCATTTTAAAATTTTTATACTCATCGTTTTAAGTAGATATTTCCAATTGATTACCGTGTAAAACTGTCAAATAGAATTTTATAATATTTCACTCATAAAAGCGAGCCTTTAAAATTACACCTTGATGCCAGAGGCATCCCATTCATTCCACTGCAACTGAGGAAAGAGACCCAGATGGAGTAGTCTAACACTGGCCCAGTTCTATTTTTCAACTTGTGTTCTTGGACAGGTCACTTAAGCTTGATAGTAAAAGTGATGAGGCCATTACAAATGATCTCTCAAGTCCCTCTTTTTATCCTGACAACCAGCCAGGCCAAGTGAACTGTCAGAGAATGCTGGTACATCATCCATCAGCGATTCTATTTCTTTTTAAAGAATTTCTTTATTTATTTGAAAGAGAGAGAGCATGAGCTGGGGGGGGCACACAGAGGGAGAGGGACACACTGTAAAGTGTAGAGCCCAATGTACGGCTCCATCCCAGGACCCCAAGATCATGACCTGAGCTGAAGTCAGATGCTTAAATGACTGAGCTATCCAGCCCCTCCCCCAATCAGGGATTCTAGATACCAGGACTGGATTTTACTGTCATACAAAGATTTAGACATGAATATAAATAAGTGAAGAGAGACTACATAAGGTTAAATGTTCTTTCAATTATACTTTCATGTTTACATCATATATTTTTCACTGGTTTATACATCCATTTAAAAGATATTTATTGAACTTCTGTTATATAGCAGGCTCTGGGGACACAAAGATGAAAGATTCCCTCAAAGAGCTTTCACTCTAGTTGAGGAATGTCAATTTCTAAACAATCAAATGCAATGAAATATTAGTTTCTACAGTAGATATCCATCTATAGAATATGGGGGAGATTAGGGGAGAAAATGGTCATTTCTATTTTGAAGAAATCAGAAAACCCTTTATTTTGGAAGTGACATTTGAAATGAGTTTTATAAAAGATTAACAATACAGTTTGAAAAAGAACTTAAGAAAACAATTCCATTGACAATAGTGCCGAAAATAATAAAATACTTAGAATAAACTTTAACAAGGAAGAAAAGTACTGACAACTACAATATGATACTGGAAGAAATTGAAGAAGGCACAAGTAAATGGAAAAGATTTCACATTCAGGGACTAGAAGCCCTAATACCGCTAAGATGGCAATACTACCAAAAATCATCTACAGATTTAATGTAATTCCTACCGAAGTTCCAATGATGCTTTTTGCAGAAATAGAAAAAAAAATCATCCTAAAATTCAAGAACAAGGTTGGAAGTCTCGCACTTCCTTGTTTCAAAATTTACCACAAAGCTATAGGCATCAAAACAGTGTGCTCAGAGCTGTCAAAATGGCTAAAATCAAAACCACAAGAAACAACAGGTGTTGGTGAGGATGTAGAGGAAAAGCAACCCTCTTACACTGTTGGTGGGAAGGCAAAAAGGCAGCTACTGTGCAAGACAGTAAGGAGGCTTCTCAAAGAGTTAAAAATAGAACTACCTTACAACCTCGTAATTGCACTATTGAGTCTTTATCCAAAAAAGGCAAAAAACACTAAGGGGGATACATGATAATAATCATGTATTACGCTGCAATAATAATCCCATGATTATTGCAACGTTATTTACAATAGCCAAGATATGGAAGCAGCCCTAGTGTCCATCACTAGGTAAATGGATAAAGAAGATGCGGCATATATACAGTGGAATATTATACAGCCATAAGAAAGAATGGAATCTTATTATTTGCAACAACATAGATAGAACCAGGGAGTCTAACACTAAGCAAAATAGGTCAGAGAAAGACAAGTACCGTAAGATTTCACTCAAATGTGGAATTTAAGAAACAAAACAAATGAACAAAGATGAAAATGAGAGTGACAAACCAAGAAACAGACTCTTAACTCTAGAGAACAAAGTGATGATTGCCAGAGGAGAGGTTGGTGGGGGGATGGATGAAACAGGTGATGGGGATTAAAGAGTGCACTGAACCTGATGAGCACTGAGTAATGTATAGAGTTGCTGAATTATTATATTGTATACCTGAAATTAATATAACATTGTATGTTAATTATACTGAAAAAAAAACCCCACACACAACAGTGTGGTACTGACAAAAAGTCAAATCTATAAACCAATGCAATAGGAAAAAGAGCACAGAAATAAACCCTCTTTTATATGGTCAAATGGTTTTCAGCAAAAATGCCAAGACCATTCAGTGGGGAAAGGACATTCTTAACAAAGAGTATTGGGAAAACTGGATATCCACATTGTAAAAGAATGAAGTTAAACCCTCACCTTATGTCATATACAAAAATTAGCTCAAAATGGATCAAAGACTAAACTAAACATAGAAGCTAAAACTATAAAAGCCTTAAAAAAATAGATAACTTCATGATCGTGGATTTAGCAATGATTTCTTAGCTATGACACCAAAAACACAGACAACAAAAATAAAAATAGATTAGACTAAACTAAACACTTTTGAAAAGTTAAAAGTTAAAAAACTAAAAAGTTAAAAATTAAAGCTGGACAGAAGAGAAATACATTCTATTTAAATAAGTGATAGTATAAGTTCTGAATGTTTTCAAATGTACCAGTTATTGTAAGATTACTGGTGATTAATACAAGATTCATAAATATTAAGCTAATCAATTGCATTTAAATATTTTAAAATATACAAAATTCATGAACCCCTTTAAGAAAAACAAATCTGTCCATCAAAGGAAATGATCTGTAGAATGCAAAAGCAATCTACAGAATGGGAGAAAATATCTGAAAATCATGTATCTCATAAGGAATAAATATCTGGAAAATATAAAGAAATGCTACAACTCATGATACCTGGAGGCTCAGTTGGTCAAGCATCTGCCTTCAGCTCAGGTCATGATCCCAGGGTCCTGGGACTGAGTCCCGCATCAGGCTCTTTACTCGATGGGGAGCCTGCTTCTCCCTCTGCCTGCTCTGCCTGTCACTCTCCCTGCTTGTGCTCTCTTTCTGACAAATAAATAAAACCTTAAAAAAAAAATACAGAACTCCTACAACTCAACAAAAACAAAAAATCTGATTAAAAAATCAATGAAGAACAAATAGACATTTCTCCAAAGAAGGTATACGATAATAAGTCAGCAAGCATAGGAAAAGATGCTCAAAATCACTCTCAGTAGGGGAATGAAAATCAAGGTCACAGTGAGATATCACTTCACACCCATTAGAATGACAACCATCAAAACAAAACCAAACAAACAAACAAAAAAATACCTTCTGGGCTCTAGGACAACACCAACATTTCTGGCTCCTGTTCCTTGTAGGATGGTGGGGAGGGTTACCAAAGTAGTAAATACGAAAGCAGAAACAAGGTTAAGCAGTAAAGAAGAAGGTTCAGAAACCTGGATATACACTTAAGAAATAAAGACTTAAGCCAATAAAATACACTGAGAAGAATAATAGATATTAAGAGAGGTTAAAAAAGAACCAAGAAAGGGGCACCTGGGTGGTTCAGTGGGTTAAAGCCTCTGCCTTCGGCTCAGGTCATGATCTCAGGGTCCTGGGATCGAGCCCCGCATCGGGATCTCTGCTCCGCGGGGAGCCTGCTTCCTCCTCTCTCTCTGCCTGCCTCTCTGCCTAGTTGTGATTTCTCTCTGTCAAATAAATAAAATATTAAAAAAAAAAAGAGCCAAGAAAGTGGTTTCTCAGTAGCAAAAAGAAGAAAGAAGGGAGTGCTCAGCTATGTGACTGTAAAGCATCTATTAGATTTAGGAATTAGAAAGCCATCAGCGGCCTGTGCTGTGACATAGCAGGTTAAAACCCACTGACTGCAGGAGCTGAGAGAAAGGAGAGTAAGCACATGTAAAGAACTGGAGACAGATACCACAGCCTAGGCTTTTACAGATTTTGGCTCAGAAGGTAAGGAGAGGTTCAATGCAGGAACTGTAGGAAATTCAAGGTCACGGGAGTGCAGAGTTTTCTATTATTTCTTGGGCTTTTTTACATTGTTTCTTGTTTGTTCATTTTTTCAGGGCTAAGAAAGGTGTAATCAAGTCAACAAAGCTGGGGAAGTGAGCAGATGAAGAGGAAAGGCTGGAAATACAGAAGTACTGGCAAGAGAAGAAGGAACTAGTAGAGCAAGATCTAGATTGCAAGGTCAGATCAAGAACACAGCTGAAGAGATTAGTCTTTGATAGACAGAAGGCATCTCTTTTCCTAAAACTACATAGGATTTAAAAAGCCAAATGCACTAGCAGTAGGTTTACTACATACAGGGAACAAATGAAGCAGGTCCCAGCCTCAGCTTTATCTGTGGAGGGAAGAGGAGAAGGTTAAGGGAACTTAAGGCTGGAGCAGTGACAGGGGACAAGGGAAAGAATAAAGGAAGAGCAGTGGGACAGCTGAACAGGATGCTGCTGTTCTGGAAAACTTATACCTGCAAGAGAACCAATCTACAGGACTGTACAATTTCTTCATTTTTCTCATGCATCTGATAAAACGACTCATTAACTAACATGTGTTACATGTCACACATTCTAGAAGGTACTAAGTAAACAATGGTCAACAAAAGAGTCCTGATCCTTGCCATCATGGAGCTTCATCCAGGAAACACTGTCAAACAAAATTAAAATTACACACTTAGAACCTGTGATCCCGGGAAGGAGACACACCAGGTACAGTGACAGAGGACTCACCTACAGGGCACAGGGAAACGCTCTCCGAGGTGGTGACATTTGAGCTAAAGAATGAAAAGGTCAGGGCGCCTGGGTGGCTCAGTGTGTAAGCCTCTGCCTTCCACCCAGGTCATGATCCCAGGGTTCTGGGATCGAGCCCTGCATCGGACACTCTGCTCAGCGGAGAGTCTGTTTCCCCCTCTCTCTCTCTCTCTCTCTCTCTCTTTCTCTCTGCCAGCCTCACTGGCTACTTGTGATCTCTGTCAATAAATAAATAAAAATTTTAAAAAAGAAAAAAAGAATGAAAAGGTCTAAATAAAGGGTCTACTCAGACATCTGCAAAAGTTCCAAGGCAAGAAAAAACTTAAGTCCCTGATGAACTATGATGACACAGGAGATGGGGGCCAGAGACCCACACGGAGACACCATGGACCGCAGCAAGGAGTCCGGAGTTTATTTTGCCCACGTGTTGGGGTAAAAAAGCAAATGGCTGAACTGATCTACCATTGGTGTTTGCCAGCCTGGTGAAACAGACAAGAAGACAGGACACCCAAAAGAACCACCAACAGAGTGATGCACCATGAAGCCAAGACCAGTTTAAGAAGGAATAAACTATGCTGGTGAGGAAGAGGAGACCAGAGACCTCAGTGAGGTTCCACAGCATGAGTAGCAATGGAAAGAAAGTGAAACAGCACAAACGGTAGTAAGTTAGGGTGCTAGGTAGCTATATCCAATTTACAGTCTTGGAAATAGAATAGTTCTGGAGGATGAATAGCCAAAAGGTTTCACCATGCTTATGAACAGCTAGAGCAGAGTATAAGTATTTGAGTATACCTTCAAAGAAGTCAAGGGATTTTAAGAAAAGCAATTGCTGTTGTGGTAGCAGGGGGAGTGGTGAGGACTTATCATTATTATTAATGATAACAGTTACCATCTATTTACCATTGTATATGTGCCAAACACTGTGCTAAGCACCTCATGCATGTTATCTCATTTTGTCTTGAGAACAGTCACTATTGTGCTTCTTCTACAAATAAGGAAACCAAATGCAATGGCAGTTCCAAAAGACTCCACAGCCACAGCTCACTTTGAGCCAGGATGTTTGGATGGTTGTGTTCATGGTGCTGCAAGAAAGCATCACAATGTGAGCGAGGAAACAAAGTGTTCAAAAAGCGAGAGGAAATATTTGGACAACAGCAAAGAGGAGAGGTAGAGGGTAACCAAACTCTAACCGCATGAACTACCAATAAGAAAAGGCTTGTGTGTGAGGGTTGAAGAGGGACAAAGCAACAGAGAACTAGAGAACACGGTTAACATCTCTGGGCCCCTCGGTGTGAGGATTTGGTGGAAAGAGTTGTGATCTCAGTTGTGATCTAGCAAATAGATCAGCTGAGGCAAGAAGGTAAAGGGGATGCTCCTGAAAACTAGGAGTCCACTTGCTAATTTACAGTGTAACTGACTAGTGTAGTGATTAAGAACACAGAATCTGATGGAGGGTGGACAAAATCAGTGCAAGGAGTAAAAAGTATAAATTTCCAGTTATAAAAAAGTCAGGGGATCGTGCTCGCTTCGGCAGCACATATAATAAAAAAGTCAGGGGATGTAATGCACAACACGGTGTCTGTACTTAATAATGCTGTACTGCATATTTGTAGGTTGCTAAAAGAATAGATCTTTTTTAAGATTTTATTTATGTATTCATTTGAGTGAGAGAGAAAAAGAGAGCTCACACACAAGCAGGGATAAAGTAGGGGGAGGAACAAGCAAGACTCTAGGCTCAGCACAAGCAGGACACAGGGCTCAATCGCCTGGGCTCAAACAAGACACCCAAGTGCTACAAGAGTAAATCTTAAAAGTTTTCATCACAAGGAAAAAATCTGTAACTATGTGAAGTGATGGATGTTAACTAGATTTATCGCACTATTTATAAATAACAAATCATTACATTGTAAACCTGAACTAATATAATGTCATGGGCCAACTGTATCTCAATAAAAGAATATGTCTAACAAAGGAACAGTAAAATAAATTAGGATGTGATGGAATATTATATAATCAGTAAAAATGCTTTTGGAACCTATTTCATGGTGATGATGATAGCTAACTTGAGAGCATTTATTCTGTACCAAATGCTGTTCTTTATGTAATTATATTTTATACATATATTATAAGGAATTATAGTAATAATTTTTTTTAAAAAAGCATACAGAATCTAGAGACAGACTGCCTGGGTTTGAGTCCTGGCTCTACAACTTACTAACAAATTATTTAGCCTCTTTTTGCCTCAGGCTCCCTATCTATAAGATGCAGAAGATTATAATGGTCCCTATCTCATAGAGTTGCTAAAATTAAATGAGCTAATATTTATAAGATGATTAGAATAATGGCACAAGGTAAATCCATTTAAGTGTTTGACTGAAAATCAAGTAAAATAAAAGAAGGGATACAGGCCACTATATATATAATGTTTATTATATATATACATACATATATATGTGTGTGTATCCAAAAAATATATATCCAAAATATGAAATATTTTGGAGTGGCATATTTTATGTATGTATGTATATATATATATATATATATGTATATACACACACACACACACATATACACACAAACACATATGATATATATATACACATCTAATATGCCACTCCATAATATGTCATTTTGGACATTTTGGCACATTTGGCACAAGAATTTTGAGCAAATGAGAATCAGTAGATGCAGAAAGAAATCTTCCCAGATCTTCCCTTATCTGACTACAAGCAAATACTTCTGAAAAATGAGACTGCCCAAAACCCTCTTACTCAGGAAAGTTTTTTTGGCCAAGATGGACCTGTACAAACCTTACTATGTTAGAGCCCCCCACATTTTTACCTTCCTACAATCTGCCAGCCCAGAAAGCCTAAAATCTTTTTCTTCATCTTATCACTTCTCTATAAAGTTACTGTTCTTCCATTCAGATGCTATATCAGCCCAAGTTCTAACCACTCTTTTGAGTTACTCTTTACAGAGTCTTCCCTACAAGATGTGTACCGCACATGTTAATAAACTCCTTGTTTTCTGTTAATCTTTTGTCAGCCTAATTTTACAGGGTCTCTGGGGGGACAATCCAGGAGGGTAGAAGGAAAAACATATTTCCTCCCCTACTGGGACAGTAGAAAGGGCTAAAGAGCCACGTGAAGGGACAGGAAGTGTGGGGACCTTTGCCTAGAGGAGCCTGCACACAGAAGCAGGGTATGCAAGAGAGGCTCTGAAGGTCCTCAGTGGTACAGGGTTGTGATTTGGATATCCTGATGGGGGAGAAAAGCTGGTCTTTGCTTCTTCTTCTTCTTTTTTTTTAAGATTTTATTTATTTGACAGAGAGTGAGAGATCACAAGTAGGCAGAGAAAGAGGGGGAAGCAGGCTCCCTGCTGAGCAGAGAGCCCAATGTGGGGCTTGATCTCAGGATGCTGAGATCATGACTTGAGCCGAAGGCAGAGGCTTAACCCACTGAGCCATCCAGGTGCCCCAAGGTCTTTGCTTATTTTACATGAAGTATGGTGAAGGTGTTCTGATGTTTCTGAAGAGAGCCTAACCTAGGCCATGAAGAGAAAGGATGCTCACCTGCCTGTGGTGATGAGAAGTCCAGGACTTCTACTATCTTCTGTGATAGAAGGTATTATATTTCTTCTCTCATAGAGCAGCCTAGAAAGGCCCAAAGATATTAGCAACCAAACAGATTCCCCACAAGGAGTAGAAAACATAGGGCACATGCTCCCCATCTTTTGGGGGAAATGACAGTCAACATAAGAGAAAGTGTAATGTTCAAATGAACATCCTAAAAACCTTTCACTTCTCCTTATATGAGATAAATACACTTGGAATCTTTTATCATGCTAACCAAGGGTGAATTCCTCATTAAAAAGAAAGATCTGCAAGAACTACCATAATTCTAGCAGGCTAAATTTTTAGCAATCTCTCAATCTAATATACATCCTTTTTTTTTTTTTAAAAGATTCCATTTATTTATTTGGCAGACAGATCACAAGTAGGCAAAGAGGCAGGCAAAGAGAAAGAGGGGGAAATAGGATCCCCAACGAGCAGAGATCCCAATGCAGGGCTCAATCCCAGGACCCTGAGATCATGACCTGAATTGAAGGCAGAGGCTTTGAACCACTGAGCCACCCAGGTGCCCCTCTAATACTCATCTTAACAAAATTGCAAAACTACATTTTGCTTAAATTAATGAATGAAATCATATATTCATTTCACACAAAAAGCTTCGCAGTACAATTTCATCATTGTAAGATGTAGAGAAATGCCATATAAATGTGTAATTTTCAGTGTCGTCTTAGCTCTATGAGCCAACATGTACTGCTAAGAAAGGAGAAAGTAGGTGCTGTTTTATTCCGGGAAAAACGGGATCTCTCAGGGTCAAGATAGGAAGCTGACACAAGAGTTCTGATGCCACGCACCTTACTAGCTTCCTCAAGCAACTATCCCATAAACCTACATGGACACAGTGTGCAAAGATGGGCTTGCTCTCTTCAGCCCATTATGCATCTACCAGAAGTAACAGTTAGCAGCAGCACATCTGGATGCATAATTTAATTACTGATGGTAAAAGCACATATATTCAGACTGTATTAATCTGAAATGTAGAATAATTTTCTTCAATTTTACATATTAAAAATTCTAAATTATTCTTCATCGGGAAATTTTTCAGCAATGAACTCAAATATTAGGGTCTAAAATTCAGTTCTTTTTTCATAACAACTATATAATATTTTAAGAATTTGTTTCTTTTAACTTATAAATTTTAAAACTCTAGGAAAATTAAGTAAATCAGACTATTCATGAATAATAATTTTGGCAACTTTTCAAGTTAATTTTACTTTATAATATGTACTTAAACTTCTTTATCAATACTTTTTTTTTTTTAAGATTTTATTTATTTATTTGACAGAGAGAGAGAGATCACAAGTAGGCAGAGAGGCAGGCAGAGAGAGAGGAGGAAGCAGGCTCCCTGCGGAGCAGAGAGCCCGATGCGGGGCTTGATCCCAGGACCCTGAGATCATGACCTGAGCCGAAGGCAGCGGCTTAATCCACTGAGCCACCCAGGCGCCCCCTTTATCAATACTTTAATAATTAAATTTATTTTCTTTAAAAATTCTCCTCTCCATTAAGTCAAACTAGCTCTGCCTTCACTATTTTGAACAAATAAGATCATATCCCTGTATTGGCATATACACATGTAAGGACCTATTTAGAAACTGTCCTTGCTCCCCTCCTCCAGGAGATTTACTTGGAAACAAGTCCCGGAAACCAGCTCCAGGTAACAAAGCCCAGATACAAGAGTGGGTCAGGCCAGGTGGAGACATCCGATCAGTAGGGGGTTGCACACTGTCTCCCTAGCTACCAAGGAGTAGGGGCCCCCACCCTTTGGGAACCCTTTTTGGCACCAGTACTAATCAAGGTGTCATAGGCTGGTTCAAATATCTATTAGGGTAAATTGTAATTCAATTGGTCACCTAGCATCACTGTGGAGTTTCCTGTGTGTGTTACAATCTCATTGGTCACCTGTGTGAGGCCAGGCCCAACAGCATGGCCTTTGCCCTTAAAGCTACTCTGTGAAACAGGGAAGGGTCGTCCTCTCTTATAAGAGGTCCGTCCCCAAACATTCGGTTAGATTCTTGATGCTGCGCAAAATAAAGCTTTGCTTGACCTTCACTTTATATCAGTCTCGCTCCTTTAATCACGGACCCATTATTGGGGCATAACAACACACGCCTAGTTTATTACAGTTTTAAGAAATGTAGTACTCTGGTCAAGTCTAAAAGTAGGAATATATTATTTGAATAAGCAGTTTATAAAATGTGACACAAAGACAAATTACATTATTTACTAATACTACTGGACTAAAGAAATACTAATCCTGAGGCATTCTTGTCAAAATAAATTTAATGAAGTGAAATGTTGACAAAAATTCTCTGTATTGAACATTCTATCTGAACACTATATATATATATGGAGTTTTAGTCCATTTACTGACTAAACATCAATGGAAATTTTCCATATACACATTTTCCTTATAAAAGTTCATGAAAACTATAATCAAAAGCAACAGTTCAAAATACACATAAGAGATTAAAAGCAAGCATAACAAACAGTGATTATATGAGGACAGAATGCTATTCTCCCTCTATTTTCCATTTTTGTAATGTTTTGTTTAAATTTTGGAAAAGTATATATATTTTTAAGCAACAGTCTCTTGCATCAAGAAAAGAATTACAGGGGCGCCTGGGTGGCTCAGTGGATTAAGCCGCTGCCTTCGGCTCAGGTCATGATCTCAGGGTCCTGGGATCGAGCCCCGCATCGGGCTCTCTGCTCCGCAGGGAGCCTGCTTCCTCCTCTCTCTGCCTGCCTCTCTGCCTACTTGTGATCTCTCTCTCTCTGTCAAATAAAAAAAAAAAATTTAAAAAAAAAAAAAAAAAAGAAAAGAATTACAGGGGCAGTGGCCTTTCCTAAAATGACAAACCAACACTCTTGGGCTCATAGTCATACTAAAGCTGGCAAGACTTCACATTCCTCAGCACACAATGGATCTTTCATCAATACTGGAAACTGCCTTTGTGAGAATATTTGCTAAGAATGAATGGAATTCTCAATGTTGTAAGCACCCATTGAATTATTTAAAAGAACAATGAATGAATGACTAATTAGAAATGTTTTTTGACCTCAGGGATATTTATATTCCTAAAGAAAAAACCTAAATCTACCATTTTCTCCAGAGCAGTTAGGAAGTTTGTTAACTACAGCCACTGGTTCCCAAATGCTTTGTTACCAAAACTATTAGAGTCGCCTTTTTCTTGACCAACTAATAATTTTAAGTACTTCTCGACTCATAAATATTGTTTGCATGTTTGCTGATTTGTTCTTTGCTCCATGAAAGAAAACTTAACCAAAAATGAAATGAAACTTGATCCTCAATGTCTTCCTTCACCCCAAAAAGAAGCACTTTTGTTTTTTGTTTTTCTGGGGTTTTTTTAATTATTTATTTAAGTAAGCTCTATGCCCAGTATGGGGCTCAAACTTATGACCCCAAGATCAAGAGTCACATGCTCTTTGGACTGTGCCAGTTAGGCACCCCAAAAGATGAACCTCTGAATGAGTAACTATAAAACTATATAAAGACAATCTAATACTAAGTTTAAAAAAAAAAAAAAGTTTAGGGGTGCCTGGGTGGCTCAGTTGTTAAGCATCTACCTTCGGTTCAGGTCCTGGTCCCAGGGTCCTGGAATAGAGCCCCGCATCAAGCTCCCTGCTTGGCGGGAAGCCTGCTTCTCCCTCTCCCACTCCCCCTTGTGTTCCCTCTCTCACTGTGTCTCTTACTGTCAAATAAATAAATAAAATATTAAAAAAAAGAGTTTATGTCTCAAAAACTCATATATATGTTAAGGTTAAAATCACTTAAAAATACATATTCTTTGGAAGAATATAAGGAAATAATAAACACTGACTTCAGGATGATGGCTACCTTAAATGAAGGACGGCCATGGGATGGATTAATGAAAAGGATAATACAGTTAAGATTATTACCAGTGTCCTACCTTTTGTTTCATGGATTTTGTTTGTGTTTTTTGTTTGGTGCCAGATTCCCAGGTAATTATAATACCATTTTAAAATAGAGATGGATGGATGGTTGAAAGATAAATAGATAGACAGAAGGATCGATCGATCAAGTAAAACAAGTATGGACCAATGATGAGTATATTATGAACCAAAAATCACTAAACCTGAAATGAAAGGACATGAAACGATCCACCATGATATGAAAATAAAAATTCTTTACAACATGTGGATTAACATCCAAACTACAATCTCTGGATCAACTCAAAAGTCATTCATCCAGGGCGCCTGGGTGGCTCAGTGGGTTAAAGCCTCTGCCTTCGGCTCAGGTCATGGTCTCAGGGTCCTGGGATCGAGCCCCACATCAGGCTCTCTGCTCAGCGGGAAGCCTGCTTCCTCTTCTCTCTCTGTCTGCCTCTCTGACCACTTGTAATCTCTGTCTATCAAATAAATAAATAAAATCTTTAAAAAAAAATCATTCATCCAGATTTTGTAATTTTCTTCTTCCACTTTACTAAACATTTTCAATTATGCTGCACAAAGTGACCAGTGAGACTTTCTAACATCATCAATGGATCTTCTGCTCAGAGAGTAGTACCTAAACAGAAAGGGGCAAAAAAAAACAGCACAGAGGAAAATGCTGCTGTCTCACCCATCGACTCTCTGTAATGGGGCTGAAAATGCCCACAAGCCTCTGAATAGGGAATTGGTGATTCTTATCCATACTGTCAATACTTATTAAGTGCTAAGTATATGTCAAATGTCATGAAAAGCACTAGAATCCTTCAGATTTATGATTAGGACAGTCCTAGCAGATTCTTATGTCTAGCCCATCACGTTCCAGACAGCCCAGAATCAACAGATCCTCAGGTCAAAGAATCAAGATAGTACACAGTCATAATGGAACACAGTAATATGGTAATAGTGACATATTGGGTAAGATGGTAGCTATACTAGTGGTGAACATAGCATAATGTATAAACTTGTCAAATCACCATACTGTACACCTGAAACTAATGTAACATTGATGTCAACCATACTCAAAAACAAACAAACAAAAAAATAACCAAGATAACTTTCAGGTATGTTATTTGGCTGCTTACCTATATATGCGAATGCTGAAGCAGCTCCTTTATAAAGTAAGATTATAATGGCTCCCCAAAGTTAAAAGATTTCAAATCTCTATTACAAGAATTGGGGATGGGGAGGAGATTTTCCCAACAGATTAGGTTTCACACGGAAGTGTTGCTGTTTGTTTTACCTGCTATCTCCAAAAGTGAGTTTACATGATCTCCTTCTGCCAGCTTGACAAATCCAACCTGATTTCTAAAAGTGTCAATCCCTTGAAAGGGCAAAATCAACTGTTTTCCTTGGAGGATTTCTTCTATGAATGGTTTTAATTCCAAAAGAGCACCAATACCACTGGTAAGAGAAAATACAATTTTCAGTAACATATTAAGTAATAAAATATATAAAACAAAACAAATAATCAGTTTTAGAAAGATAAATTTTGATATTTGTTCTAGTTAAAGCTCAAAAATAACTTCAAAGCCTAATCCATATGATTAAAATATTTATTTTTTTAACTTTTATTTATTTTTCTTACTATGTTCCGTTAGCCAACATATATCATTAGTTTTTGCTGTAGTGCTGATCGATTCATTAGTTGCATATAACACCTAGTGCTCATCACTACACATGCCCTCCTTAATACCCATCATCCACTTACACCTTCCCCTGACTCCCTCCCTTCTGTAACCCTCGGTTTGGTTTCTGGAGTCCAGAGTCTCACATGGTTTGTCTCCCTCCCTGATTTTTAAACAAAAGTTACAGAAGAAGTGAATTAAATCTTCACTTAATTATAATTTGCATTATATTAAAGACATGAAAGAAAATACTATTTTATAATTCACCAAGAAGTTTTACTCAAGGAAACACTACATGGACAACTCAAAAAATCATACTGGTAATATATTCCAAAAAGTCTAATACCACAGGATCTTATATTAGATTATGTGGAAAGTTCTGGACTCTTATTAAAAGTACTAATACAGTACTTACTGTCTGCAAACGACTCTACTAAAACTTGATAGTCATTATCTCTTAAACTATAATAGCCTCCATAACGAGGTAATAACTGTAACTGGATTAAACAAAACACAAGCTTATATTTGCCAACTACAACCATGTAAGTTTATTTCTGTTTAACCTATGTGATTTTAGGACGGCCCTTTCATTTTTCTTTGTTTACTTATTTTTATTTTTTTATTTTTATTTTATTATAGGACTATGCTTTTTTTCCTTCATAATAACAAATGTTTACTATATGAATGAATTAAACATTATCAGGTTTGGAATATTTTGAAAATTAGGACAAGTTATTTCTACTTTTAAGAGAATTCTGGTGTAGGGATGTTGTTATGAGAAAAAAATTAAAATCTCACTAGAGGGCAGCAATTACTCCAAAAAGAAATAGGTACATTCTTACATAATGTAGAGAGGGCTTTTAAAACACCCTCCTGCTGAAATATCAGTAATATAAACTGTCTTGATCAGTGTGATCTGTTCACCAGTAACTATATGTCAAATGTGTGAAAAGAAATTTAGGTATTTTTCTAGCCTTATCATATTTCTAAATTAGTTTTCATATAAAGTGTGTAACTGATGTCATCCATAACTTCATACTGAGTTTCAATTCTCATCTATGCCATAAAAAGTATACAATACTTCAAAATACCTTTGGAAAGGTCAACATTTCTCATTGCACCTCGAAACCCACATACTGAATCCAGTCTTTCCTGACTGTATTTATGTTCATCCAAGGAGACACAGTGTACATACTTCTACTCCAAGACTGTCCACTGTGTGCTGGGAGTTAGAGCATGTGAAAGCCAAATGGCCACTTCTGGTTCACCTTTCATAAACTGGGGAATTCAAGATACTCATTTTAAATGTAACTATACACTAAAGCAGGCCATGCTAAAGGTTAGGGCTTTTCACAGACTGTGAATTCTAGATGCCATTTTTTCATTAAAGAAATATAGATGATCTAAACTCAGTCCAGTTTGTTTTCTTCAGATCTCTAGGAGCATAAACCAATAAATAACTCCCAATAAGGTATCACTGATCACAGAGTAAGAAAAACTCTTAGTGTCTATTGGTTAAGTATCACTAGCTTTCAAATTCTTTTAAATAGAGTATCTTTCCAAGAGTGATTTATGGAAAGCCTTCTTTATGGTAAAATGAATAAAAATTATATGCATACGTGAAACAGAACTCTGAAACCAGAGTTCAGACCTAAAGATGTATTTGAAATTAAGGCAGGACAGTCATCTTCTCAACTCAGGAGCTGGGTTTGGCCCTACAAATTTCTATGCCTTTCTTCTACACTGTGAGCAAAGGACTAGAGGTGATATCTAAAGAAATTCATGATTTTTTAAAAAAATGTTTTTTTAAGTAATCTCTGCACCCGCCATGGGGCTTAAACTTGAGATCAAGACTCGCATGCTCTACTGACAAAGCCAGCCAGGCATCTTGAAGAAATTCATGATTTAAAAAAAAATGCTTCTGCATACTCCATACCCAACCCACTGATCAGTATATCATTAAACACCTAAGTAATGATACCAGATTTTGAAAAGTAAGAACACAGAACAAGGAACTGATAAATAGATGTCAGCATATTATACAATGTAGGATGAAAGGTAAAATTAAAAGATCAGAGACTTAGGGGGTGCCTGGGTGGCTCAGCGGGTTAAAGCCTCTGCCTTCAGCTCAGGTCATGATCCCAGGGTCCTGGGATCGAGCCCCGCATCAGGCTCTCTGCTTAGCGGGGAACCTGCTTCCTCCTCTCTCTCTGCCTGCCTCTCTACCTACTTGTGATCTCTATCTGTCAAATAAATAAATCTTTAAAAAAAAAAAAAAATCGGAGACTTAGAAAATCCTTCATATAAATAATGTTTTACCAGAAAACTCAACCAGTTTCTCTCTCACTATATAGCTACCAAAAGGGAAGTCACATCTTGATTCTGTTCCTCATTTAAAAGTCAACACTGTTAGGGGGCCTGGGTGGCTCAGTCCACTTAATGAGTGGCTGACTCTTGATTTAGCTCAGGTCATGATCTCAGGGTCCTAGGATCCAGGCCCGTGTTAGGCTTCCCACTCCTCAGGAAGTCTGATGGAGGATTCTCCCTCTCCCTCTACCCCTGCCACATGCGTGCTCACGCTTTCTCTCTCAAGTATATACATGAATCTTTTCTAAAAACAAAATGAAGGGGTGCCTGGGTGGCTCAGTCGTTAACTGTCTGCCTTCGGCTCAGGTCATGATCCCAAGAGTCCTGGAATCAAGCCCTGCATAGAGCTCCCTGCTCTGTGGGAAGCCTACTTCTCTCTCACTCCCTCTGTTTGTGCTCCCTCTCTCACTATGTCTCTCTTTGTCAAGTAATGAATAAAATCTTTCAACAATATAAATACATAATAAAAACACTGCCATAGACACTACCCTGGCTTCCCAAACTAGTAGCAAATCTTTACTCCTTTGAAATTTCATTAATACTTTTTATCTTGTGAAATACACTAGTTTTTAGATTTTTCTATTACAGTAATTTGAGTTCATATGGTATCTAGTCAACTTAATCATATAATCCATGAACATAAGAGCCACTCCTGATTGATCTTCATTTTCCCCAAAGCACTCTGTTCAGTATCTTGCACATGACTGATAACACTGGTCGAGCTGCAAAACACTATCTTGTCTGGACAGCAAACCTCACTTATTTCTTAGATTTTTCATTATAACTTTGTCAAGAAGAATTCCTAAACTGCAAATACCTGGTCACCATCTTCTAATAGAGAGAATATTCCCAGTATCATAAAGGGGATGCCACTTCAAACACAAAGCTGACTGGCTACACACTTCTTTTTTTTCACAGAACTAAAAGTCTTTGCAAAAAGCCCTGGTAAATAAAAAAATTAAAAAAAAAAAAAATCTTAAAAAAAAAAAAGTCCTGGTGAAACATGGGGCTGAATGACACAGAGTGTCACCATGCTGTCTGCACAGAGATTCTTCAATGTGCAACGCCATGACTTAGGGCAAGATGATGCTGCCTTGTTCAGAATGGTCCCATGCACTGCAGATGGCTTAGCAACTGTCACTCCTGCCCATCAAGGGCCCACAGCACTCCTCAGTAATCGTGACAACCAAAATACCTCTCCCACAAATATCTCTAAAAGTCTCCTGGAGAAGGCAGTCCAGCCTCCACTGAGAAATGTAGGCAGCATGATACAGTGGAGGCATATCTGCCCCCTCACCTCACCCCCACCACACACCATGTGCTCGTCAGTGGAGGCCACTGAGGTACAGGAAGCCATCCATACCTGGGCAGACTGATCTTCCCCACTTCTCTCATGCCCTTATGCTCATCCTCTCCCTCCTGTCTCCACCCCACCCCTTCTCTTTGCATCTCCCCGTCTTTCACACACACACCCCACAGAGTAATAAGAGAACTGACTAGTTCGGGCTCCTCTACTGACCGGTATTTGCTTAATTCCTCAGGCTCTTGCTTTTCATATATATAAGAGAGATGGCACTTCTGTGCTGCCTCCCAATACCATTAAGAGAATAAAAGAAAATAGTATTTGTATGCGGGATGGAAGCTGAGGAGCAGAGGCTGATGTAGACATGCCATAAGCCATGGCCAAGACCCCCTTGTAAAACAGAGATAAACTTACTGATCAGTGGTGATTCAGTATTTTCTAGTTTAAAAAAGTCTCTTTGGGGTGCAATTATTCAGTTAATTCAAACCTCCTTTCAGGAGTTTATCCCTTCACTCTCTCCTTCTTCCCAAGGAATCTAGCATACCCTTCTAAGAGAACTCAGGAAGATCTCTGGACTGCTTGCTATTTGAGTCCTCAGACATTCCCATTTCAGAGGGACTGGTCCGGTCATATCCCTGGGTACCCTGTATCAGGGTCCATGACAGCATGCTTGTTCCTTCTGGCCTTTGTACCAGCAGGTACTGCTGAAGCACAAGATATCTGCCAGAGTCTCTGATCAAGAAACACTGATGTTCAGTAGTGTCCTCATCCCTTACCCAGCTCCTTCTGATTCACAAATACTTTCTGAGTTGGACTTCCAAGTCCACCCACCAGGGCACAAGAAATTTCTGCATCCATCTTTATGTCTTGATAGACAATGGGGAGTTGAAGGAACTACCTCAGGTCCACCCATTAGAGATCTTCCTCAACTCTAATCTACCACCTTTGTGACACCACATGCTTCCAGCATTAGCTGAACAGGAACTTCTCCAAAGAGCATGAATGTTCCCCAGCCACACCCTGAGAACCCCAAACCAATGTGAGTGTCTCTATCATTCCTAATTCTCTGCTTCAGCACTGGTGGGGGCCGGGGTTGGAAAGAACATTCAGCTCCAACAGAGGAGACAGGACTTTGTGCCTGGCTTCATGCCTCACTGACTCCACCCAGTGGAGTCCTTCCCACGCAGGACAATAAGACTCAGAGCAGCCACCTCAAAGTTGTCTGTGCTTTCACTGACCACACTGAAGTTCTTTTGAATTTGTTGCTAGTTCGATGTCTCCTACTTGCCACCCCTTATACCAGCTCACCAAGAGGAAAGACTGAGGTCCCCCAAGAAAGAAGGAATTCTGCCTCCAAACTGTCTTTGGACTTGAGACGACATCAACACTTGCCTGGATTTTGGACTTGTCAGCCTCCACAGTCACATGAGCGAATTCCTTAAAATAAATTCTGTATGCAAGTGTAGATACAGACATGTCAAGATACAATACATCTAGATATCTACGCAGATATACATCCTATTGGTTCTGTGTCTCTGAAGAACACTAATTCACCGTTCTAACACACAAAGGGCACTACTCTTCTCTCAGGCTTTCATCTTCTCATCGTTTCATCTTCCTTGGTTTCTTTTTCTTTAAGAGCATCAGAGTAGTTATTTTGTCTTCTCATTGGCAAAGTGAACAGTGAAAGTGAGTCAAGTAAAAAATCTTCTAGGCCTTTCTGCAATTGCAGGGGGCCCAAGACCTGCTCTTGGGTAGATCAGGTTGGAAGACATCAGAAGACCAATTTCTACAGACACGAGGGTCTACTTTTAAAAGACATAACTACAAGAATCATAACTTGGCTTCATATTTTGAGTTACTAGTTCATTGTTTTCTCCCTTTTCTTCACCCTCTTCCCGATGTAAGTCTTGTTCCTCATTCCCCTGGGAAATCATATGTCAGGGTAGAAAACTGAAGTAATCTGCAATACATTCTGACCCTGGTTTTCCAAAGAGACAAAGCTCCAGCTTCATTCAGAGAGCAATACAGACGGTAACAAGGTACAGAGTATCCCAGAGAATTGAGGGGAAGACCAAGGTTTCTCCATTCCAGACTGGAAAGCAACAATCAATGACTTATACCCAAACGTTATGGCATAACTCTAGAATTAGGAGTGGGTAGTATACAGGCACTCTAAGATTGAGTAAGGTAAAATTGTAATTGTCTACTGACCTAAGGAATGGCAGTTCTATTAACTAATAACACCGGCTGCCTGATGTGTGCCAGGCCCTATACAAGGAGCTCTTACATGTACTGGTACTATTATTTTTCCCATTTACTTAAAAAGTGGACAATTGGCCTCAAATCAGGTCTCTATGCAGAGATAGTTGTGCCACGGTTCCAGAATCTTTACCAAGAATCCTAACCTAAATGACCAGTCTCCAGATGCTTACATGATTAACATGGGCAAAGCAACTGCTTAACTAAGAGCTACTATTAGATAACAATAACAGAGTTTAAAAGTCTAGATTAGCAGGAATACTTGTATTGTTAATTCTATACATTGACTTTTTTTTTGTACACTGAATATCATTTGGAATAAATTATAATGAAGAATGATTCCTTAGAATCTCAATGCCTCTGGGTTCTGCTATGCTTATTCATATTGAAGTAATAATCTGAAAGATGACATTCAAGGAAGACATATTACTCACATGTTTACTTCATCTTCATTCAATAATTGCATCACTAGCAGAGTAATATGAAAGGAGCCGTCACTGGTCATTGCTTTGGCTAGTTGCTTATCTTGTTCTATTATTGCGTTTTGCAGGATCTTAATTCCTCTTGTAATCTAATCACACACGCACATATACACATAAAAAAGGAGATTAGACAAGCAAAATTTCCTTATGGCAATTTGAAAATCAAGAAGAAAAATAAGCAACAATGAAAATTAGAACCATGTCAAGATTCTTCAACCAAGCAATGCTTAATTACCTACTTGTTCTCAAATATCCTGGATAAAATGTTGGGAAGCTTAATATGATGTATGAGTTTTTAAAACTTATATAATCCTTGTCCATTCTTAAAAACATCAAACCTAGGGGTGCCTGGGTGGCACAGTCGGTTAAGCATCCAACTCTTGATTTCGGCTCAGGTCATGATCTCAGGGTCCTAAGATCAAGCCCCACACTGGGTTCTGTGCTCAACATGCAGTCTGCTTAAAATTCTCTCTCTCTCTCTTCCTCTGCACTTTCCCTCTCTCCTTCTCTAAAATAAATAAATATATCTTTTTAAAAAAATCAAGCCTAGGACCCTTATTTTACAAATTGGGTCACTGGTTGAATCCACTGGTTGACAACCTCTCAGTGACCAGGCATCTTTTCAGAAACTTGTCCTTGGACTATGCAGTATGCAGTATGACTCACGATAATTATGATCTTTCTGTAAATAAAAAAAAAGTTTCATTCTTGCCACAGAAAGGTCAAACCAGCAGACAACATTCCATTCCTGTTGGAAGTATTTTTTATTTGTCCCCAAATGAATGTATCTGAGAACCCATTCTTCATGGCCTTTAAAATTTTTTAGGACAGCAATAATCTCAACAGGAGTGACTATTGTCATCTTTCCAGATGTGTGAGGAGGGGCATAACCATGGAGAGAGAGTTGCAAAGAAGTCCAAGTGCATAGGTCAGAAAAACGATTACAGTGTGCGTAGAGGTGAGAGCCCTCTCTCGTCTCTCATCAGACTGTCTCCTCTCAGTCTCTGCTCTGAAACAAGCAGAGGAATGATGCTCTTCCCTCCTCCACTTCCAGCTAGGTACAATCCTAGTCAACTTCTCCACATGAGTGTACTGAAGTTGGTTTGAATGTCAAATAGCAAACTGAGCAACACTCAGAGAACAGAGAGCACATAGAAGCTCTGAGGCAGCACAATTCGTCAGAGAGAAAAGGGGAAGGAGAGGGGGCTGGCAACTGAAGCAGAGTCCATTAAAAAACAGCAGAGATAAGAAAAAACGGAATCATGAGCACAGCAGACTGTTCTGATACTAGAGTAGCTGTTCTATCCTGAACAATGTCCCCATTATCTGCAGATTGTGACTGGACAAATCATGAGATGCCGTCCCAGGATCTGACTTCCCCTATGTATTTACAATAAATCCGCGTTGCCGAAAATAATCTCAGCATTTCTCCCCTCCTTGCCATCTGGAAGACAGTGACACAGGAATTGGTACTTTTCCGGGAGGAAATTATGCAGTAACACCTAACATACTAGTTACCAAGGCAAGAGGTCACTTCCATGAAACCTAGCAAAAAAATATTGATAGCTTGATAAAGCACTCCTGAACTAATAGTGCGCAAAGATCGTACAGAGTCACTTTGCTCTATTCTCTATCAATAATACTAAATTGTAAACACCTCAAGATAAGTGTTCATTTTTCTGAATCTACCCTCTCACCATGGTGACTAGTAACAATAATAAAAACAATATTTAAAAGCATACCTGAAACTAATAGAACACTGTACGTTAATTATGCTGGAATTAAAATAAAGTAAAATAAAATAGAGAACTGGCATGAGAACATATCAGTAAATGTCAGTTCACGTTATTCTAAAACGTGTTTTTCACCTAAAATTTATTAGACAGTTTCTAAATCGTTAAATATATAGAATATCTTCATTTTTTTAATAGCCTAGCGTGCCAATTTAATTATCTACTCCATTACCTATAAAGTTTTTTTCTCAAAAAATAGCTTTTAATTAAGAAAACAAAACAAAAAAAAACAGTACTTGAACTATAGCGGTAACTAACCTTTATGGTGTGATCACTAGGTTCTAGATATTAAAGTAGACATTTTACACTTATTAGTCCACTGAAGCCTCTGAACATTGTTATGTGGTATATATGGGAATTAACTCTAGTAAAATAAATTGAAAAACAGATGATTAAAAAAAAAACTCTTCAAAGTCATATACCCAAAACAGCAAAGGAAAACTTAAGGATAAATTACAATAAATGAGGAAAATGCAACAGGTACAAGGAATTAGTTTATTTTCAAGAGGGGACAAACAAATATATGTGTGTATATATATATATATATATATATTTTTATATATTAAATAGAATCTTACTAAGGCATAAAAAGGGAAGAGATCTTGTCATTTGCAAAAAAAATACAGTGATAGACCTAGAGGACAGTGAGAGGAGTCAGACTGAGAAAGACAAATACTGTAAGATTTCACCTATGTGTGGAATCTAAAAAACAGAACATATAAACAAACAAATCCAGAAAGAGACCCACAGATACAGAAAACAAACTCGTGGTTACCAGAGGGGTGGGTTGTGGTGGGATGCTCAAAATGGGTGAAGGGGAGAAGGAGATACAGGCTTCAGGTTATGGAATGAGTAAGTCATGGAGATGGAAGGTGCAGCGTAGTGAATATGGTCAGTGGTATTACCATAGCATTATGTGGTGGCAGACTGCAGCTACACCAGTGGTGAGCACAGCATAACCTACACAGGCTGGTGAAATCACTATGTTGTACAACTGAAACAAATGTAACACTATGTGTCAACTATACTTCAGTCAAAAAAAAGTCATACCTCTAAACAATATAATTACATCCCCAAATCTTAGCTGATACAAATGGTAATTCTGGTTTAACTGAATATGATAAGTAGCACAGGATGAGAACTCTGTTTTATAAACAGACTGATGCAAATTAAGGGAGCTGGACTTGGCTCAGAAATTCTAGATTTTAACCCCAAGTCCACCACAGGTGTGAACCCACCCAAGTCACCTCTGCTCCTGGACTCTTGGCTTTTTCAGTTGTAAAACAGGAGTAACATAATCTGCATTGCCAAATTTAAGAGTGTTGTGTTAAGAGATCAAAGTAGATAAGCTACAAAAATACTTTGTAAGCTCTACGTCATTTGCCTAATAAAAGGTATGGAACACTGCCAATATTAAAATCAGCGGTTCTTTGCCCTGTGCAGCTCGGCCTCCCTGATACCATTCAAATAAATAGAGGTATTTATGTCATAACTGGGGACTTGCTACTTGTTTTTTTGTTTGGTTGTTTGGTTGTTTCGTTCTTTTAAAGGTTTATTTATTTATTTGAGAGAAAGAGCATGCATGTGTGCCAGTAGGAAGAGGGGCAAAGGAGGAGGGAGAGAGAGAAGCCGCCTCCCCACTGAGCAAGGGATTCCACCACAGGGCTCAATCCCAGGACCCCGAGATTATGATCTGAGCTGAAAATAAAAGTCAGGCAGATGCTCAACCAACTGAGCCATCCAGGCACTCTGGGACTTGCTACTTGTACCTAGTGAGTAGAGTATCCACATTTTCATAAAAACACTCCATTCTGGGCTCAAATACTAATTATATATAAATTCAGGATAATGATAAAAAAAAATTGCATTCACAGGGCACCTGGGTGGCTCAGTGGGTTAAGCCTCTGCCTTCAGCTCAGGTCATGATCTCAGGGTCCTGGAATCAAGCCCCATATCGGGCTCTCTGCTCAGCAGGGAGCCTACTCTCCCCCACCTCCGCCTACTTGTGATCTCTCTCTGTCAAATAAATAAATTAAATCTTTAAAAAAAAAAATTGCATTCATTTATGTATTCAGCATTTTAGTGCAATGTCCAGCATACTAAAATAGTTTCAGACCCTTCACATTTTTTAATTATCTAGTAGCCTGTAAACTTAAAATTAAAAATCTTAAAATACTTTGAAGATTAATTCTCTAATGTCACACAGTACTTATGATGCAGGATTAACTTCGACCTATGAAAACTCTAAATATAATCTAATCAAGTGATATATTTCCTTTTTTTAAAGTTTTATTTATTTAAGTAATCTCTACATTGAGCATGGGGCTTGAACTCACAACTCTGAGATCAAGAGTCGGATGCTCCTCTGACTAAGCCAGTCAGGTGCCCTGAGTCAAGTGACATATTTCCAGCTATGCTTTGATCCTCCCAATGATGCTCCAGATTAATTTATATATTCCCCAATATCATGTTAAGAGGTTTTTAAATGATTTTTATTCCTAATTACATATTTTTAATTTTTTTAAAGATTTTATTTATTTATTTGACAGACAGAGATCACAAGTAGGCAGAGAGGCAGGCAGAGAGAGAGGGAGGAAGCAGGGTCCTGGCTGAGCAAAGAGCCCAATGTGGGGCTCCATCCCGGGACCCTGAGATCATGATCTGAGCCGAAGGCAGAGGCTTTAACACACTGAGCCACCCAGGTGCCCCAATTCCTAATTATATTCTTAAAACATAAAAGAAAAAGGAAAAAAACCTTCAGCATCTTCTTCTATAAGTACCAATGTCATTAAAGGCCAAAGGAAACTAATTTTTACAGCCACTGTTTAAAATTCTATAAAGCCATCAAAGCTTATCACCCTAATCCCCAGTCATTGACAGTACTGCACAGGCACATTCTGAAAAAAAAACTAATACTACAGAATCATATTTAAATATGATATTCAAAGAAACTTTTTAAAAATAAGAGCATTATTAAAATCTTAAATATTTCATTGAGTACTGTCTTTGTGTTTAGAGAACAAGAACAACCAACCACCTGTTAAATCTCACCACTAACCATGTTCCATATGGCTAAAAACAATGCAAAAGAAAATTCATTTTTCTATCTTCCCAAGCTTTCTAATTGACTCAAGGCATATATGAGTGCAGACAAAAAGCCTTAAAGTTACAGTGCTTCTGCACAAGGAAGAGAAGTTGCATTCTGGCATAGAGCAGGAGAACGTCTGTGAACCCATCTTTTGACATTATTTTCAGAATTTTTCAAAGCTGTTAACTTATGTTGTTCCTAAATTTGCTGCCTCATTAAGATTTACTAGAATTATCACTTCAGTTTGCCATGTAACTTTTCTTCAATGCGGAATACTTTCATTTTTCTTGCTTGTCTATAACCACGGAAAGAACTTGAAAAACTGACGACAGAACAAAACAGAAGTAAAAAATCATTCTCCAATAGGAGAAGTTTCCAAATCTACCAAGTGCTTAACATACACACCAGGATATCAAATACTTTTACAATTACATATCCCACAAAAGAAGTGAATACTCTGATTATGTTTAGAAGACCAGCAACTTTCTCATGGCAAAATGATGAAATATGGAATTAAATGCAACAAATGCCTTTTAAAACCGCCAAAGAAAATCATATTTTTCCATTAGTATAAAAAAATCATCTTATAAAAAATTAATACATTCCTGAATTCAGTTTCTAGTTCTCTTGCATTTTTTCAGTTCTGATTTACCTTGTAATATTACCACTCAAATGAAAGCACATAAAACCAATAAATGAGTAAATCCAACTAGAATTAATAAACAATTCTAGCCACTTAAGAAACATGTAGGATTTATTATAAACCCCTTAAGTTTTTCTTGCTTTATTTTTATTTTTGAACAAATGCATAATTGCAGGTAATGGAGAAACACATACTATATACTGGAAATTAGGATATTTTTATGCAGCCCTTCTAATGTACTTTCCAATTCTATTTCTTAAAAGTATGAAATCATGAATTTCCATTAATGAAGAATTTCAAACATTTCAAAACCTAAAAATAGGTTTAAAAAATCAAATACCCATATAAGTCTGAATACTTTTTTCTTTAAAACTAGATGCCAACAAGTAGAGGCCAAAAGTAGAGCAACTCATTGTGAATGTGCGAGCTTCTACAAACTTATTTGCAGGTCACTTAATTGGAACTTGGAATACAGTCTCCCATTGAAACAATGTTATAAATGCTGCTTCTTTTCCCAGGCCTTCCCACAAAAGCTCATAAGTAGTTTTAAAAGAAAATTAACACTTGATACTTTAAAACAAACAAACAGAAAAGATGTTCATATAAAAGATGGAAAACGTGTCTCTTAATGTCCCATCCTACCTCTCCTCTCTGTATTTGTATGTAGGCGTTCTATTATCTACAAATAAGTCTCTTGAGAGGGAAACATTAAATTATTTGGTTTCCAGGTCACTTGAAACCTGCATTCCCCATAACTTAAGTCACCCTACCCTCAAAGGATGACTATTAAACCTGCATTATGAAACTACCACTTGTAACACTGTATTTCTTATTTGTAAATTATTGTAAATGTTTTGGTGTAACTTGGTATGCCACAAACACATCTCCAGCCCTGAAATGACAGTATTTTGTGTGTGTGTGTATTTCTACTCCTGCCAAGCTCTGCTCTAGGTACTGGGAATGAACCGAAGAACTTTGTGTGGAAAGCAAGCTCGCTCGGATTGCAAGGATGATAGATCACAAAAGGAAAGCTATGGGAGCCTGGAGGTGGCAGGGTGTGGGTGACAGAGGCACAGCGGTCACAAGTGGAGAGGTTTGAACTGAGATTTTGGCCTCAGCAAAACCAAGAGGAAACAAAAGAAAACTCCCAGACAGAAAAGGCTTTCTCTGGGGGCGGGCAGAGGAAACCTGGCAAGTTCAAGACCAGAGGGGTTCAAGCCGAAGGAACAAGTGCCAAAGTGGAGAAAGCCGAACCGTGCAGATCCTCACAGAACACAGTAAAGCCTCTGTCTCTGTCCTAAAACCACCAGGGAAATAGTGAAATATATAAGCCGGTGGGTGACATGTCCAGATTTGGGTTTAGAAAGTAATTATCACCTCCATTTTACACCTAAAGAAATGTAAACTACAGAAATGAAGTCACCTGACCTACATCCACATGGAGCTTAGAGCCCAGATGGTATTCAAACAAGGCCTGTAGGACTCCAGAGCGGCACTCTCCACTTTCTACACAACCTCCCAGAAAGTAAAAAGCAGAAACAAAGGCTACAGCAGCTTACAGGGTGAAAAACCAAGAGCGGATGGTTTGCCGCTCTTGGTTTTCATCCTCCCTCTTCTGCTTGCTCCAGGCACTTCTGTGGCCCAAATCCCGAACTCAGCAGCAGAAGGAAAGAATTGCTCGACCCCCTTCATCTTCATCCCCTTCCCCATCCTGTCCCTCCCCACCATATCACCCCACTTATCTTCACTGGAAGAGGCAGGAAGCCAGAATGAGGCCAGAAGGGGTAGGGCCACCGTGAAGGGGACACAGAGCTGCTGCTGAGAGCACCACAGGAGCCATGGATGGCGGAGTGGAGACAGACGCCATGAAGGGCCTAATTAAAGCAACTTACAGAAGTGCTTCCCAAACTTCTACCCTGACGGAGTGTAGTAGAAAAATCTCTACACAGCAAAGCAAGATAAGGAAACTGGGGTCTCTTCCAGTCACAAATCATGTGTGGGAAAACTCCACCTATTTCACACTCTGGGTCCTAAAGAGCTGGCTTCTGACTTCACAGTTAAGTACCGTCACCTCTGACCTCCAGCTCTCTTCTAACTCCTATATGTGCAGATGATCTTAAATTTCAGAGAAAACCTGTCCAAATAACTCAGAGGTATTTTTATACAATATATAATATGTAACATAATAACTGCTCATGACATTAAATTCTGTGCCATCTAAACACTTGTAAGGATGATTGTACTGCTAACCCGCCAGTTTCTATTGGTATGTACCAGTAAAATCAGAATCGAATTCATTACTGCATTAAATTCTAAAACCTTACATTGCTTTTTATGTATCTTCCTCTCCCCAGTTACACTGTGATTTCACAGACTAGAAATTTCCTGGAATGTATCAATAACACTTTTTTTCTTTTGATATTTATTTACTTGATTTCAATTGCATTTCTTTTGGTTTTTAAAAATTCATTAGCATTCCCTAGAAACACTCTAGTTAAATAAGGGGAGGAAACAAACACAAAATGTGCCTGGTGTGAAAAAGAAAACCACAGAAGGCCCCAAGGTTAGGGGCCTCATGTCAGCCAATCAAGACTTCACACCTAACTGCCCCCCAGGAAGGGAACCGGTCCACATGGAATTTCCCAGTCAGCAGCAGGACATTCACTGACAGAAGCCCTCCGTTCTCCTCACAAGGGTGACCTCACCTAAAACAAGGATTCTTTGCTAATAGTTTCCTTCTTTCCCCTCTCTCTCTCTCTCTCTCTCTACCTTTAAAACCCCTTTTTTTCTGCAGCCTCATGGAGCACTTTTCTCTCTGCCATACGAGATGCTGCCCGATTCATGACTTGCTCGATAAAGCCAACGGGATCTTCAAATTTACTTGGAATTTTTGTTGTTTGACACCAGTAAAAGAGATCACAGTCCACAATCAGAAATTTCGCTCTGCCTCTCAGACTGCACCAGTATGTGAAAACAGTCACTCTTCGAGGGAGCCGTTCTTCCCTGCCTCGCCGCTCTACAAGTTCTAACAGATAGGGCAGCTCTCAGCCGTGTACAAGGGTTTCTTAGTTTGGGCCAATTGGTCCTGCTTTCTATTATTCATACCACATTGATTTTTCAGAAGTTTAATAGATTTCTACCTTAGTTTATCATGCCACATTAAATTGGCACAGCAATGAGTAATTTTTAAAGAAACTGGGTTGCAATTACCATCGCTTTACACGAGACTAAGCAGCAAGAGATCCCACTTTACTTTCCCAGCAGAGATTCCAGAATCCTCTTTTTCTACCTGGTTACTACCCTCTGCTTCTGAAAGGTTCCTCCACTGTGGTGGGCAAATGCTTAGAGAGAACCAACCTTGACATGCCATCTGGCAACACTTTTCATCTTTTTTTTTTTTTTATAAATTTTTATTTTTATTTTTTATTTTTTTTAAAGATTTTATTTATTTATTTGACAGAGAGAGAGATCATAAGTAGGCAGAGAGGCAGGCAGAGAGAGAGGAGGAAGCAGGCTCCCCGCGGAGCAGAGAGCCTGACGCGGGGCTCGATCCCAGGACCCTGAGATCATGACCTGAGCCGAAGGCAGCGGCTCAATCCACTGAGCCACCCAGGCGCCCCTGGCAACACTTTTCAAAAGGCTTTCTTGCAAAATTATTAACTATGGTTGTTTAAATACTATCTCTCAAAATTACTGTTTAAATATATTATATTGCTTAAATAAGATTATTGCTTATATAGCCCACCAAAGAGACTGAAGGGCTCAGAGCAAATGGGTTTACAAGCATTTAGTGTATCTTAAATCTAATTTAAAATAAAAGTTTATAGTAAAAGTTGGGGTTTTTTTTTATATAGCACCTCTAAAAAACAAACCAAATGAATAAACAAACAAAAAAGCAGAAACAAATCCATACATACAAAGAACTGACTGGCTGCCTGAGGGATGGAGGTGGGGATGGGTAGAATGGGGGAAGGGGAGAGGGAGGTACAGCCTTCTAGATATGGAATGAGTAAATCACAGGGATGAAAGGCATAGGGGATATAGTCAATGGTATTTTAATAGTGTTTCACCGTGACAGATGGAAGCTACACTGTCAGTGTGACCATGAGCATAGCACAATATAGATCGTCAAATCACTATGTTATACAACTAAAACCAATGTAACATTTCATGTCAACTATACTTCAATTTAAAAAAAAAGCACCTCTTTGTTGGTGATCGGAATGGATAGGAAATAGTTGGGCTGATAATCTTTTTGCTTTTTTTTCCTCTTCTTTATTTGATCCTTACTGATCCGTTCATTTTCTTTACTTCTCTCCAAATTTATGTGAGGTACCTCAGTGACTAGAGGGAAAAAGTCAAACAATAATATGTCTAATGTATTTAAACAAAGACATTTTAGTCAAAAAAAAAAAAGAAACAAGCACTATATAAGTAGCAAACATTCATTATAGTCATTTTTAAATCTAAAGCAGTAGCTAGCAAACTATTCTGTAAAGGACCTCAGAGTAAATATTTTATGCTTTGCAGATCATATGGTCTTAGTCAAAACTAACCAAGTCGGCTATAGACAAACACAGAGGATAGGTATAGCTGTGTTCCAACAAAGCTTTCTTTTTTTCGTTTGTTTTAATTTGACTTATTTATTTGAGAGAGAGTGAGAGCTAGAGAGAGATGGAGGAGGAGGCTCCCCACTGAGCAGAGAGCCCGATGTGGGACTCGATCCCAGGACCCCGCGATCATGACCTGAGCCGAAGGCAGATGCCCAACCGAATGAGCCATTCAACTCTCCCTAATAAAACTTTCTTTACAAAGCAGGTAGTTAGCCAGATTTAGCCCACGATCTAAAGCACAACTAACAACCATCTTCCTCCCCATGCCACAATTTTCATGATACTAGGAAAGATCATTTTTGCATCCATCTTGTATATGTGTATTTGTGACTTCCACAACATAACCATTTAGAGCAATGCACTCAAAGTTTGGTTTGTGATCAATGTCATGCCACAAACTTGCAAAAATTAAGACAGCTTTAGAAACTTTCACAGCAAGTAGGCAAAGTAATTTTGTCTATAAAATGTTGGTTTCTATTTTATGTTCTTTTTTTCATTTTTCTAATAGTTCATTTTTTTTTACTGTATTTTATAAAAATATCAGCTGGCAACAAATAGAAAACTTAAAAAAAAAAAGATTAGTCCTTAACCACAGATAGTCAAGAAGCAGGCTACTCACTAAAGTAGCTTCAAAAGACCCATTTACAACACCCAACAATTCTAATTATGAAGCTAAGCCCCAGAAATAATTACCAAATCAGTATGAAATGCCACTGTCTCCTTTTTCACAGACTCTATCGGGAACTCCCCGTATGTATGCAAAACTACCACTGATTGAATTTTCAAGGCTGTGTCTTCTCGAACAGCAGCTTTCTGTTCAAAATGGAGTGTCTAATAGAGACTCTGCAAAAATTCAAGTATAATTGCATATTCGGAGGTATGATTTTAGAAAGAGGTAGGAGGAAGAAACCACCTTATTCACATTCAATCCTAGGAGGTTGGTTCCATCTTTGGGATCAACTCTAAGAGGCTTGGGTGATCATGACACACAATGCCTTGGAAAGGACTATGGGAAGTCCGAGCTCAACCAATAGCACACTGCTTGTGTGTCTACACAGTCCTGATCTAACTGAACTCATTATACATGAGAAAAAAGAAGAGCAGAAAAACTTCTAAAAACTGCTCAATGTCAGAGAGTCAAATCTGGCATTTAGACCCTTTAACTTTCTCCTTCTAGTTTATTTTCTACTGGATCAAACTGCTTCTCTGTTGAAGTTCTGCAAAACCACAGGGCAGAAGTAATTTTCCTTATTTTAATTGTTCTTTAATTTTTTTTTTAATTTTTAAGTAATCTCTACATCCAATATGGGACTAAACTTAAAACTCTGAGATCAAGAGACACCTGCTTCAGCAACTTGCCCATTCAGGTTCCCTTACTGTTCTTTAAAATATTAACAGTAGCGGCACCTGGCTGGCTCAGTCAGAGGAGCACGTGATTCTTGATTTTTGGGTCATGAATTCAAGCCCCACATTAGGTATAGAAATTATTTAAAAATAAATAAACTTTAAAATATTTTAAAAAAATAAAAAATAAATATACAAACAATTTTTAAATAAATGTCACAAATGTTATTTTAGTGCTAACTTCTAAGAAAATTAGCAGAGTATGTTTAAAATTTAAAAACTAAAGGTCTGTAGAAATAGACAGGAGGAATATACTCTAGGAGGAAAACACACTTGTGACATCTACAAGGTAGGAGTAAATTAAGAGCAAGGTAACCTGGGTAATAAATCTGACTATATCAGTATGATTTAGGGCAAAATTATCTGATATATTTGTGCATCCCCTTCACTACTATATTTCTGAACAATATATCTGACGATTAATATGGTTAAAATGATATATCCTCACAAACAACATGATTTGAAATATAAATTATCAACTTCCTGTGTATATGCAAGCTTGTCACAACCTTATAAATTCTATTGCTAAGAAAAAGTTTGCTGAATTCTCATCTGTATCATGAGCATCATTTGAATTGCCTCATATGATGCCGCTGGGTTTTATTTCCCATGCAATTCTTTAAATATGGAAAATGAAATCAATATGTTGTCAAGCTGCTTATAATTTTAGACATCTAAGAAACAGTCCTACATTCAATTGTAGTAACAAACTAAATCTACTAATTTTAAACAGAAGCCACAAAATATGCTAATAAAGTACCATATATATTTTAAACCCACGTCTGAATACATTTCTAGCCCACCTCCATCTGTTCTTAGTAAACCGGTACTCCAGAAATGGAAACCAATTTTAATAGTCTGGATCAGAGTTTGTGGGTTGGACTCCTGCCCCCCCGCAGCTTACTAGCTGTAAGATCACAGATTAGTCACATGAACTTTCTTTACTTCAGTTTCCTCCTCTATAATTTGAGAATAATAATAATAATAGCTACCTCACAGGGTCATTTTTTGAGTGAGTTAATACATGTATGCTCTTAGATGACTTCCTGGTACAAAATAAGCACTATCATTAGCTATTATAATTATCAGATATTACCCAAAGCGAAACAGAATTAGGGAGATAAATGTGTACCTGCTAACATCATTTAGAAGACTCCAAAAAGAAACCAAGATGAAATATAAACTATCCATTGTTTTTCATCATCCAGGCCATGTACTCTCTATTATTATGGCCAATGAAGAACATTCTTGAGCAGTTTTTAAAAAAATTAAAGAAAACACTGAAAAATATTTCTAAAGCACAACAGCCATTTTTTAAAGATAAAATCACAGGCTGATTCTAAATAAGTTCCCAGTATCCTTCATTTTATATCCCATTGTCCAAATCAGGACACAGGGTTAACCCCACCCAGCACTGGAAGCTGGAATAGTGAGTTATCAACCTAACCCTATGAGGGAAAAGTAATCTACAGAAGAAAAAGGATGGGAAACAGCTGCCGGCAAGGCAACTGGTACTGTCTGTTTCAGTCCTGTAGAGGCAGCACTAGATAGCGAAAAGAGCAATGACCCAAAAACGAGTCTTCCAACAAGCATCTTTCCATCAAATCACTGCATTTCTCTATCTGAGAACTTAGAAAGTTTCCCAATCCTTAGAGAAGAGTTTATTCTAGATCTGAGGCATAAAATATACCAGAAGAGTCTGGATCTTCAAAGACTTCCAGCACCACGTGAATCTGAAGGTCCCCTCACTGGCCAAAGATGGCACAATTTCAGCACCAAATAGAATAATAACTTCAGTGGTGTGAAAGACATCAACTATGCTTAAATCCTTCGGTTCATTGTAATACTCAAAGGAAAAATAGAGCCAAAATTCACAGGTCATCTTTGGATTAGTTTAAAGAACTATTATTTTACAAATTTGGCGATAAAAGAAAAAAAAAAATCAAGCATTTATCCTGCCTTTCCTTATTAGCAAAGATGCGTACAGGGAATCAAACAGTTAACAAAGGCAAAGTTTTTTTTTTTACAGAAATTTTCAGCTAAAAATGCAAAAAGACAGAATTATAACATCACCATTTTGAAACCCGTAACAAAGTAATGGATCAGCCCAAAGACTGTCAATGGATGATCTATTAAATAGAAAGCTGATGGGGAATTTTAATAATGGATACATCAAGTAACAAGAAGTGAAACCACTGATAAATCTTAACATCACAAAAAAGCAAGACAACCAAACACCACATGCCTCCTGATGTCACACAATAGGAGAGTCAATGCATTTTTACAGTTTTCTTGCCAATATTCCAAAACTTAGCTGAGATTCTTTAATCTACCAATTTACTTAACTATAAAGGACAGAGAAATACATTAAATGACCATAATATAGGTACATCTATACAGCCTGATTTCTTCAACAAACACACACACACACACACACACACACACAGACACACACACACAGGGAGATCTACAGATTAAAAAAAAAAAACCTGAAGAGATTTGTCAATCAAATATAATGCATAGGCTTTATTTCCTAATTCAAAAGAATTTTTAAAAAATTATGTCACAGAGAAATGTGAATACTGACAGCATATTTAATGACATTAGCATTTACTCTTATTTTCTGTCATGGGAAGGATATTTTGGATATGCTCTTTTTAAAAAGATCCCTTATCTTTTAAAGTCACATACTAAAGTACTTATAGATAAAATATATCTAGAACATACTTTAAAATAATCCAGTGAGGAAGAGGTGACAAAGAGATGAGGTTTAGTCTACTATTCTACTTTTGAATAAGCTTGAAAGTTTCCATAATATAGTATTTTTTAAAAAACAAAAACAAAAACTAGGGGCAGGGACAGCGGTGGGACAGTTAGATAATCTCTATCTAGAGTCTCTCCTAGCTAGTTTTCTCTCTTCTGTGATAAAGGTAGTAATTTAACACCTGTACCAATTAGGGTATTTCATGGTGAAATTAGATTTAAACAATGGTATCAGTCAGAAGAGCATGTGACTCCTGATCGCAGGGTCATGGGTTGAAGCCCCACGTTAGGTGTACAGATTACTCAAATAAATAAATAAATAACCTGAAGAAGAGGAAGAGGAAGAAAAAGAAGAGTGTCCAAATTAATAATACAGCTGATTTTATCACCTGTAGTTCATTTCAAAATTAATATAGTAGAAAAAGAATCCTGAACCTATAGTCTAGTTTTTCTTTTCTTTTTTCAAACTGCTAGTATCAACCCACTAGTGGGTTATGAAATCAACTTAGAATATCATCTAAAAGCACTTTTTAAAACCAGGAATGAGGGGTGCCTGGATGGCTCAGTGGGTTAAGCGTCTGCTTTCGGCTCAGGTCATGATCTCAGGGTCCTGGGATCAAGCCCTGCATAGGGCTCCCTGCTCAATTGGGGAGCCTGCTTCTCCCTTCTCTCTGCCTACTTGTGATCTCTATCTGTCAAATAAATAAATACAATCTTTAAATAAATAAATAATAAAACCACGAATGGAATGGAAAGGAATAGGGAGGGGCAGAAGGGAATGAAGTGGAATAAAATGGAGAACATAAGAGAATACCATGGAGGAGGACAGAATACAAGTAGTATAGTCAGTACATTGCTAATGTCAGATATAAGTACTGTTCCATGAAGTTCAAGGTTTCTGCATACACATGTGTACTGGGTGGCAATGTAAAATGTATCCTTAGTGTGAACTAAGACACTGAATCATTTCTGCTGTATTTTACTCAATATAAACAGACTTAAAAACATGGTATTTAAGAGACCACGAGGCTTTTAGCATTTTAAGTTGTTTTATACGTTATCTATTTAAAATTAAAATGTTCTTCCTGTAACAACTTGTTTTTGCCATTTCAAACATTCCATAAGTCCATTTTACAGACATCCAGAGAAGGAAAATCAATCGTGGAAGATAATAGTTATAATTATATTAAAAACTCTTAACAATTATTGTATTGGGGCTCTTGGGTGGCTCAGTCTGTTGAGCTCTGCCTTTGGCTCAGGTCATGATCCCAGGGTCCTGGGATTGAGCCCCCCAGGGACTCAATCCCTTGCTCCGTGGGGAGCCTGCCTCTCCCTCTGTTGCTCCCCCTGTTTATATTCTCAAATTAATTTATTTGTTAATTAATTTTAAAAAACAACTCTGGTATCATGAGAATGACATAGTGTAAAATCCCAATTCAAAATACAACCTCTTAAGAACAAACAAATCTCTTGGTAAAAATAAAGATGTAGAGGGATTTTCTAAATTCCCTTAGCTTTCTCTAATCTTATCCATAACTATTTAAGTTTCTTTTCAATTGGATTAGCTAAAATTTTCTTTTGTGGGGTGCCTGGCTGGCTCAGTTGGTATAATTTGCTATTGTTCTTTTAATTTACTTTATATGAAAATAATAATGAGCAAAGTATTCATGCAATTATCTATTTTACAAATAAAAATATTAAAGATCAGTGATCACAAAAACAAAACACAGAATGCTTTGGCCATGTGCCCTGGATCTTTCACTGGCTTGAAGCTCATAACCTCATCTCATAAATTTAGTTTATTACACTGTTAATTTTCATAATGATTTCAGTAACCATTTCAATGTGCTCTAATTCATCTGGTCTTGTCAATAAAGGCTACCATTTTCTGATCCATGCATTTGTTTTTTATCCAAAGCACATGTCATTTAATGCAAATTATCTAATTTTTCCTTAAGTTTTATTCCTTCAAAAAAACTCACAAGAATGAATTATGGGAGAAATTAATTAGGTAGTCCATCTGTTATTGTGGGCTGATTGTTTTCACATTTCCTCTTAGCCAAGAGACTGGGAACAAACTAGATTCTTTGTTTTGATAATCTTCTCTTTTTTTCTTGTTCTGTAAACAATCAAAATCTTTGAAGTAATCATTCTTAAAACTCCTGAATTTGTGACTTACAATATTACCTATCCATTTCATATCATTATATTCTTATTGAGTAATCTTTAGCAAATTACTAAAACTTTTTTAAAAAGTTTTACCTCCCTCATTTTCTCTGAGGATTAAATAAGAAAATATAAAGCAGTCAGCAATATGCTGAAAGCATTCAATAATGTTATTATAAAATATTGCTCTCAAGATGAAAATTTGTTTAAGTATTCAATTTAGCAAGTACACTCAGGTAAAAAATTGGGGTAGGAGTAATAGAAGTGTACATGTATTAAGTTGAATCCACTCAACTCCTGAAATAGCAATAATTATTATGCTAACTTTATAGACAATAAAATTGAACTTAGACACTTGCTCAAAGGACACAATAAGAAAGTGAAGGAGCATGGCGCTGGGAAAACTAGACACCCACATGCAAAAGAATGAAATTGGACCACTTTCTCATACTATACACAAAAATAAACTCAACTGGACTAAAGACCTAAATGTAAGACCTGAAAACATAAAACTGAAAGAAAACACGGGCAGTAACCTCTTTGGCACTGGCTTTAGCAACATTTTTCTAGATGCCTCCTCAGGCAAGGGAATCAAAAGCAAAAATAAACTATTGGGATCACAGAAAAATAAGAAGTTTTTGTAGAGCAAAGGAAACCATCAACAAATGAAAAAATCAACCCACTGAATGGAAGAAGATATCCGCAAATGATATATCCAGTAAGGGGTTAATACCCAAAATATACAATGAACAACTCAAGTCCAACAACAACAACAAAAAAATTAAAACATGGGCAGAGGACCTAAAGAGACATTTTTCCAAAGACAAACAGGTGGCCAACAGACATGAAAGGATGCTCATCATCACTATCAGGAAACTACACATCAAAACAACAATGAGATATCACCTCACACCTGTCAGAAGGGTTAGAATCAAAATGGCAAAAAATAAGAAGTGTTGGCAAGGATGTGGAGAAAAAGGATCCCTCGTGCACTGTTGGTAGGAATGTAGATTAGTGCAACCACTGTGTAAAAGAGTAGGGAGGCTCCTTAAAAATTTAAAAATAGAAAGACCATTCAATCCACATGCAGAAGAATAAAGAGGGTTTATCTACTAGAGGGTGTTTATCCAAAGAAAATGAAAATGCTAATTCAAAAATATATGCACCCCTATGTTTATAGCAGCATTATTTACAATAGCAAAGATATGAAAACAACCCAAGTGTCCATGGATACCTGAATGGATAAAAAAGATGTTATATATATATATGACGGAATATTACTCAGCCCTATAAAAGAATGAGATCTTGTCATGTGCAACCACATGGATGGACCTAGAGGATATTATGCTAAGTGAAATAAGTCAGACAGAGAAAGACAAATGATTTTACTTACATGCATAATATAAAAAAACAAACGAACAAAGAAACAAAGGGAAAACAGACTCTTAAATACAGAGAACAAACTAATGCTTGCCAGAGGGAAGGGGAGATGGGTGAAACAGATAAACGTGATTAGGATGTACAAACTTCCAGTATAAAATAAATGAGTCATGGAGTTGAAAAGTACAGCATAGGACATAGAGTCAAAATATTGTAATTACGTTGTATGGTAACAGATGGTGACTACAGGTACCGTGATGAGCACAGAATAATGTACAGAATTGTTCAATCTGTATGTTGTACACATGAAAGTAATATAATGTTGTATGTTAATTATAGTCCCCCAAAATTTAAGTCTATTTATTTATTTAAGTAAACTCTACATCCAATCTGGAGCTTGAACTCACAACCCTAAGATCAAGGGTCATATGCTCTTTCAACTGATCCAGCCAGAAGACCCTAAAAAAAATCTTTTTAAGAGAAAGTGTAAAACCCTGACAGTCTGACCCCACAGCCGTAGCTATAACCACCACAGTTCAACACTATTAGGAACAACGTCAGTAGACAGGATCAAAAAGGAATAAGTTTATCTAGCTCTCTATTTACTGAATCAGTGAAGCTTACATCTTTAAAAGCAAGTTTTTAAGCACATTTACAAACTCTAATTGTATTTTTTCTTTTCCAGGTTTTTCTCTTTTTTTAATATTTTATTTATGTATTTGCAAGAGAGAGAGAGAATGAGAGAAAGAGAGTATGAGAGGGAAGAGGTCAGAGGGAGAAGCAGACTCCCGCCGAGCAGGCAGCCCGATGTGGGACTCAAATCTGGGGACTCCAGAATCATGACCTGAGCTGAAGGCAGTTGCTTAACCAACTGAGCCACCCAGAAATCCCCCATTTTTTTTCTTTTCAAATTTTTACTTATTTAACTCGTTGGTTAACACACAGTACAATTTGGTTTCCGGAATAGAATTCAGGAATTCATTACTTACATAGAACATCCAGTGCTCTTCGTAGTAAGTACCCTCCTTAACATCCATCATCCATCTAGCCCATCCTCCACTCACCTCCCTTCATCAATCCTCAGTTTGTTCTCTATAGTTAAGTCTCTGGGGCGCCTGGGTGGCTCAGTCACTTAAGCGTCTGACTCAGTGTTAGTTCAGGTCCTGATCTCAGGGTCCTGGGATTGAGCCTCACTTGGGCTCCCTGCTCAGCTGCGAGTCTGCTAGTCCCTCTGCCCCTCCTCCTGCTTGTGTGCTCTCTCTTTCTCTCTCTCTCAAATAAATATTTTAAAAATTTGTCTCTTTTATAGTTTGCCTCCTTCTCTTTTTTCTTCTCCCATATGTTCATCTGTTTTGCTTCTTAAATTCCCCATATGAGTGGAATCATATTCATCTTCCTTTTTTAAAGATTTTATTTATTCATTTGACAGAGAGAGACACAGTGAGAGAGGGAACACAAGCAGGGGAGTGGAAAAGGAGAAGCAGGGAGCTGAGTATTCATCTTTCTCTGATTTCTTTCAATTAGCATAATACACTGTAGTTCCATCCACATCATTACAAATGGCAAGATTTCATTCTTTTGATGGTTGAGTAATATTCCATTATGTATGTATGTGTGTATACATATTTATATGTATATATATACACGTGTGTATATATATATACACGTGTGTATATATATATACACGTGTATATATATACACACACACACATCACACCTTCTTTATCCATTCCATTCCATAACCATTCATAAGATGATGGACATTTGGATTCTTTCCACAGTTTGGCTAATTGTGTTTTTTCATAAGAAGAATAAAAAGTATTCATAAAATTTGAAAATTAGAGAAAGGAACAAAATTACTCATAAACCCACTATATTAACACAACCACTAGGAATTCTGGTGACAGATCACATAAAGTATTTATGCAATTTTAAACAAACAACCATACTCCCCCCCCCCCAATTTTTCACTTTGTATTTTAGGTAGGAAATATTTCTTGTAGGATAGTTTTCAGAAAAATTCTTTTCATAACGTGATTTAAGGCACTAGTCTAACTGGTTCACTCACTTGCTAATCTTTGACATGTGGGATATTTTTCCTAATATTTTTACTATTTTTTTTAAAGATTTCATTTATTTATTTGACAGACAGATATCACAAGTAGGCAGAAAGGCAGGCAGAGAGAGAGAAGGAAGCAGGCTCCCCGCTTAGCAGAGAGCCCGATGCGGGGCTCGATCCCAGGACACTGGGATCATGACCTGAGCCGAAGGCAGAGGCTTTAACCCACCGAGCCACCCAGGCGCCCCTATTCTTACTATTTAAAAGACGCTATGACACATATATTTATGAATAATTTTTTTCTGCATGTAAGACTGTCTTTACATTGGGAATCTCTGAGTGGGTCTATCCCACATCTGAACATTCCTGGAAACCCCAACAAACTCCATTCTAAAAGGACTTAAAAAGTACATCATCACAAGCAATGTGGACATGACATTAAAATCACTGAGTATTGTTTTGAAAAGATGATAATCTGATAAGTTACAATCATACTTTAATGTGGACCCTTTAATACTTCTGAGGTTGGATAACTCTCCATATATTTATGTACTGACTGATTGTGATCTTCTACCTCCTTTACCCAGCACCAAGAGTGCCTGCTACACAGCAAATACCAGTACACGTATGTTGAACGAAAAATGTATTCATTGGGCTTTTCCAATTTTTTATTTGTTTTCCTGTGTGTGTATACACATGTTTTTAAAGGAAAAGATATAAAACCTTTGTATTGAGCCAAGTATTTGCCTTAAGCCCCTTCATAAAAATTTGGATTATATATTTCATGCTTCCCCAGAGATGACATAGAATATAATTTACCTTTTTTTTTTTTAAGATTTTATTTATTTATTTGGCAGAGAGAGACACAGTGAGAGCGGGAACACAGGCAGGGGGAGTAGGACAGGGAAAAGCAGGGTTCCTACCGAGCAGGGACCCCGATACGGGGCTTGATCCCAGGACCCTGAGATCATGAACTGAGGCAAAGGCAGAGGCTTAACCCACTGAGCCACCCAGGCGCCCTAATTTACCTTTTTTTAAGTTTATTTTAATAGTAATCTTTACACCCAACAAAGGCATCAGACCCATGACCCTGAGATCAGAGTCACATGCTCTTCTAACTGAGCCAGTCAGGCACCCCCATTTTATCCTTTTTTAAAATTGATTCCGGAGGGGTGCCTGGCTAGCTCAGTAGGTAGAGCATGCAACTCCTGATCTTGGGGGTCATGGATTCAAGCCCCACGTTGGGTATAGAGATTACTTAAAAAAAAAAAAAAGAAGAAGAAGCAGGGGCGCCTGGGTGGTTCAGTTGGTTAAGCATTCAACTCTTGATTTCAAACTTCAAGTCATTATCTCAGGGTTATGAGTCTGAGCCCTGCATCAAGGACCACATTTAGCAGGAATCTGCTTGAGATAATCTCACCCTTTCCCTCTGCCCCTCCCCCTACACATACATGTATACTCTCTCCCTCAAATAAATCTTTAAAAAAAAAAAGGTTGAAACTGACTCTGGATAATCACTTATTATACCAGATATTGAGATTCAATCTTTATTTGATACATTTTTCTATAAAAAAAAATCTTTCAGGGAAAGGTAGGTTTCAGTTGATATTTTAAAATACTTAAGAGTTAAAGTATTTTTTAAAATGCAACTTAATGGTATTAGCTAATAAATAAGTAAAAAAATGATAATCTTCCACATTTTAAAAATCTCCAATAATTACGTTAGAATTCTATATGAGGTAAAATAAGAATTATATGATATAAGACCTGAATTCCACATATATGACTAAAAAAAAAAAAATCACTCAAATACTTTATTTTCTATCTTGACTTAAATGTGGCATGATCATTATCAAGACAATGATTCTCTGGAGAGAACTGAGTCAATTAAACTAAAGTTCTCCACAGGTTTATTCTCCACCGGAAGCACACTGAGCTATTCCCACCAGCAGGAGAATGACTCTTCATTGTAGACTCTCATTCAATGTTCAGAGGCAAGACTAACAGCAAATCTAAGCATTTCTCTGGATGACTGGCTGGGTTTCTAACCAACTGACCAATGCCCCTTCCACCTTGTGAAAAGAACAGACCCATCCCGGCCCAGGTCAACAACTCATTAACATTACACTTTCCCCCAAAACATGTACAACCTATTGAGCCAGAACATGTGGTTCAGGTTGTATGGCTTCTTCAACATTTCAAAGAGATTTTCTTTCATGCACAAATTTGGATATTTTATTTCCAGTGTGTCCATTTATATTCCAGTATATATAATTCTAATATAATATATTTAATTCAACATAATATTCTAATACATTTTATATTCTTTTTTTTTTTAAGTAGGCTCCATGCCCAGCATGGAGTCCAATGCAGGGTTTGAACTCCCAACCCTGATATCAAGACCTGAGCTGAGATTAAGAGTCAGACGCTTAACTGTATGAGCCAGCCAGGCGCCCCAAATACATTTTATATTCTAACAAATAATTCTATAATATAGTCTCTTCTCAAAAAGAAAACTAACAAAAAATGCAAAGACCCATTTCAACCAGCCAGACCACACCTAATCATGATGTAGCACCCACAATGAAGGTAACACAGTTGGCAATTAAGACACTCGGAACCAAGCATTGGGGAGGAGTTTTCTTACTGGCAAGGCTTCTCCTTCCCACGACGTTCTTGTTAGCACGACTTTCCTCATCACTCTGCCAGCGTTTCTATCAGCAAGAATTTCTTGGCAGTTAACTCACAATTTCCACCCACCAAAGGAAACTGAAAGAACCAAAGGCAACAACCAGCAACTTGAGAATTTTAAGGTTGTTGTCTACCACAGTCCAGTAAATTGATTAAATTTCCGTGTTACTAAATGTAAGAGAAAGCCACATTAAGTCCATTCAAGCCACAGACCAGTTCTCCTGTGTTTTGGATACAAACACTGTATCTAAAGTTTAAAGGTTGACAACAAAACTCCCAGTTTTTGGAGTGCCTGGGTGGCTCCGTGGGTTAAGCCTTTGACTTCAGCTCAGGTTATGATCTCAGGGTCCTGGGATGGAGCCCCGTGTCGGACTCTCTGTTCAGCAGGGAACCTGCTTCCCCCTCTCTCTCTGCCTGCCTCTCAGCCTACTTGTTGTGATCTCTCTCTCTGTCAAATAAATAAAACCCTTAAAAGTAAGAATCCTTAAAAAAAAAAAAAAAGCTCCTAGTTTCTGTGCATTCCTATAAAAATCTCATTTCACAAAAGCTAGTTAGTAGTTTCTAGCTGGCAAAAAATTTTAGTATTTGTTTCTCGTGTCTTAATAAATGCTATTGCAAAAATGAGTCAGAACAAGTTGTCCCCAAATAACTAACAGATATATTTCAAAGCTTTTGTAAATAGCATTTGTGCATTATTTTACATTTTAATTGCCCTCTTACACACATTACCTCCTCTCATCTGAGGTAAACAGGAGAAACAGGAGGAACTTACCCACAGGTTCATAGTTGAAAAGCCCAGCTCATAGAGTTTAAGCGTCCAAGGTTACACGAGTAGAAAATGAAATAACCAAAACTCAGAACACAAGTCTTCTGTTTCTCTCATACCACATTGACTATAAGTTGGAGCTTAGAATTTGAAATCTGTCTTCCCACAAAAATAATATTGTACATCGTGGTTTGGAGTCTAGACTAATCCACAAAGACTCTTATTCACAAAGACTGAACTACTGGGGCGCCTGGGTGGCTCAGTTGGTTAAGCGACTGTCTTTGGCTCAGGCCATGATCCTGGAATCCTAGGATCAGGTCCTGCATTGGGCTCCTTGCTCAGTAGGGAGTTTGCTTCCCCCTCTGACACTGCCCCCTCTCACACTCTCGCTCTCACTCATTCTATCTCTCAAATAAATAAATAAAATCTTAAAAAAAGAAAAAAAGACTCAACTATGGAAAAGTAGTATACTATACAGCGAGAAATGGATTTGCGCAGACTGACCTGAGCCTGACTTACACAGATAATACCTCTTTAGTAATAAATATAACCTATACTACAGAGAAGAGATCCTATTTGTATACACGGTTGGCCAATCTTCCTAATGCTCATCCTCTGAAGCAGCAGTTAGACCATTCAGAGCAGGAAAGGAGTGCAAAGCCACAAACACACCCACTTCCTTCTTCCTGGTTGTAGTAGCCATTGTCTGTCCTCACCAGAGGAGTTATAATACAGCAGCTTCGGAAATAGTATGTGCTCTCTGGGGTTCTTGGGGTAGCTTGCCATCAATCCCAAGTAGAAGCGGTCTGTTCAAATAGATAAGTTCTGCATCAGGTATGTCAAGTCCCAAGTACCTAGGGCTGGCACGGTGAACAAGCTGACCGCTTGTTTCAGCCTAACTTACTTAAGAGCATTCCAATGGGAATGATTCATATTGGAATGGGGCTCAGAGGCGGGAAGGGTGGATGGGAAAGGCCCATCATAGGCATGAAGTAAAATTCTTCTTTATTTTACACCCAAATTAGAGAAAGTAATGAAATCAGAAAGAAGTGATTGTGTTTGATAGATATATTCATTTTATGTGCTCAAAATAAAAGAATCTGTACTTTTTTCATCATTCCATAGAAAATTCAGAGGATTAGTTAAGTACAAGGACAGTTAAGAGGAAAAAACCTTGGAGAGCTCATACTTATCTGCCAGGCATTTACTCTTATCAAACCTCCAGGAAGGCTTCTAGCACACCCACCACCCCACATTCAGGCTAAATGCCTCTTTGATACATCCTTTCCCCATGGAAGCCTACAGCACCATGTACAGCCTTTGTCTCCAGAGATCATAGCTGTTCAAAGGACTAATGAATCAGAAATCACAGATTATATAAGCAATTCTTTCCTTTAAAAAATAGATTTTTTTGAGAGAGCACAGGTGTGAAAAGTGGGAGAGGGGCAGATGGCGAGGGAGAGACAGAATCTCAAGCCAACTCCACCCTGAGAGCTGACCCAAAGGGGGGCTTGATCCCACAACCCCTGAGATCATGACCTGAGCCAAAACCAGGAGTCTGACGCAATCGCGTAAATTTACCTAATTAACTTCTTGAGTCTCATCTTTTTCTTAGAAATGAAGAGATAGAACTAATTTTTTTTTCAAACGACCGCCAGGCTTTATTGCTCAAAATGCAAGCTAAACACTGAGAGTAAATGAGGACCCCAAAAAGATGGAGTCTAGATCCATGGAGGCAGGAGTGGGACCTGGAGGCCCAGCCAGCCCAGCCCCTTCTGCCACCTGGACTAGATGTTCCTTGTAAGACAGTACCCCACACTGGGGGAGACTGAACTAATTTCTTATGGCTCCTCCAGTTATAGAACCCAGTCAAGATAAAACTTTTTTCAAATCATAGCAAGGTTCTTCCTAAGACTGCAAAGTAAGTGGCACAGAGCATACAGTCAGTAAACATTTGTAGAATACATTAGTGTTTTTCCCTGTTTTCTGTTCACAAGTAACCTGAATAATAGGCACATCTGTCTCATTTCCAGTACTTACTTCCACAATCGTCTTTAATATCTATAGTGGCAAATGGCATGTCTATCAGAGAATCCATAGCATTAGCTTCAAATTCTTCTGACGTTTCCTTTTCTCTTGATACATTTTCATACTCACTGGAATTTATTCCTCCTTAATCAAAAAGAAAAATATATTATTTACTTTTTAAAATTATATCCTAAACTAAAACAAGTCAACTGAATTCTATATAAATTAACATCTGTTGAGAAATGATACTTCTATTCAAATATATTATAAAGCTATACAAACATTATTTATACCATATTCTACATTTTTATAATGTACTTTTATGTTAAACAGCTTTAATAATTTTCTGAAGCACAGTATTCAACTTGGGATTAGATGAACACTGAGTTAATCAACAATCCCTAAGAATTTTTATAGCTATATTTTGTTAATTCTAAAACTATATTTTTTCCACATACTTTTTAAAAACCAATCAACAAAGTTTTGTCAATCTCCTTTACATTTTTAACAATATCACATATATGTTTTCATTTGTACAAGTTCTGACCTTTATTTTTTTCAATAAAGACTTAAATTTCTTCCCTCCATTATTAATATTGGAAATTCATGGCTCTAAATATGCATGGTTCTAAATACGCTTTCGTAGAAAGTCAATGATTAAAAAGCGAAATATTTTACAGTTTCCCTGATAGCCCTCCTAAGGACGTTTGCTAATATTAAAGCTGTATTTCAATTTTGGCCTTTGTTTTCTAGTTATGGGAGGAACAGTCACATACCTTGGGTGGAGGTTAAGGGGACAAGGATGTCTGTTTAAACTGATAAAATTAATTACTAAATGTATCAGTAGGTGGTCATCCCAGTACCATTATTTTCCATGCTTTTATTGACAGAACATAATTATTGTCTAAACTAGGACTGAACAAAATCTTGGGATAATTGTATAATTTTTACTCTATGTATTTACTAAGACTAATTTACCATTAAAGATATTAATGAAGTCATAAAATTCCTTCTGTTGTAACCCTCTATTTTCAAACATAATACCTAAAAATTACATTCCATTAAGAATATGGCTTACAACATACAACACAGTAACTACCATGAAAGGTAACCGTTAACATGTATATCAAAAAAACCTAAATTTTTATTGCCATTTGAGTGATCTCAACTATTCTCACACACACAAACACCACACAAACACACACAAATATATTTTCTAGATAAAAGCAAGAAAAAAACAACAAAAAGATTCATATATCAATTAGTCATGTTCCATACCAAAACAAGCCAAAAAAGTAACAGTATATTCTTATAATGATACTATTTATCAAGTTTGTTTATCAAGTATGAGTGCCTGGCACACAAGTGTTCAACAAATATTAGTTTACTATGAGCCTAATCACAGAATTACAACTACTTGAAATATGTGAGAACAAGTAAATGTTTCTATTTTTATGTTTGCACTGAAAAATATAAATGCAGTTTATACCTAAACAAAAATTTTAATACTAAATATGTATCTTGTACTTCAGGCACTTGTAGCTATTCATAAAGAATCAACACCGATCTTTAGAACCTTTCAAAGCTTACACCTTTGAAACTTACACTTGAAAAGGTAGCAACAAAGAGTATTTAGCCAGTTAAATATGCACAAAGCTGAATGAAAATCAGAACAAAATAAAATAACCCCAACTGCTGTTTTTCTCTATTGTATTCTTAATCTAAGAACTTATTACTAAGTGCTGAAGATTAATGCACAGCATGGTTACTGTAATTAATACTGTACTATACACCTGAAAGTAGACCTTAAGCATTCTCACCAAAAAAAATAAAATAAAATAACTATGTGAGGTGATGGATGTCAATTAACTGTGATAATCATCTCACAACATATACTTATATAAAGTCATCACACTGTATACTTTTAATATATACAATTTTATTTGTCAATTGCATCTCAATAAAACTGGAGGGAAAAAAAGAACTCAGTGATACGAAACTGGCCCATTACCACTGACATTTCAATTGGAGCTCTAAAGTCCCTGTGCCCCTCAGGAACATACTGGGCTCTTGGCAATACATGGAATGGCCTAAGAGGCTGACTTCTGTGAAGGCAAAAGGGAGACCTGAATGGCATGATGAATTAAATTTTGTCATTTTTTAAATGAAAAAAAGTTATTAAAATACTTTTAGTTTATCTTGAGCTCCATTAACCCATAGTTAGAGAACAAGCGCTAGGTGGGTCACTCTAGCTATGTCAAAAGCAGAATCAATGAAGGGGCAAAGGTCATTGGTGACAACAGTGGCATCAGAATAATGATGCAAGGCAAGATGCCTGTTGTAACAGAAAGAGTTTGGTACCAGAAATTAGGAGACAGATATGTTAGTGTTGCGTGCTGCACAACATCTCACCAACTGTGATCCCAGGCAATTCATATGAACTCTCCAGGCCCCACTCCCTATCTCCTCTCCTAGATGACATCGTTGTTCTAGCTGAAAAATTCTAAATCCTGGCTTCACTTTAGAATCATCTGGGGCTTTCTAAAATTACCAGTGTCTGGGTCCCACTCCAAGTCAATCAAATTGGAATCTCTGGATATCAGGTCAGCTACTGGTATTTTCTTGAAGCCTCTCAGGGTGATTCTAATGTACAAAGGAAGTCCGAAAATCACTGCTCCCAAAGATCCCCTTTCATGTCTTCCATACCTTGATTCTTCACCAGACCAAGAGATTATATTAACAGTTGAGAATAATCAACTTAAAAGTAAAAACTCAGATCAGATGTTTCTTGCTAGGGAAAACTTTCCTGATCCCCAGCTCAGAGCTAAGTGAGATAATCCCATCTCCTTCCCAGGACCTAGTGCTTCCTCCAGTCACAGCACAAACACCTGTTGTGGGTGTCCATTTGTCAGTCTTCTCCATCAGACACTAAGTTAAAGTGATCATATAATTTACCACCCAATCTGGGACATTTCTCAAGAGGAAAGGGGCCTTCCATAACTACACCCCCACTGATAAGTATGGTCCCCTATTCTAAGCTCCTTAAGTGCCACATCTTATCTTCATTTGGTTCCTCAATGCCCAGTACCGTTCAGCTCCCAGGTGGTGATCAGTACATTTGCACTGAATAAGCACACATTTGAGACTGGTTAATAATCACTCAAGTTACACTGCAGTACAGCTATCTCAATCCCCAAAAAAACTAATTCCTGGTGTTTTAAATGGCAGCTTCAGCACATCACAGATTCTCATGTTCACAGGACGATGAAGATAAGGTACTACTATTCCATTTGACATAAAAAATTAAAAGTGAAGTGTACTAGTACTTGCTCAGTATCATTCTCCCTCTTGTGAAATAAAGCATATATAAACTTTGAATATAATGTTACGTCAAAATCAATAGTCTAGAACTTAAAATACAAATTTTGTTCCATGAAACTACAGACTAATAGAAACAATTTTTATAGATATGAATTACTAACTCAGAAAAAAAGAGAATGTCACTTCAAAATAACTCTTCAAAAAATTGCTGGTCATTCTCCAGAGCAATGTTTCTCAATAGAGTTCAAACCTGGAACCCTTCCTCCAGGTCTCTAAGCTCCAATGTTTGGGCAAAGGTGACAGACACAACTTAAAGACATCCATCGTAACTACACTTTCTTTCTACAGAAGCTGGAAGTATTTTGCTTTTGAAAAACTGCCTTAAAATAACTGAGTCTTAAATAAAGCATTTAAACCATAAAATGGTCATATTGAGTACTTAAAATGTGGTCCAACTATAGTCAAAATAAAATTCTATCTTTTGCATAACTCCCAATAAAACAACAGCTAACACTTGAGCATGTAGTAACACTGAGCAGAGCTGGAAAGCACTTTATGATTCATTTAATCCATACAACCATGCTATCAGGGAAGTACTATTACTGATTTTACAGACTAGCCAATTAAGTAACTTGCCCAAGGTTATAGCTAAGTTTGGGTTTGAAATTTGCATCCTGTCACTCTACTGTGGAAACTTCTTTTTCTGGCAACACAACCCACTGCCTCTCAACATACGTAGTTTATGAAACGTAAACTGAGGGAATCCTTTCAAAAACACACTATGGCAATAGGTCAGGAGCTATGAAAATGTTCTTCTTACTAATATATCTGCATCTATCACATATATTGACCTAGACTCACCACAGCTTTGTTTAAAGAAAAGTGGAACAACTTAAAGGCCCAATAACAGGGAAATAAATAAAGCATACTCACTCTGATGACAACTACGAATAATGGCTATGAAGACTGTGGCAACTGAAAAAAGTTTATAACAAATACTTACTTTTCAAAACGCAAATACAATACTGCGTATCTTTTGTCATTACAGTTATATAGACAAAGCCTAAAAGATATCAATTATTTCTGAATGCTGATGTAGCTGAATTCGATATATTTGTAGTTTTCCTCATTTCGCTATTCAAATATTTGAAATAGAATATTACTTTCATAAAAAGAATTAATGCGTGCATTTAAAACATATTATAAAAGCGTACATTAAGTATACAGTCATATTCAAATATATGTGCACCAGCAAATGACTTTATTAAAGACAGGCCAACAGACAAAAAAAAAGGACAGTTTTGTCTTTTGTCACACAAAATGCAAACTTCCTATTTGGATAACAATTGAGGCTTAAGTAAGACTCTTCTGTTCACTCTACTAGGTATATCTGGTAGGTATATTCTCCAAGAACCAATGGAGAGGGTCACTGCCACCCATGCTAGTGCGGGCTTAGCCACTAAAAATAGTAGCATCTCACATCTAGGTTAAGTGTTGCGCTCTGTGATAATCAACAAGTCAGCTCTGGTTTCCTCTTCATAGAAAAAGAACAAAAAATACAATCCACTACTAGAAAAAAAAGGACAAAATAAGTTAATACTGGGTGAAAAGCGATATAGGAAGGCAGTAAACTCCAAAAACATCTTAAAGTTTGCCAACCAAGTATGAGTAGGGAAAAAGACCCAGATAATGCTACCAGTATCCTGAACTCAAGGCCACACACGAAGCACAGAGCCAGGATGCGGGTCTCCTTTCTCCCTGATAATCCCCCACCCACTCTGTACGCCCTCCCCAACCACCCACAAGTCTTCATCATTCGTTCCCATAATGATTGTACACATATTTCTATTCGTTAGCGGCTATCATGTAATACATAGCAACATTTTTTAGGCTCTCTTTGTATGCATTTATACTACAAAAAGTCTCGCAGATGAGCGTCTTTTCCCTAATTGGTTTTTTGGTCCCTTTCACCCCAAGCCCAACCCCTCAGTAGCTCTACCCACATAGTTCCATTCACAGTAATGCTGACCTAAGCTGGAAATGAATTATGGGCCCTCCTACAGATTTGGCGCCAGTTTAAAAGAGGTCATTTCCACACCTAGAATAAAATTCTAGACGAAACAGCGCGGTGGTTCAGATCTTTAAGATCTGGGACAGACCATGAAAACCGAGATTGTTCTGGGTTTCGTTGACCACACAAACACCATGGTGGGGGGGCCCTGAAACTAGAAGTGAAGGTCACAAGATCAGAAAGGGGGAAACAAAAGTGAAACTTGGAGCAGGTTTGCACCCTGGCCTCCCGCCACACCAAAAGCGCGCGCGCCGGAACGCGGGGCTCCGGGCAGACCCGAGCACGCCTCAATGCGCGGGATTCCTCGGTACGGCCCTGAGTCCCGCCGGCACGGACCGACAGAACGCGCCGGGCGTGAGGTCGCGCTCCCGGCGCTGGGGAGTCGCCGGCAGGGCGGCGTGGCCCGGCCTTCCCCGAGGCCTAGTGCTGAGCGGGGAGGCCCAGGGTCCCAGCTTCGGCCGCCCCACCCGGCCCGCTCGGCAGCCCGGGCTCACCGGCTCCGGGGAGCTCCATGGCGGCGGCGCTAGCGGACGGCGCGTCTGCGCTGGCGGCGGCGAGGGCCAGGTGCTGCTGCCCGAAGCCCGGCGCCAAGCGGAGGCGGACACCGGGGCGGGGCCGGGGGGCGCGCGGGCGGGACGCGGGGGCGGGGCGGGGGGTGGTGGCCGCGGGGGGCGACAGGGACTCGGGCTCCGGCTCGGGCTCGGGCTCTGGCCCCCGCGAGCAGGCCGGCGGAGGCGCCGAGCCCCCAGAGCCGTAGCGCGCGGGGGAGCTGCATGGTCAGACCTGGAGCCCGGCGGCGGCGGAAGGGGCCGTCCGATTCGTGGGTGGTACCCGGATTGAGGCCTGCGACGCGAGCACGGCGCGGGGAGGGCGGAGGGGACGCCGCAGAGAGCTGGGGGCGCGTTTCTGCCTCGCGGCGCTCGGTCCCGGCCGTGCTCCCGACCGGGAGGCCTCCTGTGGCCTTTCGCAGGCCTCAGTTATTTCCTGTCCCACGTTTGAGATGAGGCTGAGATTGGGACCTGCCTGCAAGCATTCCATGGCCCGTGTTGTTCTAAGGATCCGTGTGTTTAATTGTGCAAAGAGCTTTCAAAACAGTTCTGATTAGAAAATATTTGGAAAGAGCGAGATGTACAAGAATGAGACCATGTCCATCTGTATAATTAGATGTCTTATTTTGTTGTTGTTTTCTAAATAAAAGTCAAATTGTGGCAGAGTCTCGAATTTTTAACAATGGTTTTATGCCGAGAAATGGAAACCAGCTCACTGGTCTTTGCAAATTAAAGCCCTGGTATGAGTAAAATGGGAGGAAAAACAACTTACTTAATTTGGCGGGGGTGGGAGAGTGGGGGAATTGACCTTGCCACAGAATTTTACTGGACTGTTAAGTGCAAAGAAGCCATGCGGTAAGAAAAATTGGGTGCACCCCTCAAATTAATGTAGCCTATTTAGTGAATACCGTTTGACTGATCTTGACTGCATCCTAGAATAGGAATGGAAGAAAAGACGACCTTGGCACAACCACAAGAGTTGACATAAAGACCATATACAGGAAGTAATAAAGCTTGTTACTCTGATTCTAAGATGATTCTAGCAAGTTGAGTATATGATTTGCGCACTCATAGCAATTATGGACTGATTAGAGAGATACAACGGATTTCCCCTAACATTCGCGGCCCTGAGGTTGTGCAGGTGAATAAGAGGTCTTTTTCTTAAGGAACTGGTCACCTAATAACTGAGAAACATTAGTATCTGCAATAAGTAACAAACTAAAAACTGGAAAAGAAAAAAAAAAGGAAAGAAACCCACACCTGTATTGAAGGGAATGAGAATATGCCACCCCAAAATTTGTCACTTGGACATTAAGATTTGGTGGGGCTGGGAACAATTGAGAAACGACAGTGAAAGAATTCTACCCTCCACCTTTATGCTGAAAGCAGGGCATAAATTTCACTTTGTGAAGGTGACATAAATTTCTTTTTTTTTAAAGATTTTATTTATTTATTTGACAGAGATCACAAGTAGGCAGAGAGAGAGGAGGAAGCAGGCTCCCCGCTGAGCAGAGAGCCCAATGTGGGGCTCGATCCCAGGACCCTGGGATCATGACCTGAGCTGAAGGCAGAGGCTTTAACCCACTGAGCTACCCAGGCACCACGGTGACATAAATTTCTGTTTGTAAAGATGTCCCCCTCTTCGGGAAGAGGTAGATGTCCTATAAGCAGAGAAGAGTAACTCATTCCGGCATAATGAATCTTACTAGGCAACCTTGATTTACCAGACATTTCTTAGTCACCACCTACCCGAAAGCAGAGACAGTCTTTTTAGTATTTCCAAGTGCAGAGAGGTTACTCAATGAATAGTTGTGGAATGAATGAAACTTTTATAGCATCAGATCTGTTCAAGTTCTCAGAATTGTCAAAAAAGAAAGCAACACGCCCAAATAAATTTAATAAAAAAGAAACAGTATCATAAGTAATAACGTCCTAAAGCTTCATGCCTGAGGCAAAAAACATTTGACATGGACATTAACATGTGAATGTCAATTGCTAAATGAACCTACCTTCTCTTGCCAGAACTTCAGCTCCTAGTGAAATACCTCCAAAATACATCTGGGGTTCTAAATAGTGTCTGACATCACTAGTGAATCTTCCAGGCTGCCATCCATCCCTTTGCCTTTCTGAGCCTCTCCGGTTCAGTCTCTTTTCCAGGAAGCCCTCAGTCCTCACGAGACATCGGCTGATTGGTGTTTCACCTGGCCACATGGATCGTCTCAGTCCACAGGGTTACAATCTCTTGCAAATGAGAACACCAATTTTCCCCATGATTTACCGTCTGCTTGGTGGTATCGAGAAAGAGACAAAGACAGACAACAGACCCAAAATGGAGTCGGTTTTGCTAAGTGTCACATCAGTAAATCAGCAGCACTTCATATCTAACCTAATGACCATTTCAACCTCTCTCAGTAGTGTAATCTTAAACCAGTAAATCTGGAATTTCTTGGTCAGCACTAGTGAGGTAATCCACCTGACAGACATCTTCTATCCCCCAAAGAAAGATAATGTAATGTGCCCTTTCCTTGTTCCTGCCCCCTTTAGACTATAAAAGTCTCACATTTTGTTCAACTTTTCAGAGCTCCTTCTTATTTGCTAGATGATATGCTGCCCCTTTTCATGAATCATTGAATAAAGTCATTTTGATCTTCAAATGTATTCAGTTGAATTTTGTTTTTTGACAACAGATAAGTGACACGGAAGATTATTTGGACCTCTGAAAGAGAATTCATTGAGCTAGCATGTTCCTTTTGTGAAAAACAAGACAACAGGCCCCAAACAGAGTCATTTATGTCAAGCCCCACATCACCAAACCAAGACTTAATTATAGTTACAACTGTCCTAGAAATGGAATCTTAAACCAGTCAGGAGTCACCTGATCAACACTACTTAAGGAATCTGCCCGATAGACCCCTTCCACCTCCTCAAGGAAAGTAACCTTGCAAGAATCCACACAGTTTTTGTTCCTAACACAACCTCCTTGTTCCCCATCCCTTCTGCTTATAATCGTCTTTCATTTTGTACAACTCCCGACCCAGAGCTCCTTCCCCTCGGTTAGATTAGATGTGACCAGCTTCCAATCAATTTTTGCTCAAATAAACTCTTAAAAATTTAATATGTCTCAGTTTATCTTTTAACAGTGCACACACACTCGTGCACACACACTCAGCCTTTTTCTCTCCAGGGGACAATGTACAGCGCCGAGAGAACTGGATTGGAAGGGTTCAGGCAAGCTGCAACACTCCTGGGCTCCCATCCCCCTCTGACCTTCAGGGCCTGCTGCTGAATTGGCTCATGCATCTGGCCAACTCCATAATCTATGGTAGACCCTCTCTTCAGGTCCCCGGGTTCTCTTTTGTGCTGTGGTCTCGTCCCCATGCATTTGTACCAAAACAGTTGTTGCTGCTTTCATTTTTGTCCTAGAAGGTTCTTGGTCTTCCCAAGAAACTACACCTACAAAAGGTTACCAAGGGAAATGAAGTCACACAGTTCCACAAGACATGGCCAAACATCAGTAGAAAGTCAACTGCGGCCCTTGGTCATCCAGGGCAACTCAGGATGACATTTCATTTTGTAAGACGAATATGTGTTTAACAAAAAACATGTCTGCTTTTAACTTAATGTTTGAGTATAATATTTGTTTAAAAAATCACAGTTAATTACATAAAACAAAATAATAAAGGGGACGAATGTTTATTAAACAAGGAGACCATGTTTATTACATTAAAAAAAAAAAAATCACAGGGTGCCTGGGTGGCTCAGTTGGTTAAGCAGCTGCCTTCAGCTCAGGTCATGATCCCAGAGTCCTGGGATCCACCCCGCATCAGTCTCCCTGCTCAGCGGGGAGCCTGCTTCTCCCTGTCTGCCTGCTGCTCCGCCTACTTGTACTCTCTCTCTCTAAAATAAAATCTAAAAAAGAAAAAAAAATCACAACACCCATTAATAATAGATTTATTTCTGTAGTCAGTCACAATTAAAAGGTCTGAAAGCATTAAATGTCAAGAAGCAAACTTTTAAATTATTTTAAATATTTTTTACTTCAAATTTCTAATTTCTTTTTTTAAAGATTTTATTTAATTATTTGACAGAGAGGGATAGCAAGGGATAGCAAGGGGAGCAGCAGGCAGAGGTAAAGGGAGAAGCAGGCTCTCTCCCAAGCAGGGAGCCCAATTCAGGCCTTGATCCCAAGCCCCCAGAATCAGGACCTAAGCCAAAGGCAGATGCTTAATGAACTCACCCATTTATGTTAGTAATTTGTGTTGTCTTATACAATTTTTAAATTCAGAAAAACTCATGGAATAACATTTAAAGTTAACTGTAAGACATCGAGCAGAAGTATATCTCTCTAAATATACATACACACCTACATGTGTGCACACACGTGCTAAAGTATATACTTGATAAAAATAGAATGATATTGCATCTGGCCTTATAACCTGCATTTTTTCTTGCAATATATTGTGACTAACTTCTCAGTCATTAAGTATCCGTTTATACCATAATTTCAGTGGTTGAAGATTAAATCTTTATACAAATGTGTTTCCTGGAGTATGCAATATTCCTTCATCCTATCTCTGCTGCTACATCACCTTTCCCTGCTTATGTGTTATGAGAACAAGCGCTTGAGGTTCATGCCAGGAGGCCGATACCTGGAAGGTTCTCTAAGCTGCTGACACATATTCGCTCTACTGGAAAGGTACAGAGACAAGTACTCCTATCTACAGGTGTCTCATGTACCCCTTATGCCTCATAATGATTAGATACCTCTTGGTCCTTCCATCCCTTTTAATACACATCTATGTTTAATAGATACAGGCTTCCCTTACTCACCATTGATCTGTATATAATATATCTTCATTCATTCATTTCATCTTTTCTTTTATAACAGAAGAAACACTTATAACGGGTTTTTTTCCTTAACAGATCTGAATATTCTTCTATAACAGATCTGAACTGCAAGTGCATGGTACAAATCTAACACAATTCTCTGTCTAATCTGCTGCTATTTTAGCAAATCATTCTAACTCACCTTGGATTTCTATTCAGCATCAGAAAATCTCCAAAAAGCCTTAACTTCTGGGTTGTATTTAATTCTAGCACTGAATATCTCCTACTCTGTTTCCAAGGTAACACTAAAAGGAAAAGGTTGTTTACCTGTCTAGATACTCCTCTTGGTTTTAATGTCTGAATGTCTGACTCTTGATTTCAGCTTAGATCATGATCTCAGGTTCCTGGGATCAAGCCCCCTCATCAGACTCTGTGCTCAGCAGGGAGTCTGCTTAAGAATTCTCTCCCTTTCCCTCTGCCCACTGCCCCTGCTCATTTACACACACTCTCTCTAAATAAATAAATAAATATTTAAAAAATAAAAATTTTAAAAAGATAAAATAAAACCCCTTTATTTGGAATGTATCTTTGTATTCACCCTTGCTCTTCTTAATTCCTTTAAAGTTATTAATTTATATATATATAAATTAATGTGTGTGTGTGTTTGTGTATAGAAAGAAACTGTAGAAATGGGATCCCTTTTGTTATGTGTTTATCTAAAGGTCTCAGCCCCACTTGGCCTATCTTTAGGGTCAATAAATGTCCTCACCTTCCTTTTCTCTCCCTGGAGTTTTTTGTGGACAGCCCTGACATCTGGATTTCCACCATAGGTATCCACAAAAGTCATTGCCTTCCCTTCCTTCCCAAGAACCCTCACCACATATATTATGGATGGAGTGACCAACTGTCCTGGTTTGCCAAGGATTGTTCAGTTTTAGCACTGAAAATCTCATGTCCCAGAAAGTCCCTCAGTCCCAAGCAAACAGAGACAATTGTCACCCTAATACAGATCAAAAGAAATGTGATAATGTGTCCAAAGGATAGAGATTTCCTGAGAGAGCCAGGAAAAGCTGGAAGAGGAGGTAATATTTGAGACCAGGCCTGAAAATGAATGGAGTAAGAGAGTTAGAGCACAGGGGCTAACACATTCCAAGCTGGAAGTCAGGACTGTGCAAGTAAATACAAGAGAGAGTGGGTCTACCAGTTTGCCTGGTTCAGAGGACTAGGAGATAAGGCTGGAAAATTAGGTTGGGAGCAGATTATAGAAGGTCTTAAATGCCAGAATAAGCAATTGTTACTTTATTACATAAGAACTGGGATTTGCTAAAGACCCCCGACCTTGGAACTGACATGGTGAGTGATGGATTTAGAAAGACACAGCTTTCATGTCTGTGCAGGATTTACTGGAGAAAGCAGAGAGAGTCAAAGTCCCAAGTCTGCTTAGTTCACTGTCATACTGTAGTCATCCAAGCATGGGAGGCAGAGACTCGAACTAAGGTGTTGGCCCAGAAATGAAATGGAAGTTCTAGATTTAAGAGATGGCAAGGCAGTCCCTGGCAAAACTTAGTAAACAAACATGTGGAGAAATAGGAAATTGGTTGGCTGGCACCAAGACATTAGAAGTGGGGTGAGGTGAGTGTTCCTAGACCAATACGGAATGAAGAGGATGAATGAGAAGTGAGAGGATGGAGAGGGGCAAGTTGAGAGAGCAAGATGGCAGAAAGTGTGTGGGGGTAATGCAACCCTTTTCCTCATGCCTCAGGCATCCAGGATAAAAATCGGTAACTAAATTCACCAATTTTAAGTGTGAGCGATTTTGTTGTGGAAACCAAAGAGAAGGCTGAGAACACAGAGCACACAAGGACACCTGTGCTTAGAGGCTGGGAGGGTCCTATGCTTGAAAGTGCCTGAGAATTTGCAGCAATTGTACATGGGTGGTTGGACTTTCATGTGCCACCAAAATTGGAGCCTTGAGGGGTAAGAATGCCATTCAACTCGGTTCCTTTTAAATGTCCATGGGAAGAGAGAGGTACAGTAAAGGAATAAAACTGATTGAATTATACTGGAAGTATAACATCAGAACAAGATGAGGGCATTGATCTTAGATAAGAGAAGTAGGAAGGATTGGTAGTTCTGGTAAGTTTTCTGATAGGGCTGTGTCTAACCATGTCATGAAAATAGGTGGTGGAGTCATTTGCTGGGAGGAGAAGACACTGAAGGAAGAATCTTGGTGATTTAGAAGTTTTAGAGATGTACAAGTGGTCATTGAAACTGTGGGTTTGTTTGAGGATGCCCAGGGAGAATGTGTGGAGTTATGGGATGATTGTTATGATCACAATCAGAATCTTTTTCTCTTTAAGTACATTTCATCAGCTGCCTGAATTACTGCACACTTATTACACTTCTTCCTTTCCAGGTAAAAATAGGAAATAATCACCGTGAGAATATATTCTTCAATGGAAAACAGTATGGAGGTTCCTCAAAAATTGAAAATAGAGCTACCCTGCAACCCAGCAATGGCAGTACTGGGTATTTTCCCCAAAGATACAAATGTAGTGATACGAAGGGGCACGTACACCCCCAATGTTTATAGGAGCAATGTCCACAATAGCCAAACTACGGAAAGAACCTAGATGTACATCGACAGATGAATGGATAAAAAAGATGTGGTGTATATATATACAGCCATCTATATATACAGCCACTATTATGCAGCCATCAAAAACCCCCACAGAATCTTGCCATTTGCAATGATGTCAATGGAATAGAGGATATTATGCTAAGCAAAATAAATCAATCAGAAAGGGACAATTATCATATGATCTCACTGACTTGAGGAATTTGAGAAACAAGACAGAGGATCATAGAGGAAGAGAGGGAAGAACGAAGCAAGATGAAACCAGAGAGGGAGACAAAACTTCAGAGACTCTTGGTCTCAGGAAACAAATTGATAGTTGCTGGACGGAGGTGAGAAGGCTGGGTGGCTGGGTGATGGACACTGGGGAGGATATGTGCTATGGTGACTGCTATGAATTGTGTAAGACTGATGATTCACAAACCTGTACCCCTGAAGCAAATAATATAAGTTAATAAAATATATATATATATTCATCAAGAAAGTGATTCTTTTTCTTCAAATGAAATGAGATTATTTAATTATTATGAGGAATGTACTAGTTTATATCATTACTTAGAAATAGTAATGTTCTTATTTTGCTGGTCTTAAGATAATCTCTATTTTTATACATTCAAGAAGTTGGTACTTTTGACCACATTTTGGTCACATGCCAGATTGTGAGATTAGGCTTAACAGCTCTAATTAGGCTTCCTGAATTTGATTAGTGTGGGGATTTGTTTCTCATTTGTTAGTTTATGCTGTAAGATTTAGCTCAAAACCACATGCCTTCTTGGCTATTTTTCATATCATATAAATCATTTCAACCATCATGATTTCCAATAGACCATTTTGCACTAATATTTTGATGTTACTTCCTGCTAAGATCTTCTCAGTATTGAAATAAAAGTGTTACAAGCTATGTCAGATTCTACTTTGTAGGTCATCAGGGCTAAATTATTTGTTGGTTTCATTGCCCTCTTAATGTGTTTGAAAGTATTGATGTGGTTTATGTTTGAACTTCTCCTTGTCCATTTTAGGTATAAGTGTTATAATTCTTTTTCAGCAACATAGTAACAGATTATATTAATAGGATATTAATACCTGGGTTATCAGATTTCACACCTTTCCATATTTAATCACCTTATTGCTTACTTGGCATAAGTATTCTTCGTTTTTCAGTTGTATAATTGATATTTAAAACAATATTACACATGATGGTACTGGCAAGACTAATTTTATTTGCATGCCCATCAGAGTATAGTTGGAAATTGTATTATGTGGTTTTCTTTGAATCATGTGTGAGTTAGATGATATAAGGAATGGGAAAAATAGAAAAAGTTTAAAAGTGCCAGAAAGAAATAGAATCAGAGTTGGAGGAAACTTGACACAGTAAAATATTTCCTTAATGATAGTCATCTGTTTTAATATATTCACTACCTAACAGCCCTTTGCTTAAATATTATGTGGTTCAAACAGAAGAATATCTGTTATTTTCTGTTGATGTAGCTATGTGATGAAAGAAAGCCAAAATAATTATAATTAACAAAACTGCAGATATTCCCTCATCATAAGTTGTCAACCCAAGGTCCTCTAACTTTCAATCTTTATCACTTTGTAGTAACATAGTACATTTTCTAAACATAATTTCTCCATGTAAATAAATAATATATAATAGTTTGTGCCACATTTTTCTTTAATATTTTTCCAATAGCTATTCAAATAGATATTTTTTTATATATAGTATAATTTGCACTGTGGTATAATGTTTTGTGGTATTATGCCAGTCCCTAAATCTTGATCACTTTGACAACACTGGCTTCCAGTAGAATGCATTTAAAAATATCCTTGGGCTCTTTTCCCACTTTCATTTGTATTTTTTTTTTTTTGATGTGTACATCAAAAGTAAACTTGCCAAATTAAGAGAAACTTGTATGACTTTAATGACTTCTATTAGTAATATATCAGATTGTTCTATAGGTTAAAAAAAAGATAGTGTAAAGGCAAGGCATCTGATCCCCAAAAGCCCTCACTATATTGGATTTACTATTCATTTGGTACTTTTCAAGTGTTTACAGTTGCACTTCTTTTTTTTCCTTCCCTATTTTTTTTTAAAGATTTTATTTATTTATTTGACAGACAGAGATCACAAGTAGGCAGAGAGGCAGGCAGAGAGAGAGGAAGGGAAGCAGGCTCCCTGTTTAGCAGAGAGCCCAAGGTGGGGCTCGATCCCAGGACCCTGGGATCATGACCTGAGCTGAAGGCAGAGGCTTTAACCCACTGAGCCACCCACGTGCCCCCCTATTTTTTTTTTTAAGTAAGTTCTGTTCCCAACATGGGGCTTGAACTCATGACCCAAGATCAAGAGCTAACTCATTCTACCTACTTAAGCCAGCCAGGTAACCCTACAGTTGTACTTCTCAAATCATTAGCAACACTGAAATTTTTCTAATAGTCAAATATTTATCCAGTGCCTAATACTTTGCCAAAAACTGTCTGGATTCTGTAAATAAGCATCCTTGTTCATACATAGCCTAGTGGAATGGTTAAGAGCATGGACTCTGAAAGCTGGTTTGCTGTCTGTGATGAGCTTTTGCAGCTGACTTTTCATACAGTTAGGATTGCCTACCAGTTTAAGCATAAGTTCAGTTACGCATTCAAGGCCCCCACTATTCATTTCTACACACTCTTTTCTAGTGCAATACTTGGGACATGGCTATAATAAAAAATTATTCATTGTTTATCTGAAATTCAAGTTTAACTGGGCATTCTCTACTTTACTTGGTAAACCTGGCAACCCTGCATATAGGTAGTTTGAATCTGGCTTCAAACCCACATAAGGCCTTGCTTAAGCTTATGAAGTCTCAGGGAATTTTTTTTTTGCCCATTCTCCCAGGCCAAAGGTTGAGACATGTAAATATGCAATATCTTCTTCTTTAGGGTACAGTCATTTCTTGCTCACTCATACTGAAGTATTGCCTATTAGAATTTCAAATCTATGGAATGATCTTGCATAGCCCCTTGGCTGTATCTGCTACCTTCTGCACACTGTGTAGTTTGCAAAATATACACTCACAGGTTTTTTACATTGATCATAAGGGTACAAATCAGCTTTATAGATCATTTGTCTTTCAGGACTCTTTTCCTTTTCTTTTCTTTTTCCTTTTTTTTTTTTTTTGGTAATTTTTTTTGTTGTTGTTGTTTCTTTAGTTTCCTTACTGTTCTGCCAACCCTATGAAATACTTAAAGATATTTTTACGTAGTTCACCCAGTATTTCTAGTTGGTCTTGGCAGCAAACGATCAAGGAGAAAGTGTTGTGAGGGGAAAGTCCTTCAGATACATGAAATGACACTCCATCAGAAACAGATGTCCTTCAAACCTTTGTTCTTGCTAACTCTGAAATCTGGTGTCCTCTGACTCTCTCAAGTTTTCATATTCCTTACCAGTCAATGGCTCCAGTCCAGAGTAGTTAGTATCATTTAACGTTGCTTTCATAGTCCACAAAGACTGGCGATCTGTCCGGTGATAGTCTGGGAGCTTTCTCTGCATTCCGTCTAATGACTTGAGCCACTGTTGCACTTATTTCCCACCAGCGGTCCTTCTTTCATTAGAACCCATTTCCCTGGTCACTAATCTCTTGAGTTTTACAGAGTACAAGTCAATCAATGATTGCTTGAATGCTGCCACCACCAGCCCCCAACTTGTCTTCTGATTTTGTCCAAAGGAATCCCATTCTTACTGCTGATTCTGGAACCACAGGAGTCCCTCATTGGATTAGCCTTAGATTAGTTTTTCTACTTGCCTTTAGGAAGACCAGATTTCAGAATGAAGTTAGATTTCCCTGGGGACCCTGGCCTTCCTGCGTGAATGACCAGCACCTTCTTTCTCCTATTGGTCCTAACATCAGAGTTTTAGCTTGCTTTTATTCTAGACCCACACAGCCCTGAACACTCTCCATACCAGTGATGAGCTGAAGATGGCTCACGCCAGATTGCAAGAACAAGTTATTAAACTTCTGGAACTGAGACCTGGTGAATAAGACCAGCTATTATTAAAAGTTAAATTATAGAAACTAATACTTAAATATGTTATATTAAATATGATGGTAAATGTAAAGTTCTTAGAAGAAAACACAGGATTCAATCTTTTTGCCTTGCAATGATTTCTTAAATATGACACCAGAAGACCAAATGACAAAAATAAAAAAGTAGATAAATTGGACTGCATCAAAATTTTAAATTTCAAAGGGCACTATCAAGAAAGTGAAAATGCAGCCCACACAATGGGACAAAATATTTGCAAACCATATGTCTGGTTGGGGACTTGTAATTAGAAAACTTTTTTACAAAAACTCCTTTGACTCATTAATACTTTTAAAAAAATAACCAAATTAAAAAACAGATAAATGATTTGAACAGGTATTTTAGCAAAGATATACAAATGGCCAATAAGCACATGAAAAGATCCTCCACATCATTACTCATTAAGGAAATGTAATCAAAACAGCAATGAGATACTTCATACTCACAAGGATGGCTATAGTCAAAAAGATAGACAATAGCAAACATTGGGGAGGATGTAGGAAAATTAGGAATTCCACTTTCGGCATATTCATAGGAACAAAAAGTAGATTTGTGGTTGCCTATGGCTGGAGAGGAGAAGGTGATAACTTGGAATAGCCACAAATACAAATGAACACAAGAACTCACAGCAAAGCCAGTTACTGAGAGAGATATGGAGTATGTGGCAAGGAAAGGGTTTACCCCAGAGGCAGCCAAATGAAGAGATAAAAGGGTAGCTTCCCCAACTGAGATTAGAATAAGTTTTTATAATCACAGGGTTTGGGATTACATACATATTGATGAAAAGGGCAGGAAAATTTATACTATTGGTGAGGAAAGATGGATAATGTGCATTAAGCAAACATATATGTAATATACATCCCACGTTTGTTTTGGAGTGGAGACAACATTAAAATGAGGCAAATATTGACATGTGACATCAGGAGGTCATCTGGAGGACAGGGAGAGGGGCTATGGGCATGTTTGGAGATGTGGTCTTGGGATCATTATCTCAGGTAAGGAATACACAGCCTTGTTCATTTATAGGCTGGAACCATATTAGTGACCTTCATTTGTGTCGGTCCAGGTCTCTGTGGAGACAGCTAGTGACTTATTAGTGGGGTCTGAAAAGAAACAAGAGCTGATAAGGAAGAAACAGTTCTCCAAAAAATAAACTTTGAATTTCCCAATAGTCTTATCTTCATTAATTTTATGGGGCCCTGTTTCACAGAGTTCCTTTTTGGAATATTGAAAGTGTTCTCAAATTAGATTGTGGTGATGGTTGCACAACTCTGTAAATGTACTAAAACCCACTGAATTTTGCACTTGAATTGGTGCATTTAGTTGAATTGAACATATATGTCAATAAGCTGCTAATTAAAAAAAAACCAGGATCATAAATATTCAAAGCACACCACTTCTTAATTATTTTGTATCATTTTACTATTATATGTGCTCTTGAAGTTATTTACTAAGAGATAGTGCCCAAGCGGCCCCAGAACAGATGATATTAAACCAGCAAAAACTGTTTATTTCAATTAATATCTTGTTTATTTCTTCATATCAGACAGCCAGATGGCAGAGAGAGATAATATGCAGTACTAATCCCTAAGGAGAACTCATTTGCTTGAGATTTAGACACACACAATAATGATCCACACCACTGTAAGAAATAGAATGATGTCACAGAGGGCTTCATGACAAAATTACTAGAATATGCGTGCAATGGGTCTACTCAGTCATGCTGCTGCACTTTATCAACAGATCTTCTTGGGTAATGCAGAAACTGCAAAAATGAATTAGATCTTGTTTCTTTCTATGGTCAAAACTCTGTAAAGAAGTAGAAACCAATTTAAGCGTTTGAAGCCAGAGAAATAGGTACTTAGGAACTTCTGATGGAGCTTAAGGAGTGAAAGTTGGGGAGCTGCCCCCAGCTTCCAGAGTCACTAAAACTGAATCTGAAATTTGTTGCTTTCATGCGGAAGTCAGAAAAAATGCAAGAGATGGAAATCAGTGATCACAGTTGCCTTGCAGCCTTGGGATAAAAAGCAGGAAGGGAAACTGATGCAAAAAGTCCTGTCTCTTAAGTTCACATTTCCACCACCACTGCAGGAGAAAGAAGAATGGCTTCTACTTCTCTCCAGCCTTCCAGTCCCTGTGTGTATATATCTCATGGGCGGGATCTAAACTGCATTGAGAACCGTTCTGACAAAGGACTATGGGAAATGTAGTTCCCATTCGTCCAGGCCCTGTGATAAAAGGGAGAGTATAAAGGGAACAGAAATGATGCTAAGTACCAACAAATAACATATGACTCATTATCCTCAAGGGTAGTCAGATAATTTTCTGACACTATATACAGTATGAGTTAGGAATGTTTCTTAGTGGTAGGGGATGCAAGATGCAGAAATTTAATATTCTCCCCCCACGACCCCCAATTTGACAGGCCTTGAACCACTGGATTCCTAGGCACTTGACCAAACCCACAAGCCCTTAACTTGTTGAGAGTTTATCTTCTGCCCTCCGGCACACGCCTTGAGAATCATAAAGCGTGCTTGTGAATTCTCACTTGTTCCAATCATTACATCATCAATGTAGCAGACCAGTGTGAAGTCCTTTGGGATGGCAAGACTATCAGATTTCCTGTGGGCCAGATGATGACAGAAAGCTGGAGATCAGATACAGTCCTGGGACAGGACTTTCTGTACTGCTACTCTTCTGGGTAAAAGTAAGCTGTTTCTGGTGGTCTTTTAGCGTGAAAGAGGAGTCCGAAAACTAGAGCTTCTAGGCTTGTCTTATGCTTTTTAAACAAAGTTGTACGAGATCACAGCCCTGCCCATATTTACGTATTATCTACGGTTACTTTCCCATAACAGCAAACTGAGCAGTTGGAACAGCGACCTTGCTGAACAGCCAAAATATTGCCCTCAGACAAAGAGGGAGAGAAATAAAACAAAATGTTAGTTTTACTTCTAGAGCAAAACCATGGCCCCTTTATAAAAAGGAAGCACTAAAGTGTATTTATAGGGGCGCCTGGTTGGCTCAGTTGGAGGAGAGTGTGACCCTTGATCTCAGGCTTGTGCGTCTGAGCCTCATGTTGGGTGTAGAGATTACTTAGAAGCAAAATGCTTTAAATAAATACATAAAGAAAGAAACAAAGAAAGAAAGAAAGCAGGCGTATTCGTAATTGTTAAAATTGAATACTTTTTTCCCTCAGATTTGAAATACTCAATGTGTATTTAAAAGGCTTTCCTCCTCAGTCTAGTATAAAATAGCCAGAACGATGCTGTTCTCTTAACCTCTGAATTAAAAAGTTCCTGTTTAGAAAAATCTATATATATTCTTTACACCTTTTGGCAAAGTAATTTGTAATATTTGACCAATAATTCATTATAACTTCTAATGAAACACATTAAAAAAATCTTTGTGCTGAAAAAATTCCAAGGCAAATTTCAGCACAAGTCAGGACCCTCATTTAGAAATCACTGGGGGATTACTGATGAAGTGCCAGTTGACGGGAATGAAGCCAGGCTGGTCTACTGTATAGACGCTGAGGTCTGTGTTTATCAAGCAAACAATCTCTCTGAACTCAAAATCTGGTAGTGGGTGTGGTAGTGGGTAGGGGGAAGACATGTCCAAGTTGACTCTCTGACCTTTGAATCTGGACTGCTCCTCACAGAAGTTTTTCTTATATTTTTGAATTCTCATTTCCTTATAATAATTCACAATTACATAATACTTCATAGGGTTACCGAGTGTTTTTAAAAATGTCTCATATGATTTCCATATCTCCTAATTCGTAGGTAAGAAAACTGCTGCTTACGGAGTCTGCCAATCATTCAGCTTCCCAGAAAAAAGGACAGGAGAATAAATATTTATTGAATAACCACAGTATTGTAGACACCATCTTAAGCCATTTGATTTGTAGACTCCAAATCTAATATTCTTTTTTTTTTTTTAATAGACTCCATGCCCAGTGTGGAGCCCAACGTGGGCCTTGAACTCATGACCCTGACATCAACACCTCAGCTCCTCAGCTGAGATCAAGAGTTGGATGATTGACCAATTGAGCCACCCAGCACCCCAAAGTCTAATATTCTTACTATCATAATTTATTAATCCCCATCATTATGAGTACCAGGGATACCAGAAGTGCCAAGTTTTCTCTTTTTTTAAGATTTATTTGAGAGAAGGGAGAAGGAGAGTGGGGTGGGGGTCTGGTGTGGAGGGAGAGGGAGAGAATCTCAAGCAGACTCCCCGCAAAGCACAGAACCTGGTGTGTGGCTGGATCCCAGGACCCTGAGATCATGACCTAAGCAAAACCAAGAAAAACAAAAACAAAACAAAAACAAAAAAACAAGAGTGGGAGGCTCAACTGATTGAGCCGTCCAGGCACCCCAAGTGGTGATAACATTTAAACACATAAAAATACACCAAGCACTGCCCCCAAACTAAGAATAAGATGACCAGCAGAAGGGAGACACGATATCAAAACTTTATGGCCAATGCTGTTTATAAAGTTATTGAATGAATGGCCTCAAAAACATGCTTCTGTTGTGACATGCAGACTTAAGTTGAGGAATATTTGCAACCTTCTGTATTACCCAACCGTAGAAAGTTATAAAGTCTCTCTTGATCATTTTTATTATTATTAAAGAGCAAATTTATCTTTTGGGAGTGATTCAAGCCTAGTCCTGCTTGAAGTCAACAGCTGTATGAAGTGTTGCCCTTCTAGATCTATGATTCTAGGATACCGTCTCTGGTTAACAAAGTGTCCTCCCACCCCCTGACTTTAATGTCCTATAAATCCGTTGGGGAAAAAAGAGCTGTCGTATCAGATACAGATATGCTTCTTGAAGTATGTGCCATTGAGCTCCATGCGGGCATGCAGCAAGAATAAGTACACCTTTCTTTAGCTTCTTGCTGAGGCCACATGCTCTCTGATTCACCAGTTATTTACTTACTAATTTAGTGGGGAAACATTTATTATGCACACCCTATGGACTAGATTTGTGAGGACTATAAAATAGCTTAGTAAAACCTATTCTTATCCAAGAGATTTTTGAGTGGCCTAGTCAAAACCTATGCTAGTGGTATGTCTGAATTATTGCCCTCATTAGAAAGGCCAATTAATGCACAAAGGAAATGAAACAAGCACCCTTTTGCTATCTAGGACCAAGGTCAGCAAACTTTTTCTGTAAGCAGCCAGACTGTAAATATTTTAGGCTTTACAGGGCCATATGGACTTTGTTGCAGCTACTTGATGCCCCATCCTAGTCTAAAAGCAACCACAGATAACATGTAAATGAATGGATGTGGCTGTGTTCCCATAAAATTTTATTTATGGACACTGAAATTTGACTTTCATGTAATTTCCATGAGTCACAAAACATTATCTTTTGATTTGTTAAAAAGCACTTGAAATGTAAAAACTATTTCCACGTTGGCCATCTAAACACAATCCATGGACCATAGTTTGTCCATCTGTGATCAATGAAATTATTGTTGTACACAGTTGTAGATAACCATGAAGGATGCAGGCAGTATATAAAATATTAAAATACATGTATAAAACCAAATGATAAATATTTAAAATATTTTCATACCAAGTGCTGGAAAGATTTTACCGTCTTTCCTCTTGTGTGGGTTCTGTTTTTAGATAGAGCAGACTTAGCTCTCCTTAAATGAGTAACTTCAGCAACTGGTACAGAAGTGATTCAAATGAATGCATACTAAAAGATGAAAAATAAAGACTTAATACCTTCAGATTGGTTATGGTTCTTAGCCTTATATTGCTGGAAGTTGAATTGCTTCCCATACAATTCTCTAATCCCTGGCTCCAATTTTGTTATTTTTGTGTTCTGAGTAACTGAGCTGCATATTAATCAGGGTTCTCCGGAGAAACAGAACTGATAGCAGCATATTTCTATACCAATATATAGATTTTTTTTTAATTGAAGGTCTAAGGCGGGGCCTGAGATTCCACATTTCTTTCTTTTTTTTTTTTAAGTAGACTCCATGTCCAACATGGCCTTTGAGCTCATGACCCTAAGATCGAGAATCACATGCTCTATTGACTAAGCCAGTCAAGCACCCCTATATATGTGAGTTTTAAAGTAAGGAATTGTTTCATGTTGTTATGGAAGCTGAGAAATCCCACGACCTTCACTTAGCAAGCTGGAAACCCAGGAGAGCCAGTGATGTAACTCCAAGTCCAAGTCTGAAGACCTAGAAACCAGGAGTGTCAATGGTGGAAGTCTCAGCCTTGGAGCAGAAGACCAATGGCCCAGCTAGAACAGCCAGGGTGTGTGTGGGAGAAAAGTCTCCCCTCCTTCACCTCTTAAATTCTGTCCAGGCCTTTAATGGGACCGTATGATGGCCTCCTACATTGGGGAGGTGTGATATTGTGATTTATAATAAGAAATCTATTTTCCAACAGTGATGACTTCCCTCACAAGAACATGCCTCTCACAGAGGATCTCCTTCATCCCTCTCTAGGAGAGAAGAAGAGGAAACACAAGAAGCACCTGCTGCAAAGCCCTAAGTCCTACGTCATGGATGTGAAATACCCAGGATAGTATCAAATGATCACCATATTCAGCCATTCACAAACAGTAGTTTTGTGTTGGCTGTTCCACTGTCCTCTGCCAACCTGCAGTAGGAAAAGCAAGGCTTGCAGAAGGATGCCCCTTCAGATGGAAGCAGCACTAAAAGCATCCTGAATCAAGACAAGTGGGAAACCATCCCAATAAACACATTTGGGATTTTAAATGCATATATGTATATTTGTATGTATATACATTTGTATGTATACGTATCTTACACTTGTCCCTATTTCTGGTACACAGCTCCCAAAGCCCTTGGAATTTTCTGATAAGAGAAACAGAAGGATCTTTTATTATAATATTTGGTCTCTTATCCTCAGTTCCTGAAGTCACTTCTGAGCCATACAGGTGAAATGGATGTCTTGTTATTCATAATAAGCCCTTTTCAACTACAATGGAGTTTATCAGGTGACTTTAAGAAAACCCCTAAAGATGAGGGTTGCGGGTGCTGGTTGTCAGGAGAATCGATCATATGATTAGAGGGTTGGACTTCCTCAGTTCCCCCCAACCCCCACCCTACTCCCAAGAGAGGAGTGTGAAAAATACCAAAGTCTTAGTCCACCCACAGAATCCAATTTTGTTCTTCCAGTGCAGGGATTGAAATTTCAGTATTTTTTGGTTCTAATATGCAGCCTCCAAGTATAGGCTGCTGCCCCACATAGACCTGGGCAGAATTGCCCATGATCCACTGGGAATGTTGTCTTTTGATAAACAGAGAATTTTTTAAATGACTTACTAAATAAGTAAATTAAATAGGGGGCACCTGGGTGGCTCAGTCGGTTAAGCATCTGCCTCCAGCTCAGGTCATGATCTCATGGTCCTGGAACTGAGTCCCATATCAGGCTTCCTGCTCATCGGGGTATCTGCTTCTCTCTCTCCCACTGCTCCCCTCACCCCAGCTTGTGCTTACTTTCTCTCTCTCTCATACATAAATTGAAAAACTTTAAGAAAATAATCTTAACTAAAAGTTTGATGTGGGGGTATATTTGTCAAGAGACCAAACAATAGTTAATTTTAAAAAGTTCTTTGAATCTCTTAGGAGAAAATAAACATCATTATTTTTAAAAGCAAAACATTGGGCACCTGGGTGGCTCAGTGGTTTAAGCCGCTGCCTTCGGCTCAGGTCATGATCTCAGGGTCCTGGGATCGGGTCCCACATCGGGCTCTCTGCTCGGCAGGGAGCCCGCTTCCCTCTCACTCTCTCTGCCTGCCTCTCTGCCTACTTAGGATCTCTCTCTGTCAAATAAATAAATTAAAGGCAAAACATTGTATATCAATGCGTGTAAGAGCATTCTTCACAGTTCCCAAAAGGTGGAAACAATCCAGATGTCCATCAGCTGATGAATGGATAAACAAATTGTGGTATATGCATACAACGGAGTATTATTCAGCCTTAAAAAAAAACAATGAAATTCTGATACATGCTAGACATGAAATATGCTAAGTGAAATAAGCCAGACACAGACCAATATTGTGTGATTCCACTGATAAGAGATATCTAGAAGAGGCAAAATCATTGAGACTGAAAGTAGATTAGAAATTACCAGGAACTGGGGTGCCTGGGTGGCTCAGTGGGTTAAGCCTTTACCTTTGGCTCGGGTCATGGTCTCAGGGTCCTAGGATCGAGCCCTGCGTTGGGCTCTCTGTTCAGCGGGGAGCCTGCTTCCCCCTGACTCTCTCTGCTGGCCTCTCTGCCTACTTGTGATCTTTCTCTCTCTGTCGAATAAATAAATAAAATCTTAAAAAAAAAAAAAAGAAAGAAATTACCAGAAACTGATGGTCAAGGGGAATGGTTAATTGGTACTTAGCAGGTACAGAGTTTCTGTTAAGGATGATAGAAAGTTCTAGATATGAAAAGCAGTGACAGTTATATAACATTGTGAATATACTTAATGCCACTGAAGTGTACACTTAAAATAGCTAAAATGGTAATATTTTACTTTCTCTATACTTTACCACAGTAAAACAACACAAAATCCCTTCTTCCTAGGTGTAATAAAAATTTAAGCTGCTCTATGGTTGTCAGCCTTATCACACCACTAACAGTAAAAAAATAAATTGACCACAGTGAAAGGAAATCCCACTTAATAAAGATCATTAGAATGTATCAGCAGCCTGAAGTCTCTATAAAATGATTGTCTTTGCAGGACATTTTTTCATTTTTTTTAATATCAGTAAGTATGTTCAAGACTTTCAAAGGAAAAATAATGCTTTCCCTGGAATCTATTTTCCTGAAAAAATTGAAGTAAAAATTAATGTCTAAAAATACAGATCATGATGATCTCATCCACTGAATCTGGTATCCTAAGTATTGATTTTTAGATACAACAGTAGGAAGTGTGTAGCTCTCAGCTTTAAAGATTACCCACCGATGATTAACATAAAGTTGGAGCAGGTGCTACAAAGGATAGAGATTATCAGACTCTTGGAATTTCTGACTCATGCTATAGTCCGCCATAGAGAGCAGTATAGAAAAGGATTTGTTAAGACCTAAGAAAACCACATAATTAGTTCCTTTAGAGGCAGTCTAAGAAGTGACTGTCGTAAGATAATTCTAGAGCCAAAGACCTTCTTATAGATGAACTGTTACCAGCTCCCTTTTTCCTCTCTGTCAACTTCTGCAAAATTTTATTCCCTTCAAGTTTGGATAATGCCTCTTTCTTTTCTTGCTATTAACCTGATTAATCTTTCTCCCACCTCCCTTTCGCTCACTTACTTCTCTGCCTTCTTTTCTCACATGGAATCTTCCATGGTAACATATTCTGAGAAGTTATAATGAATGTAGTGGGAAAAAAGTAACTCATGATTTCAGCATTTTCTTGCAAACAGCTGTTTGGTTGCAGATGAATGGTAAAAGGCTGTGGAGGGTATGTAAATGGTTGGGACATTGGTAAATGCTTCTCCAAGCTGTTCACTGATCTCTCCCTGCCATGAGATTTTATGCTATGTAAAAATTTTAGAGTTGAATGAATGAATAAAGAGAAGGTACAGAAATAGTCTAAAACATTCAAGTTTATAAAGAATTTTACAGAATGTTTTGGAGTCCTTCTGCCTTCCTGTGATGAAATTTCCTTCCACATTTCTCTTCCACATCCAAGTATTTTGCCGCAGAGTCAAGAGGATTTTGTGAGTGATATTCTTTGCTCAGACAGAATTTCCTGGTCCCAAAATGCTTGGTTGGTGCAAACGAGAGGCTTCTTCTTCCCCAATTTATGGCTACGAATAGTAGCTCTGTTTGTGTGTGAGTATAGGTTGGAGGGTTGACAAACAGTATTTCCTACCTATCTTCTGACTTGACTAAAAACTTCTAGAAACTTCTCTTTCCTTCCCTGTTTTCTTTGAGCCTTGGAGAATCTTCACCCCAATAGCAGGGGCTATGTTTTGGAGAGGTGTTTTCTCATTAGCCAGAGTTGAACATCAGAATGAGCTTTCACTTAAAAGCAATGTCATCCAGGGAGGCATGTCTAACAGGTATAAGTATAGATAGATACATGGTTGAGCCACATCTTGGCTTCCTCATCATTCACTTATTGGCTCAACGTGTGCTTTATTTATTGAGCAACTGCTATTTACCAAACACTGTTTGCCAAAGGCATACAACAGGCTAAGGTATAAAACAGTTAAGAATCACAGCTTTTGTGGAACTCATATTCTGGGGTGGGGGGATAGTTTAAAATAAAAATAAATTAGTGAAACATTTAGGATGTTAGATGGTGATAAGAGCCAAGAAAAAAAAAGTAAAGCAGAGGAGGGAGGGAGGTAGAGAAGGAAGGGAAGGCACAAGGGAAGGAAGGAGGGAGGATGAGTGGGAGGAAAGGATGGGTGAGGGGGGGTTGTGCAATATTAGGTAAAGTAATGAAAAAAGTCCTCTCTGAGGACTAACCTCTGAATAAAGATCTGAGAGAGGAGAAAGAGTCAAGCTTACATATATTGGATGGAAAAAAAAACATTCCAATCAGAGAGCTTAGCAAATGCAAATTTTCTACATGAGGTAGTTATGAATATGTGTTCCAGGAAGAGCTGGAGTGGAATAAGAAAATGGGAGAACATCAGAGGGTGAAGACAGAGAAGAGCAAGTTGGACCAAATTCCGTGAGTCCTTGGAGAGCATTGCAAGGACTGGTTCTTCTCTAAGTAACATAGGAAACTACAGAGAGGAAGGTGTGTTGAGCAGATGATTGACCTGATCTGACTTCTTTTTTTCTTTCTTAATATATTTTATTTATTTATTTGACAGAGAGAAAGAGCACAAGCAGAGGGAGGGGCAGAAGGAAAGTGAGAGGGAGAGTGAGAGGGAGAAACGGACTCCCTGCTAAACATGGAACCTGATGTAGGACTCAATCCCAGGGCCCTGAGATCATGATGTGAGCTGAGGGCAGACACTTAACCAACTGAGCCACACAGGTGCCCCTGACTTTTATTTCAAAAGGCTAGTATGAGGGGTGCCTGGGTGGTTCAGTCAGTTAAGAGGCTGCTTTCTGCTCAGGTCACGATCTCAGGCATTTGGGATTCAGCCCAGCATCCACCTCCCTGCTCAGCAGGGAGTCTGCTTCTCTGCCCCTCTGGCCCCACACCCCACCACCATGGCCCTACTCATGTACTCTCTTCCTCAAATACATAAAATCTTAAAAAAAAAAAAAAAAAGGTGGGTACTGAATACAACATTGAGAAAACTGTGAAGGGGGCATAGGCAAGCGTAGAAATATTGAAACCAGTGAGGAGGTTACTGTAATAACCCAAGTGATAGGTGATGGTAGTTTAGACCAATCCAAGAGCAGTGGAGACGTTGAAAGCAAATCTGGACCTGTGGTGAAGGTGTAGTCAACAAGCCAATGCCCTTGTTTTTGATAGTGGTAAGTAAAAGATAGAGTTTAGATGATTTGGTCTGAGTGTTCTGGTTGATATTGACATCTCAGTTTGTCAACCTCCAATTGGAATAGTTTCTGTCAAAAATACCCATATTTGGGGCATCTGGGTGGCTCAGTGGGTTAAGTCTCTGCCTTCTGCTCAGGTCATGATTCCAGGGTCCTGGGATCAAGCCCCACATCGGGCTCTCTGTTCAGCAGGGAGCTTGGTTCCCCCCCTCTCTCTCTGCCTACTTGTGATCTCTCTGTCAAATAAATAAAATAAAATCTTTTTTAAAAATACCCATATTTACAGGTGAAAAACCTGAAATTTAGAAAGGTTAGGTCATTTGCTTAAGGTCACTCAGTTTGTAAAGGGTAGAACTAAGGCTTGAACCAGATCTATCTGATCAGAATCCATAATTTTACTCATCACTACTTAGTGACACCCTTTCTAGATAAACATAAGAATGATAGTTTAACTTGGCTGCTTACCCTTAATTTTTTTCTTTTAAATAGCAGGAGTCATGGCAAAGATATACCCAAGAGAAAGACAACTATAGACACTGAGTTATGAAATTGATACTTTCTGTTCCCTATCATCATTCATAAAACAAATATATAATAAAGTGTGCCCCGCTGATAGGCATGGCTCACAGGAGCAGGAACACTCCTTAAAGAACAGAGACTTGACCGAGAGCTGACTGTAAGTAGGAAAGTATTGCCTTTGAGCCCCATTTGTCCAGTTTGATTGACGGTCTTGAAGGAGTTCTCCCTAGTTCGGGGAGGTTCCATGGTATTCAGGGGCTTTAAATCATGAGTCACCTGGCATCATGCATCCCACACTCTGTTCTTTGATAGATTTTCAACTTCCTTTCAATGCATCTTCCGCTTACAGCTCAGCCTAAGCCGATGGCCTTTGCCTTGAATTTGGTACATCCTGGCCTCGGGCCTTGCTCCGATTCTCAGCTATTATTTTCATCAACCTTTCCACGGTTCAGGGAATCGGTGAACAGTTGCTCAGGCAACACTGCTCTTGATTTATTTATATGCTTTGGGTTTTCCCCGTTCAGTTTTTGTTTTTAAATAGCCCCCTCCTCAGATCTGTCCTGGCCTTCTGCATCCATTGTATAATGGATCCAATACATCCAATGTATAAAAGCAAGCAGAGGCATGTTTGAGCAAAAAGAACATGCATTTTAGAGTCAGGCAGACCTGACTAGTAGGGTAAAAAATGAGTCAGTATTATAAATCTAAGGTATTATAAGGTTCAGAATAGGGCTCAGTAGAAAACGAATTTTCTGCCTTGATCTATACTTTTTCCCTGCACTTCTGTCACTGAAATAAACACATAATCTTCTTGGGGATTTCCAGTACTTAAGCAGTTGGTAACAATGGGAAAATATAAAGAATAAGGGAATTCTTAAAAAACCCTTATGCACCATCCCCTTAGACTCTGAAATGAAAAGTCAATGTCTCATATTGACAGCAGTGGTAAAAGGAAGGAGGCAGCAAAATGGAAGGGAAGGAAAACAAGGGGGAAAAATTTATCGAGCATATATACCCAGTGCTAGGTGCTGTGCTAGGCACTTCCAGGTATTACATTACTTAATCATCTTGTGTTGAAAGGGTATCTCTATGCCATATGGAGGAGAATATCATGGCTCTGAGTTGATAAACCTTGCCTGAGTTCATGCAACTAGTAAGCGATGAGTTGGAATTTAAAGCTAATTCTGTAATATTTTAATATGCTTAACATGCAAATGTATGTAAATACTATCTTACATTATTGTTAGCCACTGGTCTCCCAAAGAATAAACCTACATTTCAATCATAATATTTTTAAATGTCTAGGTCCTATTAATATGAGAAATCTGAGGAAAGTGGTAATGGTAATTTAGTTTTATTTTTCACAGACTTACTTTATAAGGAATTTATAATAAAAATACCTTCCTAAATGTAACTGTGGCATAACTTCCTCTGTTCTTTAATAGCTTCCAGATGTTTAGATAATTTTGTTTAGAAACTTTGTAAATTATCAGAGTTCTTTGCTGATTAAATAAGACTTATAATAAAGTAAGTCTTCTCTGCCCTGTTAGACCTCATGATGTTGAAAACCTTTTTGAAGTCATAACTTCAAAGTAGTTTACATGGTTATAGTCTCATAATAAATACAGGATTATAGACTTTTCTGTAAGATTATAAGGGAAATGAAATAGAAATAATGACAAACTGATTTCCCATGTTTCTATCTCTTCCTTTAAATGTTTACCAATTCTCCAGCAAACTTGATATCCTGAAAAGTCTTACTGACATCAAAGGATACTTTCTCTAGTACAAAGGGTCAAGCGGAGTGCCTCGTCAACTCACAGGCCACTGGTAACAGAGTTAGACAATTTAGCTGAACTTGAGATAATGTCAAAGGGAAATGACAATCTGTGTGGCGGGAGGTATAAAGCCTAGATTTGTGGATTGGAGGCATGAATCATCAAGTGATGCACTGGGAGAAGGGTGGAGAAACAGTCATGAGATGCTCAGATACAATGGTTAGACTCCAAATCCTAAGGCGTCTGAGGATCAGAGAAAGGAATTTGACTTAAAAATAAAAAACAAAAAAACAAACCAAAAAGGTTGTATGACTGAAGGTGAGAGGGAAATTTTTAAAAATTTTATTTTGGGGGGAACCGGGGTGGCACTGTTGGCTAAGCCTCGGACTCTTGGTTTTGGCTCAGGTTTTGGCTCAGGGTGAGATCTTAGGGTCCTGAGATCAAGCCCCAGGTCAAACTGCACACCGCATGGAGTCTGCTTGAGACTCTCTCTCCCTCTCCTTCCGCCCCTCCCTTCTGCGCTATTTCTCTCTCAAATAAATAAATCCTTTTAAAAAGTTTGATTTTGGGGATGCCTGGGTGGCTCAGTCGTTAAGCATCTGCCTTCAGCTGAGGTCATGATTTCAGGGTCCTGGGATCGAGTCCCACAAGGGGCTCCTGCTCAGTGGGGAGCCTGCTTCTTCTTCTGCCCTCCCCCCTGCTTGTGTGCATTCTCTCTCTCTCTCTCAAATAAGTAAATGAAATTTTTTTTTAAAAAAGATCTTTAAAAAAATGTTTGATTTTTTTGTTTTGTTTTGTTTTAAAGGTCGATAATATTGGAAAGGTGCAGAAAATAACAAGAACAAAAATAACAAGAAAAAAAAGGAAACCTGAAAGTTAAATTAGTAATAATACAGCAAAGAGCGTCACTCGTAGCCATTGCAGTTTTTGCCAGTGGAGTGAACTTGCACTCCTCCCTAACTTTTGGATGGAACTCTATGGCCCAGCCCGTCTTTACTCCGTTGACCATTACCACGATTTCCATCTGAATTGGTGGGAGTACAAAGATCGGCTTCCAGAAGGACTTACAAGATAGCACTAAGCCAGTAAGAATGGTTGAGAACTAAGATTCAGTCCTCTTCTAGCAAACTGGTTTTAAAATGTAGCTTAAAGAATTTTAAAGGAGGCAGATATTATTAAATACATAAATATAATCATAGCAGAAAATTCCACCTGCTTAGAACAAACGCCATTATATTCCAAACAACTGGTTAAATACTTATTTAGAAGTGGTTTTCAGTTCCCTGTATTACATTGTTTCCTGGTTCTTGTTTCTCATCCTTTCCTCTGGCAATTCTCTTTACTGAAATTGTTCTGTGATCTAACGAATAGATCATGCTACCAAACCGGAAAAAAATAACCTGTTTATTTAGCCGGTTGTTTTTGGTCTTTTTTTTTTTTTTAAATATTTTATTTATTTATTTGACAGAGAGAGAGGTCACAAGTAGGCGAGAGGCAGGCAGAGAGAGAGGGAGAAACAGGCTCCCCACTGAGCAGAGAGCCCAATGCAGGGCTCGATCCCAGGACCCTGAGACCATGACCTGAGCGGAAGGCAGAGGCTTAAACCACTGAGCCACCCAGGCGCCCCCTGTTTTTGGTCTTAATAAAACCATTATGAACAATTAATGTCCATAAATTTGAAAATGCAAAAATAATTAAAGAATTCCTTAAAAATGCAACTTACTGAGTCTTTAATACAAACAAAATTATTTTATATTTTATTAATATAATATTAATTAATATAATGTTAAAATATTATGAAATATTTTATAAAAAATAAAAATATAAACCCATAACTAAATCTTTCCCAGATAGCCTTATTAGTGAATGATTTATACACTAAGAAAAATAACTCCAACCTTACATAAACTTCCAGAAAATAGAAAATGAGTATAAACTCTCCAGCTTATTCTATAAGGCCAACATAATCTTGATATCAAAACCTGATAAGGATACTACTGAAAAGGATCGGGAGGGATACAAACCATAAGAGATTCTTAATCTCACAAAATAAACTGAGGGTTGCTGGGGTTGGGGGAGTAGAGAGAGGGTGGTTGGGTTATGGACTTTGGGGAGGGTATGTGCTATGGTGAGTGCTGTGAAATGTGTAAGCCTGACAATTCACGGACCTATACCCCCAGGGCAAATAATACATTATATGTTAATTAAAAAAGGTAATGTTATAGTCCATTTATTCTTATGAATGAAAATGGAAAAAACCTAAATACAATACTGGCAAATCAAATATAGTGGTAGGTGTAAATATAACACATCACAATCAAGTTGAATTTATTATAGGTGTGCAAAGTTGGTTTAACATTCTAAAATCAATTAATATAATTCACCTCATAACCAGATAAAGGAAATAAGTTGTATATGATTATATTAATTAAATTCAGCACCTATTCTTTATTTAAAAAAAGAGAAAGTAGGGATACCTGGGTGGCTCAGTCGGTTAAAGGTCCAGCTCTTGATGTCAGCTCATGTCATGATATCAGGGTGGTGAGATCGAGCCCCTTGCCAGCTCTGGGCTGGGCTTGGAGCCTGCTTAGGATTCTTTTTTTTTTTTTTTTTTTAAAGATTTAATTTATTTATTTGACAGAGAGAGATCACAAGTAGACAGAGAGGCAGGCAGAGAGAGAGAGAGGGAAGCAGGCTCGCTGCTGAGCAGAGAGCCCGATGCGGGACTCGATCCCAGGACCCTGAGATCATGACCTGAGCCGAAGGCAGCGGCTTAACCCACTGAGCCACCCAGGCGCCCCCCTGCTTAGGATTCTTTCTCTCTCTCTCTTTCTTTCTCCCTTTGCCCCTCCTCCTCCATTAATGCACTCGCATGTGCACCTGTGCACACACATACACACACACACTCTCTCTCTCTAAAAAAAAAAATTAAAAATAAATAAAAAGTAAACTCTTAGCAATTTAGAATACAAAGCATTACTGTTACCTTGATGAAGGACATTTACCAAAAAAGCCTATCATAACCATCAAACAATGATAAATCATGAAATCTCTTCGAAATGAGGAAGGCACAATATGATCACTTCTGCCTGTAGCCCGGTGATTACCTATACCACTAAGGCAAGGAATAAAACAATAAAAGGGTTGCGAAGAGAGGAAATAAAACTATTATTATAAGAAAACAAAGCATAATAGTGTATATTTTAGTTACTTATTTCTACATAAGAAATTATACCAAACTTAGCCACTTAAAGCAACAAGCTTTATTATCTCACATGTTCTACGGACCAGGAACTGAGGCATGGCTTTGCTGGTTGATTTTGGTCTAAGGTATTGCATGACGTCAGGTAGGGTTGCAGTCATCCAAAGGCTCTCCTGGGAGTCTGAGAGCAGCCACTTCCAAGAGTGCCTTCAGTTTCTTGCTGGATGCTGGCGGGAAGCCTCACCCAGGTCTTTCCACGTGGATCTTTCCATAGAGTTGCCGGGTGGTCTTCATGGTCTGGCAGCTTGCTTCCCAGAGCAAATGCTCTAAAAGAGGACAAGATAGAAACCACAATGCCTTTTCTAACTTTGCCTTGGATTTGCCTGTCATTTCTACATTTTATTTTGTGAAAAGCAGGTTACCAAGAACTGTCCACACTCAATGGAGGGAAATTAGGCTCTCCCAAAGACAGATGTCTCAGAGAATTTATGGGAAAAGCTTTTTTTTTTTTTTTTAAGATTTTATTTATTTATATGACAGAGAGAGATACAGCGAGAGAGGGAACACAAGCAGGGGGAGCGGGAGAGGGAGAAGCAGGTCCCCCGCCAAGCAGGGAGCCCCATGCGGGGCCCAATCCCAGGACCCTGGGATGATGACCCGAGCCAAAGGCAGACACCCAACAACTGAGCCACCAAGGCGCCCCATCGGAAGATGTTAACACAACCCCAGTGTACATAGAAAACCCAAAAGGATTTACAGAAAAACAGTTAGAATTAAAAACTGAGTTTATTAAGATCACTAGATATGAGCAAACATACGAAAACCGTTTTCATTTCTATTCAACAATAAAAAATAGTTTAAAAATGAAATATTTAAGATGATGCCATTTATAAGAGCATGAAAAAAAAATCAGACACCCAGGAATAAATCTAACTAAAGTGATGTGAGGGTTCTACATGGAAAACTGTCAAACATTATTTAGAGAAATTTTAGATTCCCATCCAATTGAATGTATAAAATTAAATCATTGTATTTTTTCCTAAATACTCTCCAATTAAAGATCATCAGTTGCAAAATAAATTGTATCTTTTGCTGAAAGTTTAAGAAACTTTTGTGTGAGAGAAACAAATTCCAATTTTCTCTCTTTGTCCTAAAATATTTAACTTACCACTACGCCAACCAGACAGTATCACGGAGTGTTCTGAATCTCCCAAAGTTTTGTTGCTACTGCCACTGTTATGTCTGGATACAATCAGCTTTCCATTTCCTTGGTCTGTTGCCTCGCTTTGCTCAAAATCTTTCCTTATCTTCTCTTCTTTCACTAGATTTCTGCACATTAGACATTTTAAAAATATAGCTATAAAAATCAACAGATAAATTCGAGACTGTACAAATAAACTGGTTTTAAAAAAATGCAACTTTCCAGGTATAAAAAAATCAAAGCTGACTAAACACACAGGTCGACTCCTCTTCTGACCCTGCCTAAGGAAACTTCACCTTGAAGTAGCTTTAAGTTGGCTCTGTGATTATGCCTGGAGTAACCTCATTCTTTCAAAGAATCTGTTTTCTGGCTTTTTCTCCGTATGTTCTAGGCGATTCAAGACAGGACCTAACTTCCCTGCACCTAAAATATCATTGAATGATTCAAACAGAGTCCCTGTGGCATCCATAGTACCTGCAGAGAAGGTGGGTCCCGGAACATTCCTTGCATAGGGATGCTGATATGGTCAACCGCTCGACCTCACCCCTCACCCCAAACATGCACCCCCACATTGTGTCTTCAGCCATCCCAAGCCCAGTCAATTAACAAGGTTAATTTTGCATATATCAACCTGACTGGGCTAAGGATAGACCAGATTATTCTTGGGTGTGTCTGTGAGAATGCTTTAGGAAGAGACCAGCATCTCAATCCATAGATGAGGAAAGAAGATCTGCCTTCAGCATTGTGGGCAGGCATTGTCCAGTCCACTGAGGGCCCAAAAGGAACAAAAAGCTGATGTTGAGGCAAATTTTATTTCTCCCTTCTTGAGCTGGGACATCCATTTTCTCCTGCCTATGGATATGGGAGCTCCTAGTTTTGGGGGTCTTTAGACTCTGGAACTTAGACTAACAGTCCCCCATTCTCCTTCTCAGACCTCCAAGCTGAGACAAGGAGTTACACCACCTAGTTCTCGGGCCTTCAGACCTGGACTGAATTATACCACCTACTTTCCTTGTTACCCAATGTGCAGGTAGGAAATGGTGGGGCTTCTTGTCCTCCATAAGCATGTGAGCCAATTCCTACACAAAATCTCCATATATATATGTATGTATATATATATATATCTACACACACACACACACACACACACACACACACACACACATATATTTCTAGATATTGTAGATATTTTGTTTCTCTCAAGAACCCTGACTAAGGGCACCTGGGTGGCTCAGTGGGTTAAGCCTCTGCCTTTGGCTCAGGTCATGATCTCAGGGGCCTGGGATTGAGCCCTACATCGGGCTCTCTGCTCAGCAGGGAGCCTGCTTCTCCCTGCCACCACCACCCCCTGCCACTCTCCTCTGCCTGCCTCTCTACCTACTTGTGATCTCTGTCAAATAAATAAAATCTTTGGAAAAAAAAAAAAAAGAACCCTAATACAGTCATCAATTTCTTACCCAGTCAATCCATAGTTTGGACAGTGACACATGAAGTAATTTGGCATGAAAAATACCATCATATGGCAACATACACAAAAATTTTGAATGCAAATACTCTTTTACCCAATAGCTCCACTTCTAGAAATTAATTTTATATAACTGCACATGTACTTACAGACATATGTAGAAGAAAATTAATTTTATTTTAAGCATTACTTATGGAAGCAAAAATTTTAACTACATACATGTCCACTGGTAGAGAGACAAGTTAAATACATTATAACCTAACAATTCAGCTATTTTTTAAAAAGATTTTATTTATTTATTTTTAAGGAAGAGAGAGAGAGCATGAGAGCACAAATGGGAATGAGGAAGGGGCAGAGGGAGAAGAAGACTCCCTGCTGAGGGGGGAGCCTGCTGCAGGACTTGATCCCAGGATCCTGGAATCATGATCTGGGCCCGACTTGAGCCACCCAGTTGCCCAACAATTAGCTATTAAAAAGGAATTACTGAGGCCCCTGGGTAGCTCAGTTGGTTAAGCATCTGCCTTCAGCTCAGGTCATGAGCCCAGGGTCCCGGAATCGAGCCCCACATTGGGCTCCCCACTCAGCAGGGACTCTGCTTCTCCCTCTCCCTCTGCCCTTCCACCCCCTGGAAGGCTCTCTATCACGCATGCACGCTCTTTCAAATAAATAAATAAAATCTTAAAAAAAAAAGAGTTACATATTACTACATTTCTTTCACTCTTTCTTATTTGCATCGGTGTTATAGATGACTTTTACCCTTGGGGAAGTTTTGAGTTCCATACTATGGATTTTTGCTGTCCTTTCCCCTAACGCTGACTAGCAATACTAATTTTTTTTGTGGCATAAGATTTAGACACTACTCTTATTTTGGGGAGTCTATCCTTGTCTGTTAGCCTTTTTCAAAACAGGCCCCCCAAATTTTTATATTAAAGCTATAACTGAAACCAACTGAGAAAGGTATTCTCTGAGGTCAGAGTTTTTGGAGGTCTGAAGAGGTATCAGTGAGGCAGCAAGGGAAGCTGTCTGACCAGGTAGATAAGGTTAATCAGGGCTGGTGGTTAATTAGGTTGATAGCTGTCACAATCAGACTACTCTCACATCTTAAAATTTTCTTCTCTGAAAACTCCCATGTATCCTAGAGTTCTGGCCCCTGTGTTCCTACTCTGGTTGGTGGAATGTTCGGTGTTATCAACTGGGCAAGACAGCTATGATTGGCAGCACTTAGCTCAAGTGCAGTCAGACCTGATTATCATAGTCTCACCATCCACTTTTTAAGGATTCTCCTTAGTCCCGCTCTTTTAGTTGATCTCAATTTTTTTTCTTTTTTAGAGAACAGGCATTTTATTTATTTATTTTTTTAAAGATTTATCCATTTATCTTAGAGAGAGAGAGCACACGCATGGCGAGAGGTAAATGGAGAGTGAGAGAGAGAATCCCAAGCAGATTCCCTGCTGAGCACGAGCCCAACTCAGGGACTCCATTCCATGATCCCTGAGCTGAAACCAAGAGTTGGATGCTCAATTTATTGAGCCATACAGGTGTCCTGGGAACAGACACTTTAGAATGGTTAGATGCTGGATATAAGAAGCACATTAAAGTCAATATTATTTTCTCACAGGGATTTATGAGACTCTCAGATGAAGAGTGCATTGCTTTTTAGATGTAAAAATTTCACTAAGCTGCTATTTACTTAGGAGCCAATAAGTTAAACAGTGATAAGCCAAGCACTAATTTTTTTTTAATATTTTATTTATTTGACAGAGAGAAATCACAACTAGGCAGAGAGGCAGGCAGAGAGAGAGGAGGAAGCAGGCTCCCTGCGGAGCAGAGAGCCGGACATGGGGCTCGAACCCAGGACCCTGGGATCATGACCCGAGCCGAAGGCAGAGGCTTTAACTCACTGAGCCACCCAGGCGCCCCCAAGCACTAATTTTTTAAAAAAAGATTATATTTATTTATTTGACAGAAAGAGAAAGCAGGAGCAGGGGGAGTTGTGGAGGGAGAAAGAGAGGGAGAAGCAGATTCCCCACTGATCAAAGAGCCCCATGCAGGACTCGATCCCAGGACCCTGGGATTATGACTTGAGTTGAAGGCAGACACTTAATTGACTTGAGCCACCCAAGTGCCCCAGCACTATCGTTTTAAGGGGTAAAATGAGGTGGCTTCCTGTCTACTTAGTTCATAATGTATCACAAAGAAAATATTTGCTCATTTTATTAAGTTTAGATTTAAGTGAATTGAATTATTGTGCTCTGAGGTTTTTACTTAACTAAGACTTGATGGGAAATTTATATTTAATATAACAAGTGGATAAGACAGTTAATCATATGATGTTCTTATGGAAACCTGTGCCAAATCCTGATTGCCTATAGAACAAACTCAAAACTCAAGCTCTTCTTTGACGCCTTCATGCATTTACTCATGTAGTTCCCCTTAAAAGCCATCTTGACACTCTCAAATTTCCACGATATCCTTAAATTAGAATTTATCATTCCTTTCTACAAGTTACTAGGGTCTGCAATTGGGATTGAACTGTTCTACCTGTCGTTGAGATTGACTTCAAGATTTTCCCTACTGCACTGTTCTTGTTGTGTTTTGATATCACAGAATGGCTTGAAATATGTTTCCTCTTTTCTCATTCTTTGGATGGTTTGGTTTAGCATTGCTGTAGTTTCAGGATAAGCCAATAGCTATGGAATAAAAAAAAAACAAAACACCTTAAAATCTTAGTGGCTCAGCACTACAAAGACATATCTCTTACTTATTTCTTGTTCATAGTCCAGTATGGGTTAAAAATTGGGATGGGGGAAGACTTTGCTCCTCACAGTCACTCAGGGACCAAGACTTCTTACATTCTAGAAGGTCTATCATCCCCTAGGACCTCAGAGTTCTCTGGGTCCGCTGTACCTGGCAAACAAAGGAAGAGAGAGAGTGAAGGGTCATGTAGGAGATTTTTAAATACGGGCCATGTCTGGAGACAATTTACATCAACTCCACCCATATTCCATTGGCCAGTACCCACTCACATGGCCACATTTAGCTGCAAAGGAGGCTTGAAGATGTGGATAGTTTGGTGCCCCAGAGGAAAAGAAAATATAGTTTGGCGACCATGTAACCTTGCCTCTGTCATAATCTGTTCTTCTCGTCAGCAAGTATCTGTTTTATCGCACAAAGAACATACATACACTGACCCTCCCTAAGGGAAACAACTCTAAGTCCCACCTTACGAGGAAATGCAGTTTAATATATAGCTCTCTGGGGGGATAGCATGATCTTCTTTTCATAGGTTCCGGCCTATGATTACAATTACTTCATCTTTTCTACCAGGTTCAGCCATGCATTTAAAAAATATTGTATCCATCATTTTAAGGTATATGTCCTGAGAATTTCCCACTGAACACTAGATCCGTCAAAATGTGGGAAGTAGTTTTCCTCATCCATTTTCAATTAGGTTCACACTTTTATTCCTTTAGCAATTTACTGAAGAAGGCCCACACATAAGCCACTGTTCTTGAATTAAATCTGACAGTGCACAAAGCAGACACAGTCCCTGCCTTCATAAAGCATAGGGTCCAGTAGTTCTTTGTTATCATTTTCCGGGTATCTGCTCCTTCCCAGTGACTGCACTCTCCAGGCAGATATTCCTGTGGAGAGGATGGGGTCACAGGAAGCAAGAGGGATAGGAAGCCATCACATAACCTCAACATCCCTATTTTTCTAAGTGTTTTCTAATAAATAGAATATATTCGTGTGCCCCAGGGAACCACAAAATCCAAACTGAAGGAAAGTATCTTGCTAAAACCAAACTTCTACTATACATCTGTTTTGAATAAACTAAGGACCTCTAGGTTGGTCCATTTTCCAAGTGGAGGAATTTATATACTTAGAAACTGTAATATTCCATTTCCAATCCTGCTGTCTCCACTATTTCCAGGGACTGTTTTACAAAGTAGCCAGTCAGGTCTGGGCTATGTAGATATCCCAGGCTAAGCCCATATCATCCAGAAGGTTGCTCTTCTGACATTTTTCTCCTGACGTTTTCATTCAACACTCTCTTTTGCTGTTGTAGCTGTTAATGGGTTTTTACCACTACTTGTGGAGGCTGCTTACAAATTATGCTCTCCAGGCAAGATTCCTTACAATGAGCCCAGAGTATTGGACCATATCCAATGTGGCAGCTATCTTGGTAAACATTTCACCACAGGAGCCATGTTTTTCTAATCTTGTTTTAGAGTCTGCCCTCAAGCAACCTGACTTTGCCTGTCCAGCAAAGTCCAATGATGCTGCTTCAAGGTTATTTTTCCTCCCCAATCCCCATATCTAAATAAGTAGGTAGTGGAAATACAGTATTCCTCTTTCACTTGACCAAGCAAGCCCTCCCTCTAGTCTTTGCCTTGGGAGACAGTGCACATCTGTTGACCAGGGACTGAGGGATGAATCACATGCCAGTCCATTTCGTTAAACTTTGATGTCTGTCTCAGACATTTCCCATAGTAGGACATCTGCCTGTTTCCCACAAAATGGGGATCCATGCTCATAAGGTTCATTCCACTGACTTCTCCTTTCCTTATGCTCTAGGTTTATGTCTGTAAACAGGTCTGGAACTTTTCCTTCTGGCCTCTCAGCCCCTTCCCACTGAAGATCAGGCACACATGGAAGGCTCTATAACATTTCTTTACTTGTTACTGAGAATCAAAGTAAAATAAAAACTTTTACAAACTTGCTTTGTGTTATTGCCTGAATTGAATTGGTATAAAATGGAACTCAATGATGCATTGATATAAAACAAACAAACAAACACCGTTTCAGGGCAGCTGGGTGGCTCATTAGGTTAAGCATCTGTCTTTGGTTCAGGTCATGATCTTAGGGTAGCATCAGGCTACTCTAAGATAGGGTAGAGTCTGCTTCTCTCTTCCCCTCTTCCTCTGCCTGCAATTCCCCCTGCTTGTGCTCGCTCTTTCTGTCAAATAAATAAAATCTTATATATACATATATATACACACATATACATATATATACATATACACATTTATACATATACATATATACCCATTGTTTTATCCTTGTATTTCATTTATAGTCTAAATAAAATGACAGTTATCTAACAGAGAAATGTTTGTGTTAGATAGTGAGAACAACTTGAAGGCACAGATAGAAACCAGAATTCCTGATTCCTTTTACCAGCTTTATTATCTACCCGACTGAACTTCACTATAGCAGAGATATTATATTACTCATTTTTGTATGTCCAGAGCATGGCATGAGGCCTTGTACATAACGACACTCAAATTGTTGAGCTGAAATAATACGTCTTTGTTTCACTCTTTCCAAATGTAGCTTTTGGGGGGATTTTTTTATTGGGCCCTATTCTGTTTCTGCTTTCAGTTCTAGGGAGCAATTGACCATGAAATCCCATGGAGAGCAACTGTGGAGATTCTCCTCCAGCTTAAGGGAATCAGCATGCCCAGGCCTCTTTCTCTGTCATTGAGACAAATGAAGCAGGGGTATGTATGTGGCACAACTCCAAATACAACTGAATGAATACCTCAGTTTGGCAGGCTTGAGAAACTTATATACTTCATGTTAGCAATAGTTGGGAGCAGTATTTCAGAAGGAGATCACCACTACTCAGTGTGACGTAGATAAAAAAAGGGGATTTGTGTGACTTTTGAGGAAAATCCTGTGGAAAATTTTACTGCTGATGGAAAGGAGAAGAGTTGCTTGAGGGCAGAATCTAATACAAGATTAGAAAAACATGGCTCCTGGGGTGAAATGTTTACCAAGATGGCTGCCATTAAGTCTTCTCATCCCTGTACACACATTCCACTCCTATCAAGTGGTGAAGTCTATGATACCTGTCTTTGAATTCAGGCTGCCTCTCTGACTTGCTTTGACCAAAAGAATGCGGCATAGATGTTGCTTCTGAGCCTAGGTCTTAAAGACCTTGTAAGCTTTTGTTTTTATCCTCTCAGAAGCCAGGTGCCATGTAACGAAGCCTGGCCTATCCTGCTAAGAGGTCACATGGAGAGAGAGCTGTAAAAGGACAGCTTCTGTAGAGGAGAAATTAGGCTCCTCAGTTGATAGGCAGCACCAACTGCCAGACATGTGAGTGAAGCCACACTGGATCCTTCATCCACAGTTAATCCTCCCAACTGATACTACACAGAGCAGAGATGAACCATCTCCTTGAGCCCTGCTTCAATGTCCAAAGAATCACAGCAATAAAATGGTTGTCATTAATATGGGGGGTCATGCAGCCACAGATAATTGAAATAGCTTCAAGGATTGGCCAGGTGATAGTGACTCCTATTGACATCTACAAGGTGTCTTTACTGTTTATGGCAGTGGAACTGGGGATGCATGCCCTTCTGAGATTGCCTCCATCAGACAGAACATGAGAGTGCATTGTCGGGTCTCGCTGCCTGTGGACCCTGTCAGGGAAGGGCAGGTTCTCAGTTCAGAGCCATTCCAGTACTTCTACCTGGTTGGGCTTGGCACCCAGAGGCACAAAGATAAAAGAATGAATCACCAGTATAGTGGGATCAAGATTTGTTAGGAGCATGCTTGTGTGAATGAGTTGGTAAGGAAGGGCTTAAAGAGATCCTGGGTAAACTTCTAGTTATATTGCCAGACTGGCTTTGCTTGCAGATGGTGTCTAAGATTGAGGCTGTGGTGCTAAATTTGGATGTGGTGACTCTCAGGTCTGTTATCCGGATTCCTGTGCTGTTCTTTGTGTCAGTCCCTTCCCTGTTACTCTACTCTGTGTAATGGGAAGATGCAGCTTTGCTTTTATCAATTTGTTTTTCTGGAGATTAATATTCTGGCTTGAATTACAGCCTCGTGATCCTGCCCCGTGTTGCTTGCCTGCATCTCTTAATATCACCTGTTTAGGACTTTGTCCTGACTGTCCAAACTTCATTTCTCTCCCTGTTAAGACCTCCCTGCTTGCCTAGAATACCACCTGTTGTTTGCTGACATCTGTATTGTACCATGTTCCATCTGTTTTCTTCCCTTCCTTATAGCTCCCGGAATTTGATTTTTCTACCTTTAGTTCCTTCCCGGTCATCACAGAATCTGCTCCATTCCACTGAAATGTTGTAAGGCTGTATCCAAAACACAAAGTCTAATTCTTCCACACAATAGCCTTTAGATATTTGATAACAACCTTCCCATGACCTTTGATCATCTCTTTAGCCTAAATCTTTGCTGGCCCCCACGTTATCAAGGCTATGCATCAATGGATATAATTTCATTTCTCAATATCCCTCTTAAAAGGTAGTTTACTAAAGTGATTCCCATGCTTCAGCAGAGGACATAGAAGGGGTATCAATTCCTATTATAAGGGCATTATATTTTATCAATTATGCTTATATTTATGTTATTATTTTGCACAAATTGTAATTTTTTAAAGGGTCCCATCAGGTCTAGACCAGGGGTTTATGGGCTCTAGAGCTTATGTAACTTCAAGGACTCTCTTTAAAAAAAAAAAAAAATTTACAAATATACAGTTATTTTCAGGCCTGTGGAAATGAGGGATCCTGAAGCTTCAGTTTTGCTAGTTTCATTGTAAATCTGCCTCAATGTTTCTAATGGGATCATCTCATAAAATTCCTGGCTTCCTTTCATCAGAGCTGCTATCTTACCAGGTTTCCTCTCCCTCCATATTAGTGCCCATATTAGATTAAATCTAACGTGGGTACTTAGCACATGCAGGATTAAGTAGGTTCACCAAATCAGGAACTTAGAAAAACGTCTAGTGCATAAAGCATGCGATAGCTATTACCTATTATTATTTTTATTGCTTACTTGCAAGCCCTTAGCGAATAGTTTCTCTTCCCGTCTTCATTTTCTCTTAGATGTTTTGGAGATGATACTTGCTCTGCCTTTTCCACAAAGTTATTGAGAGGATCATGATTAAAAAATGTGAGGGGGCTTTGTCAACTGAAAAGCACCATGCACACGGAAGGTATTGTAACCGAGGTTCCATTCGACTTGTTCACTTTAGAAAAGGTTATGTTTAGCAAAGAAAAGAAGTCTTAGGCTGAGGTACAGTCACTAAAGCCCGGGTTAAAGGAGGGAGGAAGCAAAGAACAAGAGGTGCATGGGTAACACACGCCCAAGGCAAGGAACTGCACATCCCTTTTGACATGTCAACGTTCAGAAAAGATACAATAAGTAGAATCTGAGAAAAAGTGGTATAATTATATACAAGCAAAGCACCGGAAGGTATCGCGGGCGCGCGCACGTGTGTGTGTGTGTGTGTGTGTGTGTGTGTGTGTGTGTGTGTGTGGTGTGCGCTCCCGCACGCACGTGTGCGCCTGTGCCTCAACCTAGGTCCGCAGACTCTTCATCCTTGTCCAGCTCTGCAATCCAGGCTCTCAGGCCGCGGCCTGGAAAAATCCTGTTCCGACTTTGGGTTCAGCTAACAAGTCCCTCCACTGTGGGGTTTCCCCAATCCCTCCAGCCCCTCCCACAGGAAGAATAAATGGTTCCTTTTCAGTGCCCTCACTGTGAAAGCACTTCACTTCTTCCAGTCTCGATTGAGGAGGACCCACTTTTCCTATTTCCCTGTTTCCAGGGTCTAGCCTTGTATCCGCTACCGAATAGGTGTTCAGTCAAGAAGTAGTCAGTAAAGCTTTTTGAAGAAATCACTTTTAAAAGTTGGCAAAAAGGACTTCAGGGTGGGATGAGCGGGTAAAAAAAAAAGCCTGGCGCCCTGACATAAGCGGTCATTAACCAGGGCAGCTCTGACCGCCAGACGCATCTTTCCAGCTCTGGGTACCCGGCGACCACGGCGGCCAATCCCGCGGGAAGGCCCGCCCCGGGGGCGTGGCCTGGGAGGGGGGCGTGGTGAGGTCCGCGGGGGTTTCCGCGCTGGGGGCGCGTCCGGCGGGGGCGCAGGAGGGGCTTCCGCCGCGAGGGGGCGGGGCTGGAGCGCCGAGTCTTCTGACGGCCCCAGCCAGGGAATTTCAATTTGAAACCCAGCGGAGGGAGGAGGCGGGTGCGGCGGCCGGGCGGCTGGGGCTGGAGCGGGACCAGTCCCCGCGGCGAGCGAGCCCCTCGAGGTGCAGTGTCCGGGTAAGGAGGCTTGCGGGGCTGCGGAATGGCGGGCCCGGGCCGAGGGAGCCCGGACCGGTCGGCCAGTCCCTGCTGAGTTGCAGGAGCGGCTGGGATTTTTCCTCTGACTGCAGCTGGGAAGCTGATCCCTGGCAGGAAGCGGTGGCGGGACGGTCCCACCGTGGGGGAGGGCGACCGGCTTTGGGATTTTCTGCGGCTCCTTCTCTCCTCTTCTCCCCCTCTCTACCGGACCCCATTCCCGCCCCGAAGTCCGGGTCCTGTTCCTCCAGGCAGGATTCCTGCTTCCCCGCTCCACTGCGGTTCTCCCCGTCTCCCTTCCCGGGAGTCGGGGCCACGTCTGGTCTGAGCCAGGAGAGGTCGGGGCTTGGTGAGGACGGCGCCGGCCCCGCTGAGGTGCGTGGATTCAGGGTCGTGCGTCCGGGGCCCAGCGGAGAGGCTGGAGGAGGAATCCGGCTCCATCCCGGGAGCGGGCCGCGGCGCGCGAGCCGATCTCAGCGTGGAGCACAACGCCGGGGCTCCGGGGAGGCGGCGGCGGGGTTCTTCAGGGGATGGTTTGGTGAGAGGAAACGCGGGCGAGGACGCCGCACCTCCCAGGGCCGGCCGCGCGCGTGGGCTTTGCAGGGAGCTGGGCGAGGAGGGCGCGCCGACCCCACGCGCTGGGCCGAACTGTCCCGCCAGGCGTCCGTCCGCGCGCGCTCCCCTTGCAGTCCCAGAGGACGTCTGCGGCCCGGGCCGCTGCGGGGAGCGACGCGTTCTTGCGCTCTGGTCCCTCCAACTCCGACACTCAGGCCATCTCTGCACTGATGGCTCCTTTGCCTCCGCTGGGGCTGGGGGCAGAGGGTCGGGAGCAGTTTTAGGTGAACAGTTTTAGGTGGGGGTGGGGGAGAGACAAGGAGGAGAACGGACTCAACTAGACGCTGCCACCCCCACCGCCCCCAGCAGTCGGGTTGTCTGCGGGGGCGACGTCGGTCCTCCCACTTCCCAAATTCGCTCACCTCCTCCGAGGTCAGGGTTTTTTGGTGAGTCTAGAAGAGCTCTCGCCTACTGTCTGTTTTTTTCGGGGAGGGTCTCTTGAGGGGCCCTTCCTACTAATTTAGGGTGCTTTAAATTGAATTCTCCATCACGATAATCGCTGCAGCCGTTTTTAAGAGGGAGGGAGGGTGGAACCTAGAGTTGTGGGGAGATTATATATATATATTTGTTTTTGTTTTGAATCACATCTTTTCCCAGTTTCCTGAACTTCTTGCCTCCAATGTTGTCTTTGGGGTATCTTGCCAGGAGTCTTGTTCTTCTTGCTGTTATGTAAGCTTTATTTATTTATTTATTTTTAATGATTCTAACAGTTTTTTCTTTATTCGTCCATATTCTTCACTCCCCCCCCCCCCTTTTTTTCTTCTCACCGGAATGCATTATTTCTATATTTTCTATCTATAATACGCTGGGAGAATTAGCAGTTTAGTTTAGCTTTCTATCACATTTCAGTTTGGGTTTAACACTTGAGGGAAACTGAGTCAATTTCTTGGCCACAGGATCTGGGATGTAGGATTCTCAGGCTTTGGGTAGGTTTTACTGGGACACCAGTAGCACTTAGTGCTGTTGAGTTTCCGTTTGCAGCCTCATTGTGCTGTGAGAAATCACTGGATTGCTGTTGCAGTCACCAATGGGGCTGCGTTGCAACGTACTCTTGGATTATGATAGGGGCCAACCAACTACCATCCATCAGGCTGACACAATTTTTAAAGAGCTAGGCTGTGTCACCTGTTAGAATGGGAGTGATCAGTTTGGGAACCACCATCAAACCGCAGATATCTACTCTTTGGAGGTTATTGGAGAACTGTACAAGTGGTAATGACTTGGAACAATGGAGTGGATTTAGGGCTCATTTAATCCTATCCTGTCTTCCTCACTTCTTGGGCAGAATTCCCACTGAAGTCAGTAGTGGTCTTGTGTGCAGAAGGACTGCTGAGAACAAGAGACTGCTCATTTAGAGTATCGGGAGGGACAGTTTCTTTTCTTTTAAAACACTCTTCTTTAAGAAAGACCTAGTCATAACAGTTCTTTAATCTTTTACCTCCAGTCCAAGTAGTTAGAGTACTGTGTGCAAAGACCTTCCAGAGAAAATGGGTGGGTGACTTGAGCCCCCAGCTTCAGATTCTTGGTATCTGAATTGGATGGGGATTGCTTAAAATGATTAAAAGTGATAATTTAACAAAGTTAAAATTTTAGTGAAGTTATTACTAAGTTCTGTAAAAAATTTAAGGTGTTATGGAATATTTTCAACTGGGTATGTATTATTAAATTGGGCATGTATGCAACTGGGGATGTACGTTAAAATCAGAAATTTAATTCCAAAAAGAAGCAAATTTGCAGATTTAGGGGATGAATTCGAGGGGAGGCCCACCAAAAAAATAACTGCAAATGTAAAACAAGGACATTCAGAGAGCTCTTACTGTATTTGGAGAGGTAGCTTTTTATATACAGGCATTAGTGACTCTCTGGGCGCATCATTATTAGATTTGTGAGCGCTCGATGCTTTCCAGTTTCACTTGGCGCTTTCCAGTTTAGCTTTGTGCTGATCTGAATTGGTGAGCTTGCTAGGTACTTTGCCTCTTAACATAACGTTCCTGTGGTTTACCCTTTCCAAATTACCAGTTCTAAAGAATCAAGTTTAAAAGACCTATCCAGTCACCAGATTGTAAAAATAGATTTTTACAAATCATAACCATGTCCATGTGTACGACCCAACCATTTGCTTTCAACTAAAAATACTTGCAAAGATGACAAAGCAGTCCTCAACCAAAATATTTATTGGTAAAATTACTCTGTAATTAGTAATATTGTATAGTTATGTTTAACCTCAGGTTTTGCTCTGAATCACCACTCTCATATTACTGTGGCTAGAGAACTACAAGAGTTTTTATCTTTGCCATTTTATTTGGGAATGTGGGGTTTATATTTTATATAGAAGAATGCTAAATTCTTTTTTTAAAGATTTTATTTATTTATTTGACAGAGATCACAAGTAGGCAGAAAGGCAGGCAGAGAGAGAGGAGGAAGCCGACTCCCTGCTGAGCAGAGAGCCTGATGCTGGGCTTCATCCCAGGACCCTGGGATCATGACCTGAGCAGAAGGCAGAGGCTTAACCCACCGAGCCACCCAGATGCCCCAGAATGCTGAATATTTTTAAAGATTTCACTTTCTTTCTGTTTCCTCAGGAAAGTATGGGCCTTTGTCCTTGTTTTTTGACCGAAGTAGTCTTTCTGAAAACCATGTGTCGCCTTTTTGGAAAAGTATGCCTTGCTAATATTTTTATAAGGCACTATAGTAGTTTATAGGGATTGATACTGCTGAGAGTCAAATTTTGTATTTCTAAAATCTGTTTTACTTGGAGAAAACAAAGGAAATGTGCCTACCTCCCCCACCCCACCTTTATTTAGAAACATTTCCAGTGGCCTTGTTTGCTTTTTCAGATTCAGAATTACTGTACCTAACTACTGGGTACCCTTACAGATTTAAAAGCTGTAAGTAAATGTTTATGCTGGCTTCAGTAGTCTAGCAAATACTAGCCAAACCCTAATTTACTGCCCTTTTATAGAATCTTGGAATCTCAGGGCTGGACCTTTAGGAGTCAGCAAATCCAGTCTCAGCCCTTGTCCTCTTCCCCCAACACACAGACATTTCCAGACTCTTTGGAAGGCCTGAGTTAATAGAAGATTTGTATATGAATCACCCACAGATTCCAGACAGAGCATCCTTTGGGAATGCCATGTTTTGGCACAAACCAGCAACTCAATATTCATAAGATATCTATCATTCATCTGGGAAGTGCCCCAAACTAAAATCTAAAATGGAGTTGTGGCTGGTATCATTAGCTATAGGGGAATGGCCTCCAAGTATAAATACTGTAGTTTTGTGTAAGTTAGAGCTAAGCCAAAAAAGAAAGAGAGGATTCCTCACTAATAGCTAGGAATAACTGATAGCAGTGCTTTTTAAAGCTTTTCTGTAAAGTGTGTATAGGTGTGCATTTTGTATGAGAGAGGGAATATATTTATGTACATGTATATATATTTGTTATGTGAAGTATCTGTAGCATTGTGCTCAATATATTTGACAGATCTATTCATTGAACCTTTGTAGAATATTTTGGAAGTGCTTTTAATGAAGATTCTTTGAAAGTTGGAGTTGATGTAGAACCTGGTACTATTTCATGTAGAAATGTCATGTAGGCAATATTTCATACAGGGGATTTACTTTTCTGGCTAGTGGATATTGTTTCCCCCTGGCTTTGTGGTTGAATTGAGATCTGTGTGGGTTTCTTCGATGTGTGTTTTTCATGTCTAGGATAGATTATATATAACTTCTCACAATACCCAGTCTTTGAGATAGTATTTATTTTAATGAGAATTTCAGTGGTTTTCTCATTTTTTAAAAAAGATTTTATTTATTTATTTATTTGACAAAGAGAGGGAGGGAGAGAGAGAGAAAATGAAAGGATGAGTGGGATAGAGGGGCTGAGGGAGAGGGAGAAGCGCACAGGGTTCGATCCCAGGACCCCGACATCATGACCTGAGTCTAAGGTAGCCGTTTGACTGAGCTAGGTGCCTCTCAGCTGGGTGCCTCTCAGTTTTCTCATTTTTAAAGCGATGTCACTTACCTGTTAATATAGGAACAATACTACATTTTATACTGGTTCTGGATTTTTTTCCTGTAGATAGAAATTGGGCTAATTTCATAATCTCAATTACTTATAAAATGGAAATATGTTTTCATTTCACAGATACTGCTTTGCATATTAGTATTTTTTCACTTAAGCATATTAGAGCCATAAAGGTCTAGATGCATATAGATTGCCTCCTAAATACTCTTTATAGTAATATGGAATATATGTGAGGAGTAAGAATTATCTTTTTATTCACTCCGAGTTGTATCTTCAGTAGGGTTTTTTTTCGGTAGCCAAGTTAACATTTTACATATGTAACTAACTTGAGTGTGGTGGGGATGGTTTTCTGTCTTCCTAGTTCTTAACCGGAACTAGAGGGCACATGGAAAGGGCTCCAAAGTGATTTGTCTGTTCATCTGTAGACACCTTATTGTCTAGATCATGTAGTTTCCTATGTATTCTACCCATATAAATACACATCCCACTATCTTAAAGACATTGTATCTAAACTAAAGCTTTTATTTTCTAACTGAAAAGCCAGTTTCCCCTTGCTTTGCTCTTTTTATGGCCTATCAATCTCTTTGAAAAAAATTTTCAAATACATAAAGACATGTTACCTTCTGATTGCCTTATTCCAAGATAACTGTGATTTTTTTTTTTTTTTTAAGATTTTGTTTATTTATTTTGAGAGGAAGAGAGAGCATGAGCCAGGGGGAGGAGCAGAGAGAGGAGAGAATCTCCAGTAGACTCCACACTAAGCTTGGAGCCTGATGGGGGAGCTCAGTTTCATGACTCTGTGATCATGACCTGAGCTGAAACCAGGAGTCGGACGCTTAACCAACTGAGCCAACCAGGCCCCCAAGGTTTTTGGAAACTTTTCATATAGTTCTGATTATCTTCTTTCTAATATTTTCTAAGCCCTGATTTCAGGTTTCTAGATCTGTTGAGGTAGAACCAACATCATGATAACAAACAGTGTGGAATTTAATCATATTTTTGAGTTTCCTATGTATTTTACCCATATAAATACACATCCCACTATCTTAAAGACATTAAATTAAAATGCAATTTACATTTTGCCATAATTCTTATGTTCTTTATCTTTTTGCCCAGACAGGCTACAACTTAGATTCATTCACCCAGAGGACCGGAAAGGAGCATTGAAATTATTTAGTTTCATCATGCTTGATGTGGAGTGTGTTAGTGGGGAGGGTATTGCCCAGTGTGGTTTACGAACTGTCTGAGACCTTGCTAAATAAAGTGTGTGTGTATGTGTGTATGTGTGTGCAGGTGTGTGTGTATGTGTGTGTGTGTATGTGTGTCTGAGTATCAGAGATTTTGGGGAGGAAGTTTTGAAAGCATTTTCGGAAACAAGATGAAAAACTGCTGTTTTAGTTCAGTTCTTATTTTTGAGATTAGGAAACCTCCATCTTACTGGACTGATTTATTTTTGGAGCTACTGTGCAGCTGTATTCTGGGAATTCCCTTTGCCTTTCTTCCTGGGCTCCCACGATACTGGGTTCTAACTGGGTTCTAACTCTCTTTATTTGACTATATCCTCCAGTAGGTTCCAAGAAAGAGCAAGCGGAAGGTGAATTTTTTGAAACCTTGCATGTCTTGAAGCAGCTTTTTTCCACTCTTAAAATGCCTTTTTTTTTTAAAGCAGGCTCCATGACCACTGTGGAGCTTGAACTACAACCCTAAAATCAAGTGTTGCTTGCTCTACCAACTGAGCCAGCCAGGTGCCCCTAAAATTCCTGTTTGTACTCTTAACCCACTGAACCACCCAGGCACCCTTCCTGTTTATACTCTTTTTTTTTTTTTTTTTTTAAGATTTTATTTATTTATTTGACAGAGAGAGATCACAAGTAGGCAGAGAGGCAGGCAGAGAGAGTGAGAGGGAAGCAGGCTCCCTTCAGAGCAGAGAGCTGGACGTGGGACTCGATCCCAGGACCCTGAGATCATGACCTGAGCCGAAGGCAGCTGCTTAAACCACTGAGCCACCCAGGCGCCCCCCTGTTTATACTCTTAAGGTGAATGCTTTTATAGTTTGGCTGGGTATAGAATTCTAGGTTAGTGATTACTTAACCTTTGAATTTTTCAGGCATTATTCCTGTGAATTCTGGCATACCGCTGCTCTTGAGAGGGAGTGATACAATTCTAATTTCTGCTTCTGTGTGTGGCTGGTTTGTTCTCTTTAGACATTTTTAGGATTTTCTCTTTGAACTTGGTGTTCTGAAGTCTCATGATGGTGTGCTTTGGGTGTGGGAGGTTTTTTACTCATTGTGCTGGGCACTCAGTGGGCTCTTTCAGGTTGGAAACTCTTGTCTTCTAGATATGTTCCTCTATGATAATTTCTCCCTCTGTTTGATCTTTCTGAAACTTCTCTTATTTGGATGTTGGATTTTCTAGATTGACTTTCCAATTTTATTAGTGTGTTTTTTGTTTCTGTCTTATACCATCTCTTTGTCTTTTTGTTTGGCTGTTGGCTTTCTTCAGTGTTTTCTTCTAAACTCCCTACTGAATTTTTTTTTCCCTATTTTCCAAGCTGCTCCTTGGTCACTGAATTTCTTTTCTGGTAATGTTCTTTTTTTTTTTTTTCCTGCGTGTAGTATCTCCAGTCTAACCCTACTTGATGGTCCTTTGCACTTGTTTTCTCTCTGGAATGTTCTTCCCTCAGATACCTGCATTACTTACTCCCTTAACTCCCTCAGATCTTTGCATTCTGTGATCATTTATTTGAAACTACAACTCCACTCCCACCCACACCTACACTCGTATGCCTTAAATCTCTTTTTCTTTCTTTTTTCTATAGCATGTATTATTATCATCTGAGTGTAAACTGCAAGAAGGCGAATATTTTGTCTGTTTGCACTTTGTGAATATGTGTTGACTGAGTCATTGGGCCTCCCTGTTTTCTGTGTGCCCCTCACATCTGCTCTCCTGGTCTAGAGTTCCTAAGTCTGGAGACTTACTTCAACTGCTCTAGAGAGTGTACTTCTTGTCTTTTGGCTGCAAAGGCTGGAAGAGAGAAGGGGAAAGGAGGAGGGGTTTCAGCACCTCCACCTGCTGTTTTCAGCTCTTTCACCTTAGCCCTCAGTGGCTTCTGGAACCTCTACTTCCTAGGCTCCCAGGGCCTCTCCCAGCACTCAGATTGCTTCTTGTAGGCCTCCACCAGAACATGGATTCAGCTTTGGCTTCCTCTGCTTTGCTAAGTCAGTTACTTTGTACATCTGTTTTCCATCTTCTCAAATTCTGTTGATATATCTCATCTCCTGGCCTATCCCTTCCCTTTTTTTGGTCCCTCCCCTTCTTAAAAAAATTTCCTTACTGTCATTTTAGTGTGGTTTTGGGAGGGAGTAGAAATTAACTCATGTTTAATCCACTGATTTAGGGTTTTAAATTGATAAAAATAAAATTCCCAAGATGACTATGGTACTCACAGTTTGGTAAGGACTGCAGCCATATAAAATTGTCCATTTTTCATGCCTGATACTCAGTTGAACTTCAGATTTTTTATATATATATATATATATATTCATATATTCATACACATATGAAGAGAAAGAGAAAGTCAGATGATTGAGTCAACATCTAGGGTGGATGGGAGTGGATGACTGATAAATGTTTTTGAACAAGAAGGTGCTTCCTAGGAAGACTTCAGCAAATGTATTTTTTTTCCTTGTGATAAATTCAAGGATTAGTTCAGTACAAATGCTTACAAGTCTTACAGTTTGTACTTGAATTAGGTTTAAAAATACACAGTAGGGGCACCTGAGTGGCTCAGTCGGTTAAGCATCTGCCTTCAGCTCTGGTCATGATCTCAGGGTCCTGGGATCAAGCTCCACTTCGGGATCCTTGCTCAGTGGGGAGGCTCCTTCTCCACCTCCCTCTGCTCCTCCCCACTGCTTATACTCTTTCTCTCTCCCTCTCTGTCTCAAATAAATAAAATAAAATCTTTAAAAAAATACACAGTAAAAAGTGTGGTGGATATGTTTCAGAAATGGCAACCTTGGGATTCCTGGGTGGCCCAGTCAGTTAAGCATCTGCCTTGGACTCAACAAGCCCCACATTCTCTCTCTCCCTCTGCAGCTCCCCCCTCCTTGTGCTCTCTCTCTCTCAAATAAAATCTTTGGGGGAAAAAAAAAAGGAATGGCAACTTGATTTTAGAGTGTTCTGAATACCTTTATCTGTAGACTGATATGTGGTTTGCATAAATGTATTTAAATATTCTTGGAATATGGATTCAGTGAGTAGAGGAAACTTGCACTCCTGTGGATTCTGGTAAATACTTTCAGGGGAAAAATTTCTCTACTAGAGCATGAGTAAGGGGTGGGAATTACACTCATGTGAAGATACACATATGAGGGGTTTTTGTGGTATGGACTTTGGGGTTACAGAAACAGAGTTCTGAATAAGGTAGTGGCTGTACAGTGTGAGGAAGCCTGGAAGACCTGAAGACTCATATGTGCGTGTGGTTAGTGGAGGTTCAGTTGTTTGGTGGGTTACACAGATTTATAAATTCAGGTATTCTCTTCCTTAATGTAGAAGGTGCTGCAGACAATAGATCAGGATAGTATTTCCCCAAAGTGTATTCGTATGTTAAAATGAGTTAAGTACACAGATGAATCTTTTCCTTTCAATGGTTAAATATGTGTATCAGCATACATCAGAAAAACAGACAAATGCTTCAAACCTATGATTTCATTGATATTAACTTAGCATAAGGGTAAAATAAAGTAGGTATTTTTTAAGGAACTTGATTTAAAGGTAAGTATCATTGTCTTTAAGTGTTTGGATTTGGCAAAAACTATAAAGTTGGTATGTGAGTGAAGTTTGAGAAACATTGGGTCTGTTCAGAATATAATTTTCTTCATCAAGGTCATTGATAGATTTTTTTTTTTTCTTTTTCTTGATAGATAACAGCGTAAAACTCTGGTGATTGAGGCATAGACTTCTAATGATTTTCTTTTCTTTCTTTCTTTTTTAAATTCTGTTTTAATTTGTAAAGTTTTTTTTTTCCTTTTTAAAGTAAATCATTGGAACATTTTCTCAGTTGATTTTTTTTTTTAAAGATTTTATTTATTTATTTGATAGAGAGAGAGAGAGAGAGAGATCACAAGTAGGCAGAGAGGCAGGCAGATGGGGAGGGGGAGGCAGGCTCCCCGCTGAGCAGAGAGCCCAATGTGGGACTCGATCCCAGGACCTTGAGACCAGGACCTGAGCCGAAGGCAGAGGCTTAACCCACTGAGCCACCCAGGTGCCCCTTCTCACTTTATTCTTAAAACAATTTCATACCCTATGTCCCACAGAGAGAAAAGTGAGTCAGGAAGAGGTTAAACTTACCCAGAATCATTCAGTTTCTTAATGGAGCTTCAGGACACCCAAAGCCTCCTTGTGTCCTGAGTTGTTTCCTCTGCTCTGTGTTCTTCTGCTGCTAATGGAGTTGCCAATTGAATTTTTCTTGGAGAACTCAGGAAACCTGCCAAGTTTTGTAGCTAGAAGTCTGTCCTGTAGCTCTCATCTATTTGTATCTTGAACCCTGAAGGTAGATAGAGCTAGGTCTTCCAAAAATAGTTCAATAAATGTGTCAACATTTTGAGATACTGTTGAAAAAAAACAAGGAAGTAGAAGTCCTAGGAGATTATTAGAAAATGGTGCCAAATGCCTTCACTAGGATTTGAAAAGCAAATGTGGCAGGGTCATATGCTAGACAATGGTGCATATTGTCTATAGTCTAGACAATTGGTGTATATTCACCCTTCATTTGGGGAGCCCACTTAAACTATGATAATTTTTCACTTTTCCCCAGTATGCTCTGTTTAATTGCTTTTGGACTCTGGTAGAAAAGCTGCTAAATGAGTACCTTACTTGAAAAATTTTTTTAATCCACTCTCCTAAGGAGAAAAAGCAAAAGTCATTTTTCTTAATAAAATGAATACAAATTTTATATGGAAAAGGTTAAAGTGTCAAGAAATGAGTTTGGTCTGTCTACTGACAAAGGAATCAAAGAGTTTATCCATGAGCTTGTAACCAGAACTGTTTTTGGATCTTAGCCATTAAAATCAACATCAGTAAGGCCTGCGTCTTAATTTCCTTAATGCCAAGATTGTCTGTTTTAAATTACACACATATGGGGATATGAATACATTTGTTCCTCCCCCTTCCCCCACCTGCAACAGAAAAATAAAGGTATGTGGAAGATATTCTTAACTTCTGCAGCTCTGCAATGAAGAGCCGTAGATGTGGGCAGCATGTGTGGTACAGATGTGGCTCGAGCTTGTCTCCTCATCGAGGCCAGTTCACTTTTGTCCCCAGTGCTGCAAGCTTGAATGGAAAGACCCGGGGGTAGGTTTTTGAACATTTGATAGACCTGTGATCTGTGTGTTACTTGCTCTGCGCACCACACATGATAGCAGTGGAGGATAATGTGGCACTATCTTCAGGACCTTTTTTTGGTTGGTGGATTTTTTTAAAAGTCCGTGTTTTTTTACAGTATCTGGTTGTTTATTGAAACGGCTTTTTGCCGAAGGAATTCCATTGTTTAGTTACAGAAGAGTGTCTTTTTTTTAAAAACTTTTTTTGTTATGAAGAGTTTTAGATATATTCAGAAGTTGAGAGAACACTAGCACAGTGACCCCCAAGGACCCTCCCCCAGCTTTGATAACCGCCAGGCCATAGCCAGTCGCGTCTCATCTGTATTTTCCTTTCCACTCCCGATACCTCATCCTGGGATTATTATGAAGCAAATTGTAGACATCATCTAATTTCATTGGTAGATAGGTTAGGTATTTCCTCCTGCCCCATCTTCTTGGCACATGCTTTTTAGTCTCCCAAAATGAAGTTCAAGTTCATTACTGCTTTTGTAGAATTAGAGAAATTAGTTCCTTTGTGACATGGTTGGTTGTCATGTTTTTGGAATAAATAACTGACTCTTGTTTTGATCAGTGAAAGCAGTTTCATCTAAATGTAGGATTGTGGACATAGGAAATGCTTTAGCTACTGCTAAAAATCCCCAATACTTTCTAACCCAAATCAGAGCTGATCTTCAAATTTGAGTATCTTCTCAAGGTAGTGTTCCTGTTCTATATACATTTTTCTCCCAATGGTTCCTTGAATGATTTTAGATTTTCCTTTTTTCTCCTTTCCTCCCTCCTATGCACCCCCCGACCCTTTCATTCTTCTTTTGCCTAGCATGGTTTAGTTGGTAATATGTTGGAAAAAGACCAAGTGAAACATTTTTTTTCAGCTGACTGAATTTTAATGGGACTACATAGTTATTGTGAAATCAGATCAACCTGCCATGTGTCTGGTCTGGCAGTGTAGAGGGAAAAGTGCATGTTTCAAATGCGGATCATATATTAGTTCATAAATCCTATCTGTAAATCAAAAGGTTGGCACTGTAGCTGAAGCTGACAATCACTTAGTAGCGGAAATGTGTTTCCTAATTAATAAAGGGAGGATTTTTATGTGAGAGGTAGCCTATTGTATATTTTCATTTTTACATTTATTTATTTATTTATTTGAATTTATTTTTTAGACAGAGAGTGTGTGTGAGTGGGGAGGAGCAGAGGGAGAGAGAGAATCTTAGCAGGCTCCATGCCCAGCTCAGAGCCCGGTGTGTGGCTAGATTTCACTACCCTGAGGTCATGACCCGAGCTGAAATCGAGAGTCAGACTCAACCGACTGAGCCAGGTAGGCGGCCCTAATTTTTTACTTTTAAATTAAATACAGTTTAGTATGTTTCCTTTGTAAAGTCATTACATGCTGAATTATTTTAAAATGTACTTGGTTGAAATATATTTTAATGTATTGTGTAATGATTTTCTTTGTAAAGACATTACATGTTAAATGAGAAAATATTGATAACATTTCTTAAATACTTAATATGTGTCAGATACTGTTTTAGGAGCACTTTTGCTTAGTGTTTTTGTTGAATCCTTGCTGTAACCCAGTGGGGTAGGTCTTCTTGATCTAGGTTTACCTGTAAGAAAATGGAGGCACCATAAGGTTACATAACTTGCTAAGGTCACTCAGCTAATTAATGGCAGAGCAGGGATTTGAACCTGGGTTCAAATCAGTAGCCTACAGTTGTAATTGCTGTCCTATATTATCCCTGAAATACATGTAAATTCCTTCTTCATACCCTATTCCTACTTGCATTCTCCTCCCCAGTGGTAACTATTTTGAACCATGGCCAATACCACACTATTGCATTAGTGTATAATTTTAATTTGATCACTGCAGGTAGTTTTCCTTCAGAAACTGGAAAGCAGTCAATGAAATTCTACTCTTTACTGGCTATAGTTATGAAGGAGAAAGGGGGACAGTTGGAAGTATACAGATCCTAGCAAGGTGGTAACTGCTGATGTTTGTCTTACTTTCCCCCCAACTGTTTTTTTAAATGGAATGTTGAATCCATCTGGAATGTTGACAGGTCACAGAGGAGTTACTGAAGTCAGTAGTTCAAAGTACCATTGAACGATCAAAATTTTTGTCTTTACTTGAGTACTCTGAAGTGTCAGGTGTATTGGAGCTTCAGCTGTCATTGATCTGTCCAGAAAGAAAAGACTTTGTAGGAGTTTGTCCTGGGTCTTTAGTAACTGGAATTTTAACAAACCAGGTACCTGATACTTCTTTTTCTTCCCCCATTTCCTGGAAGGAGCAGAGGGTAGAAAGAAAATTGTTCTAGCCCCAAGTCCCAGTTCAATCACTTACTAAGTGTGACATTGGGGAAGTGATGTTGCTTCTTGTGTCTTTCTCTTAAATGGTTCAGGTGCCCTGAATTATGTCCTAAAAATGTCTGTGGTTCATTCATTCATCTCTGTGGAGAAAGTCCACGGAGTGCCCTTCCTTAGAGGAAAAACATAGACATAGGATTTTGGCAAAATATTTGATAAAGCTTTGATAGTATCTTTTAAAAAAATATTTTATTTATTTATTTGAGAGAAGAGAGAGGAGAACATGAATGGAGGAGGAGGGGCAGAGGGAGAGGGAGAAACAGATCTCCTCATTGAGCAGGGAGCCCCATGTGGGGCTCAATCCCAGGACCCTGAGATCATGACCTGAGCCGAAGGCAGACACCTAACCGACTGAGCCACCCAGATGCCCCTCATGGTATCTTCATATCAATTTTGGGAAAACGCTGTTCCGTTGTGGGAAGTCTGTGGCAGTATTATTACTGAAATTTTAATCTTGGTTATCTCCTATTTAAATTTTTTTTTTTTTTGCCAGTGATTTTTATGATGACAGTCAGGGACTGCTGATCAGATTTATAGATGTCATGGATGTTTGTAGGGAAATCCAATAAGCTATATACAGATTGTCTCGTTAGCTGCAGAATCGGTTGAACTAAATAAGGTGAATTTTTTGGGAAATGAATATTAAGTCTGCTTGATTATCAGCCCCTTGAAAGAGTTTTAAGACAGTGCTGTGTTGGCCTTCTTTTCGATGTGAAGATACATTAAAACATAGTAGATGCCTTTGTATTCCTCAGTACAAAACATGTTGACTTGTGGTCTCAACAGTGCGCTGCCATCACTATAATCCAGGTAATAGAAGGCCCTGTGGTCAAATCTGTTGAGTGCTTTCTTCCCCTGTATTATTTGTGACATTCTTGACATAGCATTGTCTTTGAAGTTCTCTTTTGACATTTGCAGTGCTTTGTTCTACTTCTGGTCTTTGAAGACTTCTTTTCCTCTCACGGTCTCTTCAGCTTTTCCCTGTTTCCTGGGATTCTGTCCTCAGCCTTTGACTCTTGACTCATTTTGTGTCACCCAAGACTTCACCTGCAATCATAATCTGTTAACAGTTTTTCTAGGCTAAGTCTTCTTCACTTTGAGGGGTCTCTACCAGTATCTTAAAAGGAGTTTTTAAATGAATATGTGAAATATTTAGGGTGGAATGTGGGCTGTAACTGATGATTCTGTTTTGGCTTGGAATATTTTGTTGGTTTTTAGGTACTGCATTTTAAGGGCTATGTCATATGTACTACATAGTACATGATACTATGTTCTGTAAATACGAGTGAAAGATTAGACAGACTGAAGCATTGTCCCTGAAGGGTGCCTGGGATGTTGAGGTTAGGAGAAACCATGGCAACAGGAGGAACTAGCTGTTGAGATGATTGAAGGGGCAAGCAACTTGTTGTTGTGTTTTGAGAGCTATCTTTTGAGCACTGGCTTGCTGGCTTGCTTGCTTGCTTGCTTTTTAAAATTAATTTATTGGAGAGAGAGAGGGAGCGAGAAAGAGAGAGAGAGAGGACGAGCAGGGGGAGAGGTAGAGGAAAAGGGAGAAGAGATAGAATCTCAAGCAGACTGCCTGCTGAGCACAGAGCCCTACTTGGGGCTTGATCCCAGGACCCTGAGATCAAGCTGAAACCAAGAATCAGACACTCAATGGACTGAGCCACCCAGGTGCCTGTTGAGTATGGATTTTTAACTTCTTTTTTTTTTTTTTTTGGGGGGGGGGCGGACAAAACCCAGCATAAGGCATAGATTTTATATCTTGGCCCTTTATCAGTATGGAAGTCTGTGTGTGTGTCTGTGTATGGGAAGAACAGAAACAAGCTGCATAAAGTAGGTCTTAGCTTTACTATGTTCAGTTCACTCTGAAATTTTCTTTTCTGTGTAATAGTAAATAATAATAATAATAATAATAATAATAATAATAATAATACCAGTCAACTGTTTACTAACTTGATTTTACAACTCATGAATGGACTGTGATCTGTGTTTGAATAACCCTTTTTTTCATGGGTAAAACATATCTGGAGAAGGAAAGTTTCCTTTTTGGTATAAGAGGAGCTTTTTGACAGTTGGAGCAGGCAGACTGGAGTGGGCTGTATTGGGAGAAAGTGACTTTCCCAGGATTTGAGGAACCTCCACCGGATACTGGTAATTGTTTGCTGGGAGGTGGGAGGACAATTCACTGGGTGGGAGGTGGGACTTTGAGGCTACCAAGTCCTAAGAGTTTATGATTCTTGGGGCACCTGGGTGGCTCAGTGGGTTAAGCCTCTGCCTTCGGCCCAGGTCATGATCTCGGGGTCCTGGGATTGAGTCCCGCATCGGGCTCTCTGCTCAGCAGGGAGCCTGCTTCCCCCTCTCTTTCTGCCTGCCTCTCAGTCTACTTGTGATCTCTCTCTCTCTCAAATAAATAAATAAAAATTAAAAAAAAAGTTTATGATTCTTATTTTGTGACTTGCTAAAATTTTATAATGCAATTAATTTTTTTTATTGTGTTATGTTAGTCACCATACAGTACATCAGTTTTTGATGTAGTGTTCCAAGATTCATTGATTACATATAACACCCAGTGCTCTGTGAAATACATGCCCTCCTTAATACCCACCACCAGGCTAACCCATCCCCCACCCCCTCCCCTCTAAAACCCTCCATTTCTCAGAGTCCACAGTCTCTCATGGTTTGTCTCCCCCTCCGATTTCCTTCAATTCACTTCTCTTCTTCATCTCCCAATGTCTTCCATGTTATTCCTTATGCTTCACAAGTAATTGAAACCATATGATAATTGACTCTCTCTGCTTGACTTATTGCACTCAGCGTAATCTCTTCCAGTCCTTTCCATGTTGATACAAAAGTTGGGTATTCATCCTTTCTGATGGCTGAGTAATATTCCATTGTATATATGGACCACATCATCTTTATCCATTCATCTTCTGAAGGGCATCTCGGCCCTTTCCACAGTTTGGCAACTGTGCACATTGCTGCTATGAACACTGGGGTACAGATGGCCCTTCTTTTCACTATATCTGTATCTTCGGGGTAAGAAGATACCCCGTATACCAGTAAGAAGATACTGGTAAATACCCAGTAGTGCAATTGCCGGGTGATAGGGTAGCTCTATTTTTAATTTTTTGAGGAACCTCCACACTGTTTTCCAAAGTGGCTGCACCAACTTACGTTCCCACCAGTAGGAGAGTTCCCCTTTCTCCATATCCTCTTCAACATTTGTTATTTCTTGCCTTGTTAATTTTTGTAAGGCAGTCAGTGTTATTTCGGGATGAGAAATACTAATTCTAAATTTATTAATATTCTACTTTAGATTAAAAAAGTCTCACTGTTCTTTTTTAGATATTAACATTTTTTAAAAAGTTAAAAATGCATAGGCTATCTTTGTTATTTCCTTTTTTTAAAAGAAACAGCTTTATTTGGAGAGTTTTAAATATATACCAAGGAAATTGAATAGTATGATGGGTTTCCCCACCCAGTGCATCCTCATCACCCAGCTTTAACAGCGATCAACCAGCAGCTAACCTTGCTTTATCTATATCCCTATTCATTTCACCCGCAACAGGATTATTTTGAAGCAAATCCTAGGCATCTTTTTGTTCCATCTACATATATTTCAAATCATCTTTCTTTTAAAAAAATTTTTTTTATTTTACGTAATCTCTATACCCAACGTGGGGCTCGAACTCGACCCTGAGGTCAAGAGTCCCATGCTGCTGTAACTGAGCCAGCCAGGTGACCCTTGATATATGTTTCTTTTTTCTTTTTAAAAAAGATTTATTTATTTATTTGACAGAGAGAGAGAGACCACAAATATGGGGAGTGGCAGGCAGAGGGAGAGGGTGAAGCAGACTCCCCTCAGAGCAGAGCCTGATGCAGGGCTTGATCCCAGCACCCTGGGATCATGACCTGAGCCGAAGGCAGACACTTAACCGACTAAGCCATACAATATCATTATTACACCTAAACAAATTAACGGTTAATTTTTAATATCATCAAATATTCACCTTGTTCAGATTTCCAATTTGTTTTTGTTTTCTTTCAGTTTTTTGTTTGAAATAAGATCCAAATTAGGTGCATACATTGTGGAATAGTGATTCTCTTACAGGTTGGGTCTCTTTTTCTCTTTTTTATGTCCTTGTAGTTTGTTTTTTGAAGAACTTGGAATGTTTGTCCTATATCATTCCTATAAATTTTATTTTGCTGATTCTATCCTGTGGCATAGTTTTAACCTGTTCCTCTGTTTTGTAAATTGATAGTTACATAAATGCTTTTTATCAGCTTCAGGTTCAGTTAAAAATTTTTGTTTTTGTTTTTGCTATGAATATGTTTTTGGTTCTGTTATTTCTTAAAACCACTCAAAGAGTATACCAAGACTAACTGTAAAGGCGATTGGATTTCTTACTTAGTTCTTCATTTTCTCAAATCATCTTGAGCCAAATTTCCCATAAAAACAGATGGACCCACTTAGAAATTTGGGAAGATAATAATCCTCTGCAAACACCACATCCAAATACAAATTACACAAGTTTCTAGTCCAGCTTCCTTTCCAAAAAAGAAAGGGAGAAAGCAGATGCCTTAGTAATTTCTACAGACCACAAACCAGGTTTTCAGTTAAAAGTGAGACATTTTACAGTAAAATCAGTCTTGATTTTTCTAGCACAATATGGAAACATTTCAGTTTTGCTAGTTAAATTTCCCACCCAGTAAGCAAGTATTGTTGATGGACCCCCTCCCCCACTTTGGGGTTGCAAGTAAAAGGATAAAAGTGGGAAGACACAAAGTCAGAAAGCCCAACCAATATATGTGGCAAATCAAGTAAAATCAAGTAAATGTGTTCTGTGGTGATCACTTTTTATCATGAAAAACTTCAGATGTACAAATAGAGAAGATAGTGCAATGTACATCCATATACCCCCACCTGGTTCTGCCCCCCGCCGTTTAGAACACTTTGTAAAAGTTGGGTATGGGTCCACACTGTATTCACCAGGCTCTTCCCTTTTTTCATTTGTGGTGAGCCTTGTGGCATAGGCCTTAAAACCTTTCTTTCTTTATTTCTTTCTCTTGTCAGTGTTGGTAAATTTTTTGTTAGAATTTATTTTACTTTAGTTGGTATTTATTATGTTAGGTCGTGGATAAAGAAGGTTTCGTGATTAGGTGAAGGTGGTTTGACGAGACTTCATTGCCAGCTTTTTTTTTTTTTTTTTAACTTTTTATAATGGAACCTATAAAACATGGAGTAATGAATCTTCATGAACCCATCTTCTAGCTAGTTATTAACATATGGTCAATTTTATATCATCTACATGCTGCCAAACGCCTGTCTCCCTACCTTGTACCTTGCCGGATGGTTTTATTTATTTATTTATTTATTTAATTTAATTTTATTTTTTAAAGATTTTATTTATTTATTTGACAGAGTGAGAGGGATCTCAAGTAGGCAGAGAGGCAGGCAGAGAGAGAGAGGGGGAAGCAGGCACCCTGCTGAGCAGAGAGCCTGATGTGGGGCTGGATCCCAGGACCCAGAGACCATGACCCGAGCTGAAGGCAGAGGCTTAACCCACTGAGCCACTCAGGCACGCCTTCTTTAAAAGGCTTTTTAAAAAAATTTATTTGAGAGTGAGAGGGAGTGCAGGAGCAACGGTGGGGGCGGGGGAGTGGGGGGTGCGGAGGGGAAGAGCAGACTCACTGCTCGTCAAGGAGACAGAGGCAGGGCTCAATCCCAGGACACTGAGATCGTGACCTGAGCTGAAGGCAGATGCTTGACTGACTGAGCCACCCAGGTGCCCCTTGCTGGATGGTTTTAAAGCAAGTCCTAGATATTATATCACTTGTAAGTGATATAATGTAAGTACATTTTTATATGTTTGTAGTAATGAGCAGTTATAAAAAACAAAACCAGAAATCCATTGTCACATCTATAAACTTAATATTTCCTTAATAACAAATATTTATGAGTGTTCATATGTTCCCATTTGTTTCGTACATGTTTTTATGGTTGGTTTTTCATGTCAGAATGCAAATGAAGTCTGCATTTCATTTGGTTGATATGTCTTTTTTAAATATCTTAATATGTAGTTTCTTTCTCCTCTTTTTCTTTCCGTTTCTTTGTTGAAGAAACTGTGTTGTTTCTTTAGAATTTCCCACATTTTAGATTTCGTTGATTGCATCTCTTTGGTGGTGGTTAATATGTTTCTGTTTTGTGAATATCCTCTTATACTGGTAGGTAGATCTGGGGCTTAATCAGATTCAAGGTTGATTCTGATGATGGTGGTGGTTTGGAGAATTCTTCACACAAATTTGTGTTTGTTTCTTACTGCATTTCTTCAAGAGAGTGTATGGTTGGCTGTCTTCTTGGGATGAAGTTTGATCAGTGGATTCAGGTATTACCAGTCAGCTTTATCCATCCATTGTAAATTTCCCATCAAGCTTTTGCCTAGTGTGTTTTTAGCAGCCATTGATGATCGTTGTCTAGATACTTTTCTTTTTTCATTGCACTGACTTTTTGTAATATATTTTATCTCTAAAGTTATTTAAATAACTTATGGAATATTTCACCCTAATTTCCTTACTATATATTTGTAAAAAGAATATTGACATTTTCCCATTTAACCAGAACACTCTTCTTAGATATAACAATTGGTTGACAATAGTTTTCTAATATTATCTAATATCCAGTCTGTATTAAAATGTCTTCAGTCATCCCTGTGACATCCTATAGAGCTTATTTATCAAATAGGGATTCTATCAAGGAGCACATATTACATTTGGTTGTTGGTTTTTTCACTTAAGTCTCTTGTAATCTAAAATAAGTTCTTTTCCCATCCCTTTTCACGACAGTGATCTGTTGGAGAGGTACAAGCGGAGGCCCAGTGTCTAGTAGACTATTTCTTATTGACTCTTTCTTCAGACTCTTTGTCTGCTTATCTCCATGTGGTGGTATTCAAAGTAGTCTTCCATATTCTTTGTTGAACACGATGTAAAATTTAGAGCTATCAGCTCAATTAATGGGGAATAAACACTTTTGGTAAGAGTAATTCATAGCCAAGTTTATGTTTCATATTACATCTTATCGGGTGCCGTGTCATGTTTTTCATTATTATGTAGCTAAGATTGATTCAGATAAAGATTGAGCTCCTCATTATAAAATTATTTCTCCCCTTTGAGAGTAGCATATAAACTGGGAGAAATGAGACTTTGGCACCATGCAAACATCGACTTCCTTACCATTTTTCATTTAAATATTATTATCCATTAGTGACTCTTACCTGAATCAGTTATCTCATTGGGGGTGGCAACGTGATCATAAAATGGGATTTAAAGAAGAGTGGTGATCAAATACACATAACATTAAAATTTGACATCTTAACCATTTTTAAGGGTACAGTGACATTGTTGTGCATCTAATCTCTAGAACTTTTCATTTTGTAAGACTGAAACTCTGTACCCTAAATTGGGATTTTTTAAGTTTTATCATTCCTTCAACTTTATAAGCTTGCAATTTTCTATGCAAAATAGCTTTCCTTCTTCCATGCAGGCTATTTGATTACTGTGAAATACTATTTTTATTTGAAGTGCAGGATAAAATTTTTTCCTTTTACTGCATTTCAGAATATGCCATTAGTGTAAGAGTTAGTTCCTGTTTTTTGTCTTTCCCTTTTTTGAGTGTCATTATTGGCTTGTGGATTTTTATATATTTATTGTATTTCAATCAAGTACAGTCAATTCAGTCATTCTTTTAATGTTCAAATTGTCCCATCTTTGGCCAATGGGAGCCCCTTCGAGTTGCTGCCTAAGTCCATTTGACTTGATCCTATCAGACTCTGAAAGGAAGGAATATGTTTCTTTAAAGGTGGTAAAATTTCCTTTGGGGAGCAGTGTCAAATCTTTATTAGCTGTAACACAAAAAAAGCACGTGTTACAGAAAAGTGCCATAGAGCAGTGTAACACCTTGCTACCAAAGTCTTAATTCGTCAACAGATAGGAAAGCAGAGTGAAGTTAGTGATCTTGAAGTCTGTTGTCATTTTATGTTCTGTGATTTTTTTTTTCTTACCATCTATACAATTGTCTTACTATTTGGTTTTCACTGGAACAAATATTTCTTAAGTTTATTTAAGGTATCTCTACACCTAGAATGGGGCTCAAAGTCATAACTGTGAGATCAAGAGTCGCATTCTCTTCTGACTGAGCCAGCCAGGTGCCCCAGAACAAAATATTTTAAGAGTGAATGTTGTCAGATTTTGTCTTGAACATCTTTATTACTTTCTTCCTAATCTGATGGTCAGCTTCCTGGACCATGGGATAAAGGACCATGAGTTTGGAAAAGCAAGGGTTTCAACATAATTCACACTTCTAAATTCCATCCTCAGGAAGCTGAGAAGGGGTTTGTATCCTAACCTTTGCCATTTATCCCAACGTAATGCCCCTCAACATTCCACATGGAGAAGGTCAGCCTCATAATGTTGGATCAGTGAGCTGCTCTCTGTTTCCTGCAGACACCTTTACTTCCTCTGATTTGGGTAAACAGATGAAGTTTCATCAGGAGTTTGATATGTAACTGAATTTGTGAAGATCTGTTTTGTACATCATAAGACTTATGTCATGTTTCTAAACCTCTGGGAAGTTACTATCTGACATTTTAAAAAACATGTTGCTTATCTAAATTGGCTTTTTCCCTTACACAGTTTTATGTGGAGAATGGTTATCCCATAAGCAATCATTCTTTTCAGTTTAGTAGGTTTTTCTTTTCCAGAATAAATGTGGCTCAGTTTTATTGTTATGCCCTCAGTAGTCACTATCTTGCCTCCTTTGTTAAGTATTAAATACGGATTGCCAGTTTTTAAATAACTTTGAACATTTACTGAATGTTGGGCAAAAGTACAAATAATACAGCTGCATACTATACTAATAAAAACAAAAAACTGTGTCTTCAAAAACCATTTCTTCTCTGAGAATAGAAAGAAGTACTATGGAATTCTGTATTTATTCATCATTGAGCTAAGTTTTGGAGTAAAGAAGAGATTATACTGTGTTTTAGTTAGAAGTATTCCTTTTCAGTGTTAGACATGGTTGGTTTGTAAGAAAACCTCATAAGATCATTTTTATATCTATAAGAAGACCATCAGTTTTTGTTTTTGTTTTAGCAAAAGCCAATACTTTAAACAATATGCGAACTTGCTTTAACTGCAGAAACTATGAATATCGTCATATGTAGTAAATAAAGTTCATTCTGTCAATTTTCCAGATGGTGACTTTCCCATTCATGATATTAATGAATTGTGAATTAGTGCAATTGAAATCTGTCCTGGATTGTCCATATAACACCATACAGGCTTGGTGTCTCTTGTGGGAGAAATACCAGACTGTGTATTTAGAGAGGTACTTATTTTCTCCATCACTGTAACAAAGGATTTGAGATATCATATAGGGAATATATATGGTAAAATTGCTTATGTAAAGAAAAATGGAGGTCAGGTAAATTCAAAATAAAAAGAAAATACCAAAATGAAAATCTACCCTCAATATACCTTTGATTCCTGAACATAGGTAACTGTAGCCTGTCATACATTTTTTTTTTTTAAAGATTTATTTATTTATTTATTTGACAGAGAGAAAGAGAGATCACGAGTAAGCAGAGAGGCAGGCAGAGAGAGAGGAGGAAGCAGGCTCCCTGCTGAGCAGAGAGCCTGATGTGGGGCTCGATCCCAGGACCCTGAGATTATGACCTGAGCTGAAGGCAGAGGCTTAACCCACTGAGCCACCCAGGTGCCCCCATCATACATTTTTATTGATATTTGTTTTTGTGTGTCTTTGTGTATATATTTGTGTATGTTTTATTTTTACACAAATATTTTTAAGGAAATAGAATGCTTGATAAAGCCATTGCTCTTCTCTGAAATGTCCATTGGAAATGATTAAAGGGTTGTCTGTGTGGCTCAGTCAGTTAAGCATCCAACTCTTGATTTAAGCTCAGGTCATGATCTCAGGGTTGTGAGATCAAGCCCCTTGTTGGCTCTATGTCCAGCATGGAAGTCAGCTTGTCCCTCTCCCTCCACTTCCCACCCTGCTTGTGTGCTCTCTTTCTCTCAAATAAATAAATCTTTTTAAAAAATTATTGAAGATTTTTTTCTGTGATTAAGATCCTCAGATGTTTAGGACTTTTCAAGATAAGTGACATTTTTGAAGAAAAGAAATTATGGTAATTAATAGTTGAGCCTGATATTTAAAAAAATGATAAGCCTTTATATGCTTAAGAGCCACTTCTTTTAAACCTTGGTCCCTGTAAAAAGTACAGCTCACATGTCAGCTTTTCTGTGAAGTCATCTCTGATTTCTACAAGTAGAGTTAATGTATCTCTTTCTTGTGTCTACCAGGAAATGTTGTGGCACTTACCAGGTTGGATTTTAAAATCCTGAAAAGATTGGTTTTTCTCACTGTTTAAATTCGTCTATTCTTACTATGTATTGCTTGTCTTTTCCCAGTGACTGATGTAGATAAAGCCACATATAGATACTTGTGGGGTGAATGAAAACCAGTCACCGAAATGGAAGTTTTAATAGAGTCAGACCATTAAAATATTTTGCTTGTTTTGAAGTAAGTGAATATATTGACTGACTTTGATCATCTTTTTATAGTACAAAAATCTCTAAAGTACCGAGAGTTCTGTGAATTGACTTAATAATTGGTATTTGAAACCGATTCTTGACATGGAGAAGGATGAGATGACCAGCTGACAACAACTGGTTTTCTACCCAACACTGACAGCCTTACCTCCTTCCTAGCCCTCAGTGGGAAAACTGACCTCCTTATAGTCTGAGGATAAGTCAGATCCTGCCAGTTGAACCCAAGAATCCTATTCCCATCACTTTGGCCTACCTAGACATGTTCTGTTAAGCAGTTGTTGACTGTTCCTGTCTTCTTTCTCTGCCTTGAGACAATGATTCTCAACCCTGGTTGTACATTAAAATCATCCAGGGACCTTTGCGGGAACAAAGCTCAGGCCCCAATCCGGATTAGTTGTATCAGAATCTTAGCATCCTAGAATTTTAGAATTGGAAGAAATGAAAGTTTGATTCTGTAAGGAAACCTAGAGGATTTAAGGGACTTTTCTAAAAGCAAATTAATTAATATAAAGACTTGGGGCAAGAATTTGGGGATTTGTATATCTTCTCCATGGCTAGCTCCCATTCGTTTCCCTCCACCCCAGAATTCCATCCATTCAGTCTCCTGTTTGTCACCCCCTTAATCTTCATATCTCAGTTTATTCTGCTCCCTATGCTGTTTAATCACATCCTTTTCCTGTTGGTTAGATGCTCTTCTTTTAGTAAGCCACTCTCCTGCTCGGGAACCTCTAGTGGCTCCCTTGTACTGGAAGGGGAGTCAAAATTAGCAGTCTCATCCCCCGGTACTCCCCATTTGGATCTTATGCTCTAACAAGAAGATTCTTCCCTGTCTTTTGTACAGTTATATATCTTTCTGAATTTTCATAAGCCATGCCATAAACTGTATCTAGGATTCCTTCCTCCTACTCTGCCTACCAGGCTCTTACACCAAATCACAGAATATTGGCTCTAGAAGATTTTAGCAGTCATTTAATTCAGCCTTTTCAAGTTATAGATGAAGAAACCGAGACCCTAAAATGTTAGATATTTCCCCCACTGCCCAGGCCGCAAAACAAGTTAGCTAGCTTTGGACCGAGATTATAAAACTCAGATCTCTTTGTTCACTTTTCGCAAGGCCTTTTCTCTCAAGATGCAACTTGGATTCGAGCATCTCTCCCGGACTTGCTCGATCCCCTCAGCAAGAGAGTCTGTCCTGGGCTCCACACTTTGGTGCCATTTATTGCACTGGGGCAGCATTGCTGTCTCTGTTGTAATAATGAACAAGGGTTTTGCTGACTTTTGAGAGCTTGCTTTGCAGTAGTCACTGTGTTAATAAGCACGTTGCTTGTTTCATTTGTACCCCATAGTCACACTATGGGAAGGTATTGTCTTCATCATCCATGGTAACTGATGTGTAGAGAGCTAAAGTCTTAAAAGGTCAAGGCTTAGGTTTTAACTCAGTTTGGTATGATGCCAAGGCCAAGCTCATCTATATTGTTGGAACTTTTTGTTTTGTTTTTAAATGTGGAAACATCTTTTATTTTTCACTGGATTATAAGGCTCTTGATAATAGTGAACAGGTCACTAATGTCTTTGTATCCCTGATAGCATCTATCACAGAGGATCTCAGTAAATATTTGGTGACTGCATTTGGGAGAACCATCACATGATGACCACATTTCGATGATCAAGGCATTGGTGTTGAGTGGGGAAGCAGAAGGTGATATGTGAAGTTTTTCTCAAAATTTTAGGCACTAGATCTTAGAAGGGTACAAAAGTATGTGATTGAACTTTCTGTGGAATGCTGTGGGCAGGAGAGTTCCATAACGTCCCTTGTTTAGTGGCCATAATGAGATCTTGTGCGTTTATTTACCTGTAAGAGTTTGTGATAGCATTTTAGTTGCTCGTTGTCTTTTCTGGCTTTGCTCCTTGCTGTATTGTGTGTTGCTGTCTTTAGATAGTCCTGAATCTCTCTCTAAACTAGAAGATTGGCAAGTAACTTCCCATATAAGATTGGTCTTTTTACCCAAGTGAGCTCTTGGACGCTTTTCTCAGGTAGAGTCTTGGATTTTGTCATCTTAACTGAGAGCTTCCGAGCTGGTGGGATGCTTAAGCTGTGTGGGTACATTTGATTACGGATGTAGGTGATGCCAGTGATTGTCCCTTTGTAGTCAGGCATTGAGGTGTGCAGACTCTTTTGTCCCTTCTACCTGTTAGCAAAGTGAAACCCTTAAGCTGTTTAGGTATATTGATTTTCCATTTTTCTAGGATTTGAGTTTAGTCTTTGTTCTTTTGAAATCCTCTCAATAGGCTATCGCGCCAACTTGTTCTTTAGTGACGAGGACTATGAGAATGAGCTCTACCCAACTCTCCCCCAAGGGAGGTAGATTTAAGAATTATAGGGTGCTCTTTGAAATCCAACTTTCAGGACATTTGAATCAGCTTTTTAAAAATGGGTACTATCTATGTCTTGAGAGGGAGGATGAGTAATGTCAAACTAATACAGAAAAGCTTTGGTTTAGGAGAAAGAGACCTGAATTGTTCATTATTTTTGACTGATAAAGTACAAATCTGAAAATACTCTGTAGAGTGGAAAGTGCCATTATTTTATCATTAACTGATTTTAGGGTCATGGAAAGTAACTCGGAGCTTCATTTTCTACATTTCTCACTTCTCATGAGTTAGATTCTATGATCTCTCTCTACCCCCCAGGTATGTTGGTCTTAGATATCAGATTCATAGTTTGTTTCTGGCAGATCTGAAACTGTAAGTAATATTCTCATTTGCTTGGGGAAAACAGGTCTCTGGTGTCAGTTGGCAACAGTATTAAACCTGATTTATGTTAGAAGCTGCCATGCTGACTTTATGGTTCCCTGTATTCATTAGGGGATGTTTTAACACTTAGTACTTTCTTTGCTTATGTCTTCAGTTTTTGGCAACTATAGGTTTAGCCCTTGAGTTTTATTTTTATTGTAGTAAAATATCCATAGAATAAATTAAAAATATATAGGACTTAAGCTTTTCACCATTTTGTGGTGTACGGTTTGGTGAAATTAAGTGTATTCACTGTGTGGTGCAGCTGTCACTACTGTGTGTTTCCAGTCTTTCTCGTCATCCCACACATAGGCTGTGTACCCCTTAAACAGTAACAACTCCTTTGTTCCTCCTCTCCAGCCCCAGGTAACCTTTATTCTGCTTTATTCTATAACCTATATAACTGCTCTGAAGTTGCCTAATCTAAGTACTTCATGTGAGAGGAATCATGTAATATTTGCCTTTTTGTGTGTGGTTTATTTCACTAAGCATAGTGTTTTCAAAGTTCATCTGTGTTATAAAAGTGACAATTTCATTCCTTTTTAAGACTGAGTAAAATTCCATGGTAAAACCACATTTTGTTTACCCGCTCATCTGTTGATGGACATTTGTGTATCTACCTCTTGGCTATTGAGAGTAATATATACTGCTATGAATATTGATGTATAAGTGTTTGTTTCATTCCTCCTTTGAGTTTTTTTTTAGGTGTACACCTAGGAGAGGAATTTCTGGGTATACGGTAATTCTTAAAGTTTTGAGGAATTTCTGGGTCATAAAGTAATTCTTAAATTTTTGAGGATCCCTCAAACTGTCTTCCATAATGACTATACCATATTACATTCTCAACAGCAATTTACAAGGGTTCTAATGGTGCCACATCTTTGCCCACACTTAACTTCCTTAAAAAAAATTATAATAGCCACCCTAATGGGTGTGAAGATGGTTTTGATTTGCATTTCCCTAATGTTAAGCATCTTTTCATGTGCTTATTGGCTATTTGTATATCCCCCTTGGGAGAAATGTCTATTTAAGACCTTTGCCTTTTTTTTTTTTTTTCATTTTAATTAATTTATTTTTTCAGCGTAACAGTATTCATTGTTTTTGCACAACACCCAGTGCTCCATGCAAAACGTGCCCATGCAAAACGTGCCCTCCCTATTACCCACCACCTGTTCCCCCAACCTCCCACCCCTGACCCTTCAAAACCCTCAGGTTGTTTTTCAGAGTCCATAGTCTCTTATGGTTCGCCTCCCCTTTCAATTTTTTTTTTTTTATAAACTTTTTTTTTTTTTTTTACACTTTGGTTGTTTTTTTGTTGTTGAGTTCTTAGCCCCTGATTTTTAAAGGTAATGTGAATAAGGAGGTATCATTATAAGGTAAGTAAATTTACCTCAACATTGGTGTGTATATATAAGGTTGTTTATAACCTTACAGTTGTTATTTTGCAGGGCTGATGGATAAGAAAACATTTTCTTTCCTATTGTTTCTCATTAAATATAAGTTCTCTGTGATTTGGGACATAAAGTGGTGTAGTAAATAGAACATAGGTTTTAAAGTTCAAGACCTGAGTCCTTGCCTTGGGCTGGTAAACCTGGCCACTGGGCTTAACCTGTAATATTCTGAGGTGAGGTCATTGGTTCTTGAGATTAAAGTATGAATCTGAAAATACTCTGTAGAGTGGAAAGTGCCATTTATTATTTTTTACTTCGGTCCATTGAGATACTGTGACCTGTGCAAGCCAGTCTTTGATTTGTGAAGAAAAGATAAGGTTTATATAAGCAACTTTGTTCAAAGGGACCAAAACTGTTACTTCATTTATTCCCCTTCCGTTCTCAGGAGCTGCAAAGTGATAGGAGATAAATGCCACTGTATTTTACGGATGAAAGTAAATGAAGGAAGGATGAAGCCATTGTTATGTTCCACAGCTTTCTGAAGTACTCTGCTAAACCTTTTTTTTTTTTTTAAAGATTTTGTTTATTTTAGAGCATGCATGAATCGGGGGAGGCACAGAGAAGTAGGGGCACAAGGGGAGGGAGACACTGAGCAGGGAGCTAGAGGGACACAAGTACGTGGGTTTCCATCTCATGACCCTGAGATCATGACCTTGAGATCATGACCCTGAGATCATGACCTGAGCTGAAATCAAGAGTTGGATGCTTAAGGGACTGCACCATGCAGGCACCCCTCTGCTAAATGCTTTCAACCCTGACATCACTGTGCTGCCCTAAGGCTATTACCTTTTCTGTGATTTTTAATATGATAATGCACAGGAAACTATTTGATATATAAACTTGGTCAAGGGTTTTTCTGGTAAGCATTTCTTTGAGTGGTTTTCCCTTCAAAGGTGTTTTTAGGGACATCTTTCTCAGGATTGAAGCCCTTTCAAGATTTGCTGTGGAGTTGAAATAGGCCCGTTTCCTCTTCCCCCTTACACATCCCTTTGGAGTAAGTGTCGTTTGTCGTATGTGCTGATGCCCTCTTCCTCAAGAAATCACATCATGGCATTTAAATGTATCTTCTACCAATGTGAATATTTGAATAGAATTTTTTTCTGATTTTCATTCGTATACTTAATATTAAGTACTGCCTTCCGCTGGAGGAATGCTGAAATGGAAGACATTGTAGAGCCTCATAGTCAAAATCCTGGAGAATACACTCATAACTTCCGTGGTTCATTTTAGAGAATTTAGTCACTCATAGGTTGGGTTATTTATTTACTGTTTTGGTTATAAATGTCTATAATTCTACTGAATTTTCAGTTAGCATGTTCATAAATTATTTTCCTTTTTGGTGTCAATTCGTGTAATGGAAGAATTGAATGAGGAAATCAGGAAGTTTTAAAGTGTTAACACTGGCTAAGAATTGGATTTAATTTGTAATTAGTAAAATTTCCAGTTAATCAAGTCAGCTGATACGAATACTTAGAATTTGGCATATGTCCTTTCAATCTGATTATTGGCACAAACCCGTTCAACTTACTCTATGTACATCTGATTATTTCAGGAGCGATTTTGGGTACCTAGTCAGACTTTTCTATGGCATTTTTTGGTTCTTGTCCATTGCTGTTACTTACGTAGCTTACTTTCTTATGCCTGTTTGCTTAATATTGGTGTGTTTTCTCATTCTTACCTGTTTGCTTACTTTTCTACCTATTAGTCTAAATGGACATTTGAGTAAATCTGCTTTTTTTTTTTTAAATACTTCATTTTGAAGTACTGTCTACACCCAACATGGGGCTTGAACTCCCACCCTGAGATCAAGAACCACATACTCCACTGACTGAGCCAACCAGACACCCTTGGTAAATCTGTTCTTTAAGTTAAGTACTTCCTTAGAGGTGCCTACTAGGTATTTAGCCTTGTGCTACCTTTTAATATTCCCTCCCTTCCTTTCTTCCTTCCTTCCTTCATCAGAGAGAGAGCACAAGCAAGGGAGTGGCAAGCAGAGGGAGAAGTGGGCTCCCTGCTGAGCAAGGAGCCTGATGTGGAACTTGATCCCGGGACTCTGGATCATGACCTGAGCTGAAGGCAGATGCTTAACCTACTGAGCCACCCAGGTGTCCCTCTCTACCATTCTTTATAAACTTCTGAATTAGAGCCTTGGGCACCTCTAGGTGAAGGTTGTCATTTAATTTATTAGCAGCTGTTGCTGTCTACATATAATTACATTTGACTGCAAGTGCATTTTTACAAGATGAGTCTGGTGGAGTCATTATATAAATGATTCAGATTAAGGAAATTATTTAATACTGAGGGAGGTGCTTGAGAAATTGCCGATTTAGAAATACAGTGCATTTTATTTTTTTATTTTTTTTTTAAAGATTTTATTTATTTATTTGACAGAGAGAGATCACAAGCAGGCAGAGAGGCAGGCAGAGAGAGAGAGAAGGAAGCAGGCTCGCCGCTGAGCAGAGAGCCCAATGCGGGACTCGATCCCAGGACCCTGAGATCATGACCTGAGCCGAAGGCAGCGGCTTAACCCACTGAGCCACCCAGGCGCCCTAGAAATACAGTGCATTTTAAAAGAGGTACTATTTGAGGATCTAAAATATAAAGGGGAGGCTGCATATTTTACTTTGACCTTATTACCATAGAAAGGAAAAGCTTACATAAAAATGACTTGTCAGTAACTTTCTGCTTTCTGAAGATAGATGGTTATCCAAGTAAGTTCTGGCTACTAGGCAACAGAGAAATTCTTTCGGTAGAAGTCTGCTGGTGTAGTTTTGGCGATTTTAAGGAGCACCTGCTGCGATAGTGGCTTATAAATGCTTTAAAACCAAGGGTCGGAAAGGCGACGGTGAGAACGGGGGTTCACAGGACAGGGAGGGTCGGCTGGTGCCGCCATGCTGTGGGAGGCTGCACTGCCCAGTGGAAGGCCGCAGGCCCACACTCGCCCATCGGCTGCAGTCCACCTTTGCCCCTTGTTGGCTTCGCTCTTCAGGATATCCCTTCTCCCAGCCTCTGGTCTGGAGTTGCTGGTCCTTACTCTTCTTAGTAGGCCCCTGAGCCTTTTGTTAAATAGTTGAAGAACTGCAAACAATGGTTCTGAATAGGGGTGAGTGTGTGTGTGTGTGTGTGTGTGTGTGTGTGTGTGTGTGTGTGTGTGTGTGAGAGAGGGGGGGGGAGAGAGAGACTGTGAGTATCCATATGACTGTGGAAGGCTGCAGTCCACCTGTTATCCTCATTTGCGTTGGGGTTGCTGCGTGGAAAAACAAAACAGCACAAATCCTCCCCTGAGGATTTCATTGTTGGGTAAAGGGCTCAGAACAATAAAATCTTGGTTCAGATTTTGAGGTGGTGTGACTCTGACAGCTGTGTCCTATTAAGGATCCATGTTTAGCAGTTTGGTAGCAGTCAAATGTCACTGGAATGTTTGTGCCGTTGGTTTGTAACTTGACAGGCGTCTCCAAGTTTCCCGAGTGAATGTATAAAATCTAAGTCATTCTTTGACATGTGAATCAGGATTCCGTGGAGGGAAATGTACTTTTAATTTCTGGAATTAACTTGGCAATTTAAAAGTTGAGCTGTGATAGCTTTAATCCTTTCTGTGTGTTTTGGAAGATTTATTTCCATAGGAAGAAATTGTAGAATGTCAATTTAGCTTTTGAAAGGACAGTGATTAATGTACTGTCTACCCAGGTCATTCTTCAGAATTTGACCAGTGGAATTTACTAACAGTGTCTTTTCATCAGTGCTCAAATGGGGAGAGGGGTGGAGTGATGCATTCAGATTTTTGCAAAATAACACTAAACTGTTCAGCTTTTCAGTCATTTCTGTAAGCAAATAGAGAAGGCCATAGCATTCACTTGATGCTTTTCTAAGTATAGCCCCCCAAAGGGGAAATAAGTCCTAAGGATATAAAGTCTTGTATTTCCTTACCCGAATTTTGGAAAGGAGAGAGAGACACCAGGGAGGAAAAATACCCATGTACATATGGAATGTTTAAGATTTTCTTTTTCCCTCTGATATTCTCTCTCCAGTGTTATCACTAATGAGTTATAGTGATGGGAGTGAAGGCTGACTTGTTTGCCCTTTGATAAAAGCAACTGATCAGAACTTGAGAGAGTGTCCTGCGGCCTTAAGAGTGGATCCTTTTTTTTCTTTTTATTACTTAAAATATTTTAATTTCTAAAAAGTGTAAGCCATATTAAAATTGAAATAATTTTATTGTACAGTACTTGACAATATAATTCAACAATCTGAAAAGTAAACAAACCACTTAAATCACTTCAATTTACTTTCTAAGCTTAACAATGTACAAATTCTTTTGCCCTCCAGGAGGAAGCAGAAATCAACAGTGAAAGTGGAATATTTAAGTTAATTCAATGTAAGGTATTTGGACAAAGGGATTTTATTTTTTAAAGTAAGCTCTACACCCAACGTGGGGAAGAGTGGATCCTTTTTTACTCTGTAGCACTCCAGCTGAGTTGAGCAGTCATTATGGGGGGTACCCTCAGTAATTTGGCTTTTCACAAACGCAGCAAGACTTTCATAGGACATGTGGAGAATTGGAGACACAAGGAATAAATGTATGACTGGTTCAGATTATTTCAGAGTGAGAGATGTTACTTTAAGTAATTATTATTTACAACGTTTGTGTCCCCTGATTACCTAAATATGTTTGGAGAGTAATGAAGAGGAAAATATGTATAAATATGTATTTACCTATAGCAGGTAGTATACTCTGGAGAATATTCTGTGAAACTGGTATAACTTAGTATATGATCTAGATCATTTGGTGTATGATTTAGATAATACAGATCCCTTTCTTCTGATTATGGAGACGTAAAACGTTCTGTTGTCTGAAGGTCTCCATTGGTGAGACACACATACTTAGTGTAGTGTTTCAGTTTGAAGGTACTGGATCAAATTTAACAGTTTCATCATACATTTTTAGTTAACATTTTCCCTTTTAAAAATAATAAACCAATTAGAGTCAACTTTTTGTGTAGTCTAGTACAAGCATCAGACAATGGAATATTTTTATTTCATTGCTTTATTCTCTGGAGAGCAAAATCGTCACACTGAGGGATGACCCAGTCTGTTAGTGACAAATAGCACATGACTAGGCAGTCTCAGAAGGGGAAATGCGTTCTGTATACAGAACAGAAAACCGCTTTGCCTGCCATGAAGGACTTGTTTAGCTTATACTCTTCGAAGGGATATAGTAATTGCTTTTCCCTCTGTGGAAAGAGTCTTTCAAAATAGGTAATAATTCTCAGAAGGTGTCCGTAATTCTGATGTTCAAGAGTTCTTGGTAATGTGAATTGGTGATTTACTCTCATCTCTTTGTTTAATAGTGATGGAGGACAAATCTACTTCATGAATTACAACTGCTAACTTTTAAACTCTAATATCTAATTTATTTATTTAAAAGATTTTATTGATTTATTTATTTGACAGAGATCACAAGTAGGCAGAGAAGCAGGCAGAGGAAGAGAGAGGGGGAAGCAGGCTCCCTGCTGAACAGAGAGCCCGATGCGGGACTTGATCCCAGGGCCCTGGGATCATGAGGCAGAGGCTTTAACCCACTGAGCCACCCAGGCACCCCTCTAATATCTAATTTATAAAATACTGGTTTTCTGTTACCTGTTACCATTTTTTGGTCAGGTATTTTAAAATTCATCTTTGCAGTCACCAAATAAATATACTAGATGGGGGATGTTTTGAATTTTGCTTAGGCACTTAATGATGGAAGTTATGGCTCAGGATTTGCACTTTGCGTTCCTTGAAAATATTTTAAGTCTGGTAGTTTGAATAAACTATTTAAATTGGGTATCAGAGGACACTTGAATTGACCTTGGAATATTGCAAGACTCTTGGAAACATGCATAAATACTTTCTAGAGAATTCTTTTAAAAATTTTTTGGGAGGAAATCAAACACATAGTCATTATTAAATCTCTAATTCCTAGACTAGGAACTCAGTATGTTTTGTTGCATGAATGGTCTTTTTAGAGTGGGGGGTGCCTAATAAGTTGAAGTTCCCAATTGGGGAACTATTTTCAGGCAGTGTTGCCTTCCCCCCCCCCAAAAATAAAGATTTATTTATTTATTGAAGAGAGAGAGAACAAGTAGGAGGGGCAGAGAGAGAGAGAGTCTCAAGCAGACTCCACACTGAGTGTGGAGCTCAGCTTGGGGCTCGATGTCAGGACCCCGAGATCACTACCTGACATGAAACAGAGTCAGATGCTTAACCCACTGTGCTACTCAGGAGCTCCTGGGCAGTGTGTGTGTGTGTGTGTGTGTGTGTGTGTGTTTTAAGATTTTATTTATTCGGTAGAGAGAGATCACAAGTAGGCAGAGAGGCAGGCAGAAAGAGAGAGGAAGGAAAGCAGGCTGCCTGCTGAGTAGAGAGCCTGGTGTGGGGCTCGATCCCAGGACCCTGGGGCCATGACCTGAGCCGAAAGCAGAGGCTTTAACCCACTGAGCCACCCAGGCACCCCGGCAGAATGGGTTTTAAATGCATATTTACCTAGGAAGTTCCATGCACACACAGCTTTATAAACTATTATAGTGAAAAAATCACAGTTTCTTTACATGCTTTGCTGGTGTGATGCAGAAAGTGTTGATCATTATAGGGCATGAAAACTGAAGGATGATTAAATGTCCCTAGAGATTATCCATTATTTAAAAAAATAAGAACAAGCTGTTATCCTTTAGCAAAGTGCTGTCTTGTGATAAACATTGGAATAAGAGCTTAAACCGTACAAGTATTTTCATTTTTGCTGATGTCCTCATTTTTGCTAATGTCCTCATAAGCTCTTAGGAGTGATGCCAGTCTGTTGCTGTGACGTTTGGCTTGTGGAGGCACTATTAAATAATCATTGGCTGATTCACCATTGGCCCTGTATCTTTTTGGCCAATGTTAGCGTCTCTGCAGGTTTGTGAGGTAATGGGTAATAACTGTTTGACTTGCTAGCTGTAGCCCGCCGAGCCCAATCTGCTGTGTCCCCAGGGGAGTTATAGCAGTTATGTTGGGGCCTGGCCCTGGGGAAAGGAGGTTTATTTGCTTTATTGTCAGCTTCTGCTGTATTAAAATACATACTTGGATGGGAGTCTTGATGATGGGCCTTGCTATTTTGATTAAGTGCATTTCAGATTTAAAGGAATCCATTACACCTAATGGTGCTAGCTTGCAGGAAGAAGAGAAAAAAATTTCACACCCAACGCTGATATAGACAGGAAGATTAACCTTATAGTATTTGGTTTTCATCAGATACTTTCCTTTGTTATGAAAACATGTATTTTTCCCGTAAACTTTGTCTAGCTCCATACCTGGCATGTACTTAGAACGAGGGATATAAAAGTGGTAAGAATTCTGGTATTTGAGCTCATATAATGTCAGACAATGAGCTAAATAGGTATAACAATGACAGAGTAATTTGAAGACCGGTGATGTGTATTATTGAAGTAACTGGAGGACTTTATAGTAAGGGGAGAACTTTGGGAAGAACTGATGGATTGGATTGGAAGGGCGGGGGGCAGAAGAACGGGCGTAGAACAGCCGTCACTTCTAAGACTGAGAGGGGCCAGTCTGGCCTGAGGAACAGGCAGAGGGCCCCTTCTACCAGCTAGAGGAACTGAAATCTGACCTGAAAGACAGACAGCGGGGGGCCCTTGTAACTGCTATGTGGTGGCAAGATGAAAATAACATTTAAAAGGATGAATAGGCTTTGGCAGAGGTGTGCAGGGTGGTGTGTGGGAGAGGCCTGAACTGGTGGTGTACACCAGGAGAGACGAGGTCTCATGCACACTGGCTTCCCTCACTGTGCGACATTTATGTTGTTCGATTCACTTGAGCCCACAGCGTGAACCTCTCTGCCTTACACAGATTCGATTCGTCAGGCAGTATCCTGCTAATCATGGGGCTTGGGGAGGCTGAATCGTGCCCTTCCTCCTCCCCCACCGAGCAAAAAGACCAACAGTCAAAAACTCAGCTCTCCTAGGCAAATAAAGAATCTTTAAAAGACATAGCACATCTAAGGATGCAGTTTATTAACTCAGAGTGGGAAAGGCAGTGAATGGGCAAGAGGAATACACGCATCGCCCTGTCTGGTTCTGCTTCGTGGCCACGTGACCCACTGGCAGGAGGTGAGGCCAGCTTCTAAACTGGAAGGTCGGTTGTAATGCTTAAGAGAAAGCTTGTGAGTAATTCATTGCTGTTTTTTTGAATCTGTTGTCTGCCTCTTGTTGGGCTCAGTGCTTTGTCCTGTTGATAGGGCGTCAACAAAATGGACACGGTCCCTGCCCTCCTGTATCCTCACAGTAAGGCTGTTCTGGCGACAGACAACCAGTCGGTCTGATCACATGCTCTCTCCCTCTGAATTTACCTCCTCTCTTTCCTCACTGCTGGCCACTCTTAAAATTCACAAACTTTCCTTAAGTCCTTTTATTAACTTCAGTCATCGTGCCTCAAGTCTTAGTGGCATAGGGGCCATCGGGCACTTTTAGGTGATTGTGCACGGCTTTGCTTTGATCCACTTTGTGATGATTTTTCTGTGCTATTGGAGGATGATAATCTTACATTTAGGCTTCCTTTTGCCTCCATGAACCATGTGCAGTTTGAAATAGCGCCAGACTGCTAGCAGGGAGGTAAACCAGGAGACCAGCTCATGGGTTCAGCTTCTACTTGCATGATATTCCGGCTCTGAACTTACCTTGCTTGCTTGTACAGTATTTCCATACCTTAAGGGGCTCGTATTAGAGAGTTTGCTGTGGAAATAAAGACAAAGGGATGTATCTACCACCTTTTTCAAAGAACAGGTGACAGATTCTAGTTAAGACAAACACGTGTGAAGGAGAAGATGGAATTTGAGGTAACTCAGATGTGAAAGCCCAAAGGGAAGGTGGTTTTGTAGGGAGATGATTGATTTTTTTTCAAAGATTTTATTTATCTGAGAGAGGGCGCTCATGCACCTGAGCAGCAGGGATGGTCTGAGGGAGGGAGAGAAGGAAAATCCAGGGAGCCTGACGAGGCGCTTGACCTGAGCCAAAGGCAGAGACCAAACTGACTGAGCCAAACAGGTGCCCCTAGATGACTGATTTTTGATAGATTATCTAAGCGGAAATGATTAACACTCAGTGATTTAATACTGTGACTTTGGTGATTGATTAAGGCCAGAAATGTACATTGGGATAGTCTATATTAGGATTAATGACTGTCTGATCTTGAACAAGTGTGTTTAAAAGGTAATACAATTCATTCCTTAAATTATTGAGGATGTTGGTATAGTGATTAATAATAAAATAGTTAACACTGTGGTCTTAAGTACTTTTGTATGCACTATCTCATTTAATCTTCAAAACAAGTTAGGAATTGGATCCCCATATCCCTGGCATAGGGAAGGGGGGAAGCAGGTTGCGAGAGGCACCCGAGATCACATACTTACCAAGGGTGCAGTTGGGACTTGGAGCATTTGAGTGTTGAGTTTACACTGTTTACCACTGCATGGCATTGCCTCTCCATTAGATAACTAATACGCAAGCAATAAAAAAACATATAGCTTAAAAAAAACAAAATGAAATAAACAGGATAGAATGAGGCCTCCAGTGGGGAAGGAAATGGGATGGACTGAGTTTTGGGATGATACCCATAGAGAATGGGGACTACAGGGGAAGCAGATTAGGAAACAGAGGGAGGGAGATGGCTTTGACTCCAAACAGAGGTGTGTTAAGTAAATGGTTCATTATTGTTAATTATGAGCTGAGAATGTAAGTAGAAGATAGGAACTATCCTATAGGCCAACTTTTCCCTCTTCCTCAGGTATCACCTTAAATATCACTTCCTCAGAGAAGCCCTGAAATTAGTTGGGATGGGACAGTATAGATCCATGACTATCCAGCGCTGCGTATGATTTCTAGGCCCTTGACATATACTAAATAAAAGTATGGCAGGAGTCCTTCAGGATTAAATAAGACGTGGTCCTGATCCTCGGAGACCACTTGTTCTCGTTGGGGGACTTAATGGTTCAGACATCAATGAATTGTTCTGCGCTAATGAGTAGCTCTCATCGTTGCCATGAATGCTTGGCTCGTGGTCCTCCTTATTCACCATCTGCCACATGTCATGCTAGGACAGAAATGGGAACCTCTGGAGTAGGGGAGTTTTAGTAGTGCCTTGGCCTGGATGTGAGACCCTTTTGAGAACACACCCCTCCTTCCTGGCCATTCTGCCCTCATTTCCTACCAGTCTCAACCATAAACCCTACACTTCAGTGATACCAAATTACCAATTACGCATTTTCCTCATGAATATGCCCCATTGTACTATGGCTGGGGCTTGTGTTATCTGTTAGTCCCTCTGCCTGTTTTTCCTTGTCCTCATCTGTCAAACTTCTACTGACCTTCCAAGTTGGATTGGAAAGATGGTCATCCTAGTGAGCTTTGCTGGCACTGCCCTCCTGCCGGAAGCAATTCCTTCCTTTGTGATTCTGCTCATGCCCTAGAACTTTTGTATTGCTTCACAGTTCTGTGTTTGCATCGAGCAGCAACAGTGACGGGGAGTGCTTCAAGAACGTGGGCCCTGTTCTGTCGTCCTCCTCCTTTCCCAGGTTAGCCCCGTGCCTGAGTCATAGGGAGGCTTCCACAAATAGATCCTGAAGGAGTTAAATAATAATGGCTGGCTGCCACTTTTAAACTGGCAGGTTTCTCCAATATTTGTTTTTAAAAAAGGTTTATTTATTTGATATGAAAAGGAAGTTAAATATGCATGTAGATATCGCGTTCTTTTCAGGAAAGGGAAATTTGTATTTGTAACCAGTGAAAACTTTGGCTTACTAAAGATTAGATGGAACTAATTTTAGAGGGAGAGCAGGAAAAGAAATACATAGTAAAGTTGTTTGCATCCTTCAAATGATTTTTGGGTCATTGTGATTGTGTAATAAACTTTTAGGGTAGCAGGTAAAATAATGAACTCTTTCAAGTGTTTGATTTACTGCTTAGTTAATTACATATGCATATTAAAATGATAGTATATCATTATGAATAGGGAAGGATTGCTTTTGTCATTCTTTCATTTTATGAAACTTTCTGTATAAAACTTTTTAAAGATTTTATTTATTTGGCAGAGAGAGCGAGCGAGAGAGAGAGAGCGAGCACAAGCAGGGAGAGCGGCAGAGGGAGAGGGAGAAGCAGACTCCCTGCATAGCAAAGAGCCTGATGTGGGGCTTGATCCTGGGACCCTGGGATTATGACCTGAGCGGAAGGCAGATGTTTAACCAACTGAGCCACCCAGGCACCCCTGTATAAAACTTTTTATCTAACATAGTTTTCTAGGACATAACCTTTTTCATTTCCCTTTAACTTGTTTGAGATTAAGCACTTTTTTACTCACTTATTCAACAAATATGTGTCAGTGCCAAACAACACTGTAGGTAATGGGAATAGAATGATTTACAAAACAGACAACAAAATCCTCTTTTCATGCAAATCATGTTCTAGAGTTGAGTAAGATATGATGATGTCACAAGAATTTTATCCATGGACATATTTGATTACTTAATTATCTGTGATAGCCACAAGAACTTAGCCTTATAGAATCCAATTTTTAACAGATTTTTAAAAGGCTTTTATATGATATTTATTTATTTATTATTTTTAGAAAATATTTATTTATTTTAGAGAGAGAGAGCACAAGCAGGATGGACAGAGGGAGAGGGAGAGAGAATCTCAAGCAGATACCCCCACTGAGTATGGAGCCAGGCATGGGCCTTGATCTCATGACCCGAGAGTATGACTTGAGCCAAAACCAAGAGTCGGTCACTTAATTGCCTGCGCCACCCAGGCGCCCATATATGATATTATTTATAACTGGAAGAAAATACCCCCTAGGAACAATAACTGATAATGGTGATTACACTATTCTTACAATGGCAGCTCACACAGATTGCTCACCACATACAG